>NC_058410.1:21678567-21698812 GCF_002201575.2 Neomonachus schauinslandi | reverse complement strand
TTTCTAGATCACTTCCATAAGCACACAATGATGCTTAAGATCAATTAGTAGTCAGTCCTACGGATGACCTGTAAATCATTGCAACTACTAGCAAGCAGGTGGAAAATTTTCTATTTAAAGACTGAAAAAGTAACTTTATTATATATATATATATAATTTAAGTATATATATATATATAATTATATATATTATAATTTTTAAATTATATTTAACCTGAGATGGAGCTCCATCTCAGGGTCGTGAGATGGAGCCCCCCATCAGACTCTTCACTCAGCAGGGAGTCTGCTGGAGATTCTCTCCCTTCCTCTCCCTCTGCCTCTGCCCCTCCACCCCTGCCTCTCTCTCAGATAAATAAATCTTTTAAAAAAAGGTCAAATCTCTGTCATTTCCTAATGCAAATGTTTTATCTTAATTGTGGTGGCAGCTCCAAAGGTAAACTCATTTATCAAAACTTAAGCTTTATAGTGAGATTGGTTATATTTTATTGTTTGTAAGTTATAAATCAGTGGAGCTAAGGAAAAAAAAAGCCTCTACCAATGGTCATGAGGATGTAGAAACTGAAAAAGAAAAAAAACAACAACAACAAAACAAAACACACAAAAAAATGGCTTAAGTTAAAAAGAAAGCCACACCACTACTAGGAAGAAGAATTTAAAAGAGAAATTAAAAAAAAAAATCACTATTACGTGCTAATTTTAGGGTGCCGTTGTAATTTGAGCTGCACTTTCTCAATGGTGAAATACATAAAAGAGAACATTCCCTAAGATCCTGATATCTGACAATAGAAGAAAAGAAGAAAATCTGGATAAACTAGCTCTATTCTGGACAAACAACCATGTTTTCTTTGCTCTATTTCTGGGCTGCTGACGGCATGAAGAATGTCAAGTAGCTAAAGCAAATGGACCCCACAAAGCACATAGTATATGATGCGTGTGGAATGGCAGTATCATCTGTGTTGTATTTTCCTTATTATAAAAAGGCAGGCTTGTTTTAGAAGTTTAGGAAGAACTGGAAGACATTTTAAATAGTAGTAGTAATAATAATTATCTCGCCATCTAATTACAATTATTAATATGCCTTCCATTTATTCCTTTCCATTTTTTATATTATTGAGATGATCTGGAATAGACACAGTCTTGAATCTGGCCTCAATCTGAACACAAACACCTTCCCATGACATTCTTTTGTAGGCATATGAGGAGCTTCCTAGAAATATTATTTATACAGGTCACATCCTAATCCACTGTATAGCAATATTACAATTAAAACAACCATTCTTCGGGGCGCCTGGGTGGCTCAGTCATTAAGCATCTGCCATTAGCTCAGGTCATGATCCCAAGGTCCTGGGATCGAGCCCTGCTTCGGGCTCCCTGCTCCGTGGGAGGCCTACTTCTCTCTCTCCCACTCCCCCGGCTTGTGTTCCCTCTCTCGCTGTGTCTCTGTCAAATAAATAAATAAAATCTTAAAAAAAAAAAAAAAGCAACCATTCTTCAATTATTGTACTTCTGTATGATCAGTTTTTTTAAAAAAAAACCACAAAGAATGCAGTAAACATCATTACATATAAAGTGTTTGGTCTACTTAAAAATTACTTCCTGAGGTAAGTCCCTAAGTTGGACACGAACTCCAAAAGCCATGAAAAAAAATCGATAAATTCAACTATATAACGAAATCAAATTTTTGTCATGGCAAAACACACCATAAGCAGCTACAAGACACCAAACTGGGGGGTGGGGGACTGTGACTCATGATAAAGGGATAATTTCCTTAATATATGGAGAGAGCGTGTCTACAGATCAGTAAGGAAAAGAACAACTCAACATAAAAATGAGCAAAAGATAGGAACAGACACAGTTCATTGAGTGAAGAGTATGCAGATAGCTCTTAAATCTATTAAAAGACACTCCTTTTAATCTTCAGAGAAATGCAAATTAAAACGGTATTGAGATTTTTCACTTATCACACTTCCAAGATTTTAACACATATTGCACTGTCAAGGGTCTAGAAAAAGTACTGTCGCCCTTCACTGAGAGGAAGCTCTTCATGTACCAACATGAAACAAATTGCCGAGGTCTTAGTAAGTCAAACAGCCAACTACTGACCGGTTTAGATAGTGTCTTATCATTTGTGTAAAAATGGAGTGTGGTGAGGGGATAATACCCCTCCCTCCCCATACACGCAGGCATTTGGATGTATAATGAACAAAAATACTCGGAAAAGGGACACAGGGTTTTCCATAAACGCTAGTGTCTGGGGTTCAGAGGATCAAGCAAACTTCTTCACCGTCCACTCTTCAGTGCCTTTTGAATTGAAAAACATTTTAATATATTTCTATTAGAAGAATAAAAGTCCAATTTAAAAAATAAAATTTAAGTCATTTCTTTAGGCTAAATATCTAAAAATAGAATCTTCCAGCCAAAGAGTCTAAACTCTATAAGACTGTGGAACGGCTTTCCTAAAGGGCTGACACTCTATTTCTGGTGGCAATATGGGATTATCTTTCACAGGCTTTATAGGCTACACAAGAGTGGTTAGTTTTTTAAGTTGTTTTTTTTTTTTTTTTTTTTTTTTTGACAGAGAGAGAGAGAGCCCAAGTAGGCAGAGTGGCAGGCAAAGGGAGAGAGAGAAGCAGGGTCCCCACTGAGCAGGGAGTCCGATATGGGGCTCAATCCCAGGACCCCGGGGTCATGACCTGAGCTGAAGGGAGACCATTAACTACACTGAGCCACCCAGCCAGCCACCCCAAGATCTTTATATTTGAGAAAGTGATTAGGAAAAAATGGCATCATTTTGATTTGCATACCTTGATTACTAGTGAGATTGAGCATTTTCCACCTTTTGTTAGCTCTTATATATATTTGCTCCTTTGTGACTTCCAGTCATCACATTTCTCCTTTACATATCGGAGACAATGTTTTCCCTAAAATATACTATACTGTATATCAACCTTCTTGCTGTCACCTATTGGCAACTTTTTTAAACCAGTTTTTAATCTTCTAAATTGTATTTGACAGAAGTTTTAACCTCTTGTCTGGTCAAATATAGTCCTCACTTCCTCTATCTAGTTCAGTCCAAACTTTCTTTGGTCACCACTGCATATCAGGCAATCACTAAGCCCTGCGGGTAGTTGAGAGGCACAGTCTATCAGGCGGACTGGCACGTGCAAGATTATTCTGATAGAGCGTGGTAACTGAAGGTGAACTACATGCTATTATGGACACACAGCATTGGGGCACTTAGCTCAACTCAGCAGCAGAGACCAATTTTCTAAAAGAGATGATTCTACACATTTAGTGGATGAAGACATTTGAGTGGGACGAGCACACTAGGTACCATCATGGACTGAGTGTCTATGTTCTGTGCAAATTCATATGTTGGAGTCCTAACCCCCAGTGTGACAGTTTGGAGCTGGGGCCTTTGGAAGATACTTGGGTTTAGATGAGGTCATGAGGGTAGAGTCTCAGTGATGGGATTAGTGCCCTTATAAGGGGATGATGAGACCAGAGCTCTCGTCTACAGGCACAAACCAAGGGAAGGCTACAGCAGGGTGGAACTGGGAAAAGGGTTCTCACCAGAAACCCAACCCTGCTGGCACCCTGATCTTGGACTTCCAGCCTCCAAAACTGCAAGAAGTGTTCCTTGTTTAAGCCACCCAGTCAATAGTAATCTGTTACAGCATCCTCAACTAAGAAACTGGTACTGAGAAATGGGCGGTGCTTTAGCAAATACCTAAAAATATGGATGAGACTTTGGAACTGGGTAGAGGCTGTAGAAGATTTGAGCTGCATGCTAGGAAAAGCTGAGATTACTTGTAGAGACTTTTAAAGGAGATTTTGGTGAGAGCGCAGAATGAGAGGAGAACTGTAGAGAAGGCTTCCAGTTTCTTAGAGAACACATCTGTAATCACGTACAGAATGTTGGTAGAAATATGGACGGTAAAGGCCATTCTGATGAGGATGAGACACAGATGAGGAACGTGCTATTGGACCAAGGAGAAATACCAGGGTTTCGTGGAAGGAAGAACTTGCAAGCCATGAAATTGGATATTTAGCCAAAGAGATTTTTTAAGCGAAGTTTTGAAGGAGCAGCTTGGTTCCTCCTGAAAGCTTACAGTAAAATGTGAGAAGAGAGAAATAAATTGAAGAAGGAAGTGTTAAGCAAAAAGGAAGCAGAACTTAAATATTTGGAAAATTCTCATCTTATCCATCTTGCAAAAAATGAGAAAGCATGTCTGGAAGAGAACACTTAGTGTGGTCTGACTGACCATTTGATAAGATTAGTGCACGGGTGTGAACCATGATTACTGACTTAATCAGCCACTCCAGCAGGAACACCTCCAGTTTCAACAACGTGGGACAAAATGAAGGAAGGCTCTCAGACTTCTCAGATCCTACAGGACCCTAGAATTATTTGGTTGTGAACACACACTATTCTTCAAACCAAGGGAAGAAGCTCACTGAGGGGGATTCAGAGATAATTGGGGCTGCCATTCCCACCACAGAACCAGAGTACCTGGGCCCAGGGAGCACAGCTGCCCCTACCTCGGTTTCAAAGGGTGGGACCACTGCCCAGCAGAGCTGTGTGACTGGGGCTGCCCAGAGAAGTGGGGATACAACCCCCACCCAGCAGAGCCTCAGAGTCAGAACCATTGCCCCAGTGAGTCCAAAGGGTAGACCATCCAGCCAAAGAGGATTATTCTAAACCTTGAGGTCTAAGGGAGTATGCCTTCCTGGTTATGGACTTGAGACTCACTGTCCCTTCCTTCTTTCCTATTTCTCCCTTTTGGAATGGGGATGCCTATCTCATGCCTGTCCCACCATCATAAGCTAGAACCAGAGCTTGTTTGGTTTCACAGGTTTACAGCTGGGTTAAAATTTTGCCTCAGGCTGAATCATACAAGTCTCACCCATAGCGGATTTAGATGATACTCAGATGACACTTTGGACCTTAGAATTGATGCACGAATGAGTTAAGACTTTTGGAGCAGGTGGGATGCAATGGATGCATTTTATATGTGGGAAACTGGGGAAGCAAGGAGCATAATGCTATGGGCTGAATGTTTGTGTCCTCCCAAAATTCATATGTTGAGGATCTCACCCCCAAATGTTATGGTATTTATGGGTGGGACCTTCAGATTATTAGGTTTAGATGGGGTCATGGAGGTCATGAAGGTAGAGCCCCAATGATGGGATTCTCAAAAATTTACATGGGGATGATGAGACCACAGCTCACTAGCTCCCTGAGTGCAATACTAAGGAAAGGCTATGTGAGGACATAACCAGGAAGAGGGTTTTTGTCAAAAGTCCAATCTTGCTGGCACCCTGATCTTAGACTTCCAGCCTCCAGAACTGAGAAATCAATGTTTGCTGTTTAACTCACCCAGTCTATGGTAACTGTTCTAACAGTTTGAACTAAGACACTAGGTAATGGTAAGACCAGAAGAAGGGCATGGATATGTAAATGGCCTGGTATCTACAGGGAACTCCCAGCTGCTGGTTATTACCAGAGCCTAGAAGACACAAAGAATTGTGAGAGGTAAAGCTAAAGGGCTAGTGAAAGATCAGCTCAGACTTGTGAGTTATAGAACTGTGAGGTAATAAAATAGGTATTTTAAGCCACTAAGTTTATGTTAATTTGTTATGGAAGCAATCGAACATTAATACAGACTTTGGTGTCTGGAAGTGGTGTGCTGTTATAACAAAAATATTGAAGAGTTCTGGAATCAGGCTGTAGCGGAGGCTAGAAGAATTTTGACAAACATGATAGAAAAGGTCTTCAGTGGGGCACCTGGGTGGCTCAGTCAGCGAAGCATCTGACTCTTGATTTTGGCTCAGGTCATGATCTCAGGGTCGTGAGACAGAACCCTGAATAGGGCTCCTCGCTCAGCAGGGAGTCTGCTTAAGATTCTGTCTCCCTCTGCCCTCCCCCAACCCCACTCTCTCTCAAATAAATAAATCTTTAAAGAGAGAGAGAGAGAGAAAAGTCTTCACCAAACTGTCAAAATATGGGCATTAAAGGTACTACCAGTGAGGACTCAGAGGGAAATGAGAACATGTTACTAAAGAATACCACACCTGAAATTGATCTACAAGTGTAACACAATCTCTATAAAACTTGTGGCTAATTTCTATGCAGAAATTGAGAAGCTGCTCCTAAGTTTATATGGAAATTCCAGGGAACCAGAATAACTGAAACAATCTTAAAAAATAAGATCAAAGTTGGAGGGCTCACCCTTCCCCAATTCAAAACTTACTGTATATAAAGCTACAGAAAATTAAGACGTTGTACTTGCATAAGACTAGATATAGATCAGTGCAATAGAAAGTCCCCAAACAAACCCATACACCTAAGGCCAGGTGATTTTTTTTTTTAATGAGTGCCAAGACCATTCAATAAAGAATAGTCTTTTTGACAAATGGATAAATAAAATATGACCTATCCATACAAAGATTTAGCAGTAAAAAGAAACGAAGAACAGGTATATGCTACAACATGGATGACCTTTGAAAACACTGTGCTATGTGAAAAAAATCAGTAACAAAGGACCACATATTGTATGATTCCACCTATATGGAATGTGCAGGATAAGCAAATATAGAGACAGAAAGCAGATTAGTAGTTGCCTAGGGCTGGGGAGGTGGAAGGATTGGGGGCAAGAGGTTTTTTAGATAATGAAAATATTCTAGACTTGATTATGGCGATAGATGTACAACTCTATGAATACACCAAAAATTATAGAACTGTATACTTTAAATGATTAATTGTACTGCATATGAATTATATCTAAGGTTTTTTTTTTAAGAAAAGAAAACCACATCAAGGCACATCATAATCAAATTACTGGAAAGCAATGACAAAGAAAAAATTTCAAAGCAGCTGGAAGAGGAGAAAAGAACATAAAATAAAACAACAAACCACAAATCTGAAAGTAGGCTTCTTATCCCAGAATTACAAAGAACTACTATAAATAAAAGAGAGAAACCACCTGAAATGAAACTGGGCAAAACATATAAATAGGCACTTAACTGAAAAACTGAAATGGTCAAGAAACAAATGAAAAGATGGTTGACTTCCTTAGTAATCAAATAACATAAGTTTAAAAATGTCAGATACCGGGGCACCTGGCTGGCTCAGTAAGTAGAGCTTTCAGCTCTTGATCTCAGGGTCATGAGTTGGAGCCCCAGTTGGGGGGCAGAGCTTACTTCAAAAAAAGAAAGAAAAAAATCAGATATCATTTACCACTGCAAAATTTAAAAATCTGACAAGAACATTTACACTTCTGATGGAAGTATCAAATAGCACAATCACTTCGACCAATAATTGAGACATTCAATGAATAAAAAGGGGTATATACTAAATATCTCAGGAATTCCATTATTAGGTATAAATCCTAGAAAAAAGTGTGTATATGTACACCAGGATATATGTAGAAGAATATATCTCAAAATAGGAGAAGCAAACCTGTTTATAGTAGGAAAAGATCCAAATGTCCATCAACAGGAAAATAATAAATTGTGGCATATAATGACATTCTTTATGCCAATAAAAATGGACATAGTTAGGGGCACCTGGGTGGCTCAGTCGTTTAAGCATCCAACTCTTGGTTTTGGCTCAGGTCATGATCTCAGGGTCGTGAGTTCGAGCCCTGGGTCAGGTTCGCAGTGGGCATGGAGTCTGCTTAAGATTCTCTTTCTCAAAGAAGATGTGATACACACACACAGGAATATTACTCAGCCATCAAAAAATCAAAAAGAATGAAATCTTGCCATTTGCAATGATGTGGATGGAACTAGAGCGTATCAACTAAGCGAAATAAGTCAGTTAGAGAAAGACATATACCATATGATTTCATTCATATGTGGAATTTAAGAAACAAAACATAGGGGAAGGGAAGGAAAAATAAAATAAGAGGAAAACCAGAAGAGTTTTTTTTTTAATTTTTTATTTATTTGCGAGAGAGAGAATGAGAGACAGAGAGCATGAGAGGGAGGAGGGTCAGAGGGAGAAGCAGACTCCCTGCTGAGCAGGGAGCCCGATGCGGGACTCGATCCCGGGACTCCAGGATCGTGACCTGAGCCGACGGCAGTCGCTCAACCAACTGAGCCACCCAGGCGCCCCCCCCCCTTTTTTTTTTTAAAGATTTTATTTATTTATTTGAGAGAGAGAGAATGAGAGAGAGCACATGAGAGGGGGGAGGGTCAGAGGCAGAAGCAGGCTCCCGCCGAGCAGGGAGCCCGACGCGGGACTCGGTCCCGGGACTCCAGGATCATAACCTGAGCCGAAGGCAGTCGCTTAACCAACTGAGCCACCCAGGCGCCCACCAGAAGAGACTCTTAACTACAGGGAACAAACAGGATTGCTGGAGGGGAGGTGGGTGGGGGATGGGATAACTGGGTGACGGGCATTATGGAGGGCACCTGATGTAAGGCGCACTGGGTGTTGTATGCAACTGATGAATCACTGAACTCTTCCTTGGAAACTAATAATACAGTATATGTTAATTAAATTGAATTTAAAATAAAAATTAAAAACATTCTCACTCTCTCGCCCTCTGCCCCTCCCCCCCACGCACTCGCACTCTCTCTCGATCCCTCTCTCAAATGAATAAATCTTTTTTTAAAAATGGACATAATTACAGTTAGGTTCAAAAAAGCAAGCTTCTATATAATTTATATCATAATTCTACTTATAAAGCTAAGCAATATTCACAAAAAGGTAAACTATGAAGGGAATGATAAATACAAAAATCTGCCTACTGGTAACACTCAAAGGGAAATGAGGGAAGGATTTAGAGAGGAAGTCAGAGAACTCCAAAGTTAACAGGAAGTAGTAGAGACAGAGGGTTGCAGGGTACTCTAAATAGAAAATACTTTTATTTGGGGTGCCTGGCTGGCTGAGTCAATGGAGCATGCAACTCCTGATCTTGGGATTGTGAGTTCAAGCCCCATGCATAGTTTACTTAAAAACCTTAAAAAAAAAATAGAAAATACTGTATAATTTGTGTATCTAGTCAATGTCTCATTAAAAACCATTTCTAAAAAAGCTAATAGGGGGTGAAGAACTAGAGAGGGCTAACCTTCAGTATTCTTTAGAACATTTGAGGGGGAAGAGAGAGAGAAGACAGCGGTTAGAAGGGGCCCAGGGAAAAGAGAAGGTTTGGCTTTATTCTTTTCCAGAATAGAAAATGGTTTAACAAACAAATGGGCTAAGGAATAAAAAGCAGTAGAGACTTTGAGATTAGTAGGTTAACGGTAGTAAAGGTGGGAAGAGTAGAAAGAGCATTCACCGAAAGCCTCAGCCAGATACTGCTCCAAGCCCTTTACCTGCCTTATGTCATGGCCGTTCTATCACTAGTCCCATTTTTCAAATGGAAAAACTGAATCATAGAGAAGTTAAGCAACATGCCCAGAATCAGACATTTAAAAAGTATAAAACCATATTCCAGCCTGGCAGACTCTGGCCCCAAAGCCAGGATTTTTTATGCTCTGTGCTGCTAACCTCTGACTATAATGGAGGGGGTATAAGTGAGGGAGCAAAGTCCTACAGGAGTGAAGACAGGTCTTGACTAAGAAAGATATTTCTGAGGCTGAAGAGGAGGGTAAATGGCAAGGGTAGGGAAGGACAGATGGGAAGAAAGCAGTTCACAAGTTCACAATTTATAGTCTCCCCTCCCTCCCCCCTCTTTTTCTTAATGAGGTAGGAGGTCAGATTGTTTGTTGCAAGTGGAGTGGAAGCTGGTGGAATTAAAAATATTTGTGGTTCTGGTGAGAGTTGAGTGGAACTAAGACCAAGTAAGGGAACATGAGATTCACATTCTCCATCACATACACCTACTGCATGGAATGCTAGGTACGACCTCCTGCACTGACTGATTTGTTCTCTTTCTCTTGATCTTGACTGGTTGAGCTCAAGTAAATTAAATGTATCCATAATACAATCCTACTGTAAAGTCTTTGATACCAGCAACCAGAGCTCACTTAGCTTTCCTGCTTAGAGCCCCTAAACTTTATCTTTTGTGTGTGGTTCTCCTGTCCTCCAAGGAGAAAAAGGTTAGCTTTCTTTGACATTTCTGTCTCCATAATTAGATCATAAATTTATTCAAAGGAATAAGACCATGGTTTGCAAAGAACAAGCATATAATATTTAAATCTCTGTCCTGGCTAATTCAATAATTGCATTTCTATACATATCTCTGAAACAAATTACAGCGCAGAAAAATAGACTTAAGCGCTACCAAAATCTATGTATTTTTACAGATTTAAAACTCTTAAGATCTCTTTACACAACCATTTTTAGCAATAAGCTCTTATCTTTCCCGAGTATCAGTCCAATTGTCCAAATTATCAAATTCCAAATTAATGACCTTTTCCTATAGTCTATGGAGTCCCCCAATTTAGGAAACTGAATCTGTTACTCTTTTACTACAAATATATATCTTCGGGCAAAATCCATTGGCAAACGTTCAGGAATTAAGTGGAAAAAATAATTTTAAAACAATTTAGTAGGTTATATTTAAAAACTTAGTCTAATCAACTGTAGACGTTAACACAGATTATACGATATTGCCTCAAATAGGTAATTTATTTCCCCAAATTTCTCTATATACCACGCAATTGCAAAATATATTTCAAAAAATAACGAAACCACTCAATACAGGAAACCGCAATAAGCAAAAGAATAGGACACAGGGAAACCAGTAACTGCAACGTGTGTGTGTTTAATGAAAAAAAAAAATCTGTTCAGGCATATGTTCAGATGCCAAATAACTTCCACTAGAATTCTCATCACAGAAATTCTACTTTATTGCTGTGATCCCTTTAGGTAATCAACCTACACACTAAAATGATTGCTAAGGATAATCATCTACTTTTATTTTTTGTCACGAACTGTCTCTTACCTGATGTCCTTTAAGCCAATGTTTCAAATGTTTTTGACCACAACCAACAGTAAGAAAAATTTCATGTTGCAACCTAATACAAAAATATTCATGAAGTTCACATAATATTTATCTTACTAATACTGATATATTCTTTTTTTAAAATACTGGTTTCATTCTACCAAATTAAAGCAAGAGTTTGAAAAAATACTGCTTCAATTATTTATTTTACTCACGTGTGTGGTTTTTGTTTTTGAGAGAGTGCGAGCAATTAAGCATAGGGAGAGGCAGAGAGAGAGAGAGAGAGAGAGAGAGAGAGAATCTCAAGCAGGCTCCATGCCCAGCACAGAACCCAAGGGCGGCAGGGGGGGAGGGGGGGTTCCATCTCACAACATTGAGATCATGACCTGCGCCGAAACCAAGAGCCCAATGCATAATGGACTTAGCCACCCAGAGGCCCCTACTTACATGCTATTTTTAATAACATGATTCTAGGTTGCTATTCAGAAGATGAATATGATTTGCCCTAGTACTAGAATAGGGTGTAAGTGACTCCCATGGATGGTATATCTTTCCGCATCCATACCATGCCACACAGGATGGAAAAGAGTGAATCACCACCATGGGAAGAGCAAAGATAAAGTAGACAAAACCATCCTGCTGATATCTGACCAGGTCCTCCAAAATTATGTAAGGTACTATAGCATACAGGATAGAACACTGAATTTAGAATTAAGTCCCACTTCTACTAGGTTGGGCAGGACACTTTGCAGAGATTTAATGTTCTCATCTGTGATGAATAACACGGGTCAGGGGCTCACTCTCTTAGCCACTACTCTATTCCCAGAGTCTAGAACAGTACTTGACATGTAGTAAGTGCTCAATAGAGATTGTTGAATGAATATCTTGGTTCATATTGTTGCAAGCAGGAGAGCATCCAAATGTGTGATTTTGTTTTTAAATTCAGTCTGAAATAACTGGAGACCCAATATGCTGGAAGCTTCACACTATCCAGTGATTGACTAAGTGCCTTCCTCTTTTTTCCAAGGAAAAAAAAATGGGGTTGGGAAGACTTTCTGTATTTTTTCTTTTCTAACAGCTCATCCTTATGAAAAGAAAGTATGTGTACTCTTCTCTAGACATCCAGCATATATGCAACATTGTGCCCTCTTAAACCACAAATGTAAAATCTGAGCTACTCTTTCCTGCACCAAAACCATTTATCTCCTCCTTGGTACCAAACAGATGATTGAAGAGGGCCCCAGAACAAAATTGTAAATTACAGTACTCAGTTTTTCAGCTTAACATGTATACTGATAAATGTTTTAAAATTATTTTGGCTGATGCTCAATCATAGTGAATTATCCTTATTAGCTATAACCTCACATTGCCAAGATAATTTATTCCATTCATCGTTAATTTTTGAGTAATTCTTTTATTCTTTAACTATCATGCCTGCTTCTATGAGGAATACAAAAGATGCCAGTCATTGCAATCTTACCATGACTTATCATGAAAACTGCCCACTAACTATGCAAAATACTATCTGATTAAGCATAACAGTATAGATAGTAAGTCCTTAAGATATCTGGATAAAAAGAAATCTTTATCTTCATAAAGAAACTCATCACCTAAAATTCTAGGATTTGGGGATGGTAAATACATGGCAAATGATCAGTTATTTTCTTCACCCTTTAGTACCTTGCTCAGGCCAGTTACTGATCATGGTTTTTTGCCCAGTGAGCATAGATAGGACTTCTGGATTCTTCCCTCTAGGCAGCCACAACCAAAAATGATGACACTCATTTGTCATCTCTGGGTTCAAGACTCTAAGTGATTGGAGAAAATCTTTGCTTATATTAACTATCACATGAATCTTGTCCAAAGATACACCAAAAAGAACACATGTAACCCCCAAATCTACTCTCCTAATGGAAGAGGTATCCATTTTCCTAGGTGGTCTAACAAAATGATACTGTTTAACTTTAGGTCTTAAATTACTTATGTCAAATGGTGATCATGGTCTACCAATCCAATAAAGGAAGACACTTTATGATCATGAAGGCTCATTCTGTAACAAATCACACATGAAATTATAAAAAATATATGTTCATTGTAAAAACACAAAAGTACCTATGTAAAAATTAGAAGTTTACCAGCCCCTTTAATAGTCCATTCCCCAGAGGTAGCCAGGATTAAGTTTGGTGAACATCCTTTCAAACTCCCTTTATATTTATATAAGGAAAAAGTGTGTGTGTATACATGTCTGAGTTATATCAGAGGTATTTTATGAAAATATTTCCAGCAAATTTTAAATTTGAAAATGATCTGTAGTATTTAATAGACGAATGATAATGCAAATTTAATGTTATATCTTGTACCTAACATAGCTCAGTGTTCGACGTAAGACACTGGAAAAATACATTAACCCAACACTTTTTCACAACATGTTATAATGAAAGATCCCACCCAAATTTTGTTCAAGCTCAAAAAAATGGAACCTTCTATTGAAAAATATCCTTTACATATGGTGGTACCATATACACAGAGAAAGGAGGGTCTCATTTCTTTTTAGGAAAAATATGAAATATGAGAAATGAGCACTGAGAGGCACAGATATTCATATCCATAGTTCTTCATGAAAACACACTTGCTGAGACACAAGGTATTCAGCGAAGAAGGAAGCTCGCCAAGTGCTTAGTTTAACACTTTCATTTTACATATAAGGAAGCAGATTCAAAGGTCACAAAGCCAAGAACAGAGGCAGCATGAGAATCACAACCTACTGTCTCTTGCTGTGCCTGTCATACAAAACCACATGGCCTCGGCATTCTTTAAAGTGAGGAAATGTGTTTATATGGATTGAGGTTTATACGGTTTAAACACAATTGCCTTTGTCCCCAAATCTTGCTCCTTAGGATCCCACTGTCCTGCATCCCTCTGTCCCAGGACCCCCAGCTACCCTCCTTTCTCCTCACTCCAGGCTGGATTCTACAGTCTCTTCTATCAGCAACCCTCTGGCTGGTGCATTCCCACTCTGATCAGAACTTTGTCCTTCACTTTCATCCTTAGCAAAGTCCTGAGGCTCCAAGAAGAGACATGTGGCCTGCTCATCTCCAGATACAGAGCTGCAGTTGTCAGAGGGATAAATCATGTGTACAGGTGCCTTTAGGAAAACCAAAGTTACATTTCCATGATTAATGATGACGAGCAAGACCTGGGAGAAAAACTCTGATCCCCATACACAATTATATAACCAATGTCTTGATTTGAATTCTGTGTTCACAGAGATAGTTTCATGTTCCAAATAAATGGCAGCCCTATAATTTGGGCTGAAATGTAGCCTTTGAAAGTTTTTATAATAGTAGCACTCTTACTTCTGAAAGCAGATACACTTTTCCATAATGATATAGCAGAAGCTCAGCATATAAAAGGAACAAAAGTAAAGCAGAGGAGTTGAAGCAGCATGTAAAAGAGATTTCACCTTTATTTTTCCCTCATCCCTTCTCCTAACCCACATCTACTTGTGGGCACCCCAGAGGAACCCCTGAGCTCCAGAGAATTAGCTTGAACAACTTTATATTTTGACACATTCACCTTTATTGAGCCATGTCAACACCTATATAAAGACAGAGTAATCGACATTTTACACATTGCAAATTAATAACGGGTAGTGTTCTACTTACCTCTTGCTTGCTAAAAACTTTCTACCCTTATTTTTCTCAAACATTAAATATCTTGTCCTGTCTTGGATAATGTGTATATTAAAACATTTTTCTTCTGATCACAGAGCCACCCCACCCATGTCCCCAGCCAAGGGCTGTCCCATCAGTGGCGAGAGGGGCACAAGCCCAGTGCCAGTTTCATGCGGGCACACTGTTCACAGTGCTCCAGAGAACCAGACGCTTCCCTGCCTGGGGTGCCGCCTTCCAATGTACCCCCCAATCCCAAACCTTCAAGCAGCTAAAGACACTATGTTCCCTTCGATCCTCTTGCAAAAATGACACCAAAATGAGCCCCAACAGTTCACACTTCTGGCCCCCCACCCCAAGCCCAGTCTAAGTACTTGGGCCCCTGGGATCGGGGTTGTTGGGGGCGGGGTGCCATAGGCCATCCCATTTCCTCCACACCACTCACCTCCATTCCTCCTACCCCTGGATGCTGCTTCTATCTTCCTTTAGCCTAAAGTCTTCAGGTTTGTGGACTTGTGCAAATGGATGGCCAATTCAGAAGCTACTCATCATTGTAGTTGTACTTCAGCCAGAGCTCAATCCAAGTTTAGGCTGAGCCAATACTTGATCATCTCTAATAAGAGTGACTCAAAATTCACACACACATACCGAAGCTAGAATAGGTGTAGTTGCCAAAAGAGTCCTCAAAAGTAAATTCGCACACACTAGAATTTCTCCTAAGAAAAATGACCCCCAATTTAAGAGAGATTATCATGACCAAATCAAAATCATGAATGCCTGAGAGGTGGTTGACAAATCTAAGCAAAGGCTGGTGATCTGGGAGTCCTGGAAAGGGAGACTTGAAGCGGAGCACTGCAGTCCGTGCATCTCTCCCACTGTGCGAAGGAGAGCCCAGCCTCGGTTCACTGCTGGGCCAAGGGTAGATCACAGACTTCTGGGGCTTCGTGACACTATCACGGAGGATCAGTCAACTCTTCTGTTCTCTTTTCTCAACAAGTAGCCCTCCAGCCTTTAACTGGTTGCCCCTGCCATAATGTAAATGCCTCAACCTGCTTCTGAAAAGGCAAAGGGGCCTGCTAGTCACTTCCATCTTTCAGACATAATAATCTAAAAATGGGATGCTTTAGACAGATTCAGATTTGTTTACTTAGTGTGACTCAGACCCACAGGTCTTGCTACCATCTGGGCAGAACTCAAGGGCCTTTGTGTCTGATAACAAAGGTCCCAAAGTCCTCTCCAGACACCTCCCCTCCACTTTCCTTTCCTGGGGATCCTATGGCTTCCTGATCTCTAAACTCCGTTCCAAGAATAGGGAAGAATCATTTATACTTTGATAAATGCCCTTCACAGCCCTACCCAAACTCTCTCAGGTGTTTCCAGTATATTTAGCAAATGTATTCAATAGACAGTTAATGCCTATCATAACTAATCACTAGATCGTCTAAGACGCCCTGTGACTTTCAGGGAGCCTTGTCATTGGCAGAGGAAGCTTTGCCTTGCTGCTAGTATTCTCCCCTGGAGGCTGCACAGCAAGTAAACCTGCTTTAGTCTTTTGGGATGCCTGGGACTAGTTGTGGGGAATGAGCCTCAAGGTCCCAGTTATCTGTACTCTTACTCCCTCAGTTCTCCATCCCTAATGCCACCCACTGTTCCTGCATCCTCAGGGTTTGAAAGGCCATTCTGACCCCTGCAGGAAGGCTGCAGTCCCCTCTCCTCCTCTGGGAAGCTTTCTCAAACCTTTTGGGAGACTGTGCCACATCCATTTGGCATTTACATTCACCCCACCACTTGTTTCTTCACTGCTTCTTGGGCTGTTGACTTTTTACCTTGAGCGTCACTTACAGCACCCAACACTATCCTAGGTACATGCAGTTTTGATTGAGAAAGTTAAAAATGCTAAATTGAGGGGCACCTGGGTGGCTCAGTCGGTTAAGCGTCTGCCTTCGGCTCAGGTCACGATCCCAGGATCCTGGGATCAAGTCCGGCATAGGGCTCCCTGCTCAGCAGGGAGTCTGCTTCTCCCTCTCCTACCCCTCCCCACTGCTCGTGCTCTCTTTTGTGCATGCTCTCTCAAATAAATAAAATCTTTAAAAAATGCTAAATTGAGAGTTATGAAGTTGGGAATCCTTTGCGTGTAAAAGGAGAAAGATGATCCACGAAGATTAAAGGCACACCTTCGTTAAGGAGAAAAAAAAATGAACGAAAGCTGGGGGCTGCTCTCCAAAACGTTCTTCCTTTATACTTTTCTGCATCTTTGTTTTACATCGAAGAGATTCTTGGTCATACTTCTCCATTGCAAATTACCAATTAACATTCTAATTAAAATCTGACCCACAACCATGAGGTCTCTACACAGCCATGATCCATGATCCCCTCACCCACCTCTCCAGGGACAAGACATATGTGACGGGATACGCAGGGAAATATTTTTGCACCAGAACCACCAGCTGCAGATGAAAGCAGTTAAGTCACTGAGCAATAAGGCTACTTTTCTAGTAATATTACAACACATTACTGGAAGTTGGAGAGAGGGGCTCCCCCTTTTAGAGCTCTTCCATATAAGACTTCCATTTATGGCTTTCCCATGGTCTCCCTCTCCCAATCCCATCCATAAGCCTAAGAAAAATGTAATTTTCATAGAAATCAACAATGAGAAGGGGAGAGTCACTGGGGGCTGGTGTTAGTGGAAGAGTTGTAACAGACACCCACTGTTACAGCCTTTGGCCCTTTAAACACCAGGGAGGGGCGACTTCAGCCAGAACCCCATCAGCAAAAGTGTGGAGCAGGAGAAAGGCAGACACAAAATTGCAAAAGACAGAGCTTCTCCCTTCAGTTCAGCTACCCATTACCTATATGACTTTCGAAAGCCAGCCTGGCCCAACTCCAACTGGAAAAGGAGGACAGAGCTATCTGGCCAGCTCACTGGTGCTTCCACTAGGATCAAGTAAGGGGAGATAAGAACAGCAAGAGCAGAGGCCACCGGTGATTGAGGCCTTATCACAGCCAGGGGCCTCCCAAGCATCATAGCTGTTAATCCTCGCAAGTCTCCTGTAGATCATATTATCCTCATTTTACAAATGAGCAGACGCAGGTAGTTAAAGTCACCAGTCAAACTCAGAACTATTGGGCCCATGCTTTAACTACCACACTATACTGCCTCCCCCTGTGTTTTGAAATAACTTTGAAAACTAAGAGTCCATACACATCGAATTCCTGAAGAAGCTGGTGGCCATGTTTGATTTACCCATTTCTTTTTTACTCTTCCCTCCCAAAAAGTACCCCCCTCTCCACCACTGATTCTATCAAAGTCCGTTCTCTTCCCGACCTCCTCCTCCTAATTATTCCTTTTTTATTCCCCTTGCAGCTTTCCTTTTGTGCTTTCTCCTCTGTTAAATCATTTTAAGCTTTCCTAATTAACATAATGAAAACCACCCCAAAAGGGGCACATTTTTAAAAAGTGCATATAACAGACTTTATCTGAATATTATTTTTTAAGTGGAGCTAAATTATTAAGAATGTAGGACACATTGAAAAGTTTTTTAACAACTCCTTTCTTGGATTAACTTTAGACACAGCTGAGACTTTTACAAAGATAAAACGACAGAAAGCCTAGTAAATTTTAGAGTCATCATGAAACCAAAAGTCATTTCTACTTTAGATTGTCAGCATATGATTACACTAGAATTTCATCAGATTGAAAAATAAGAACACAGATTTGACTACACATAGAATCCTCAATTCTCAAAGCTTTTACAGGAGGGTGTTTACCCAGCTCCAGGGTAATGCTCTTCCCCTGAGACTGATGGGGTTGCTCTTTCTTCTGGGCCACATGGAACTTTGTTCATTCTATACCTTTATAATCATCTTAACCAGGCTATATCGTGGCCTGTTTTACATATCAGTCTCCTCCACTTGCCAGAGACAGCTAGAACAACAAACCCAGCATTTTATTCATCTCTGTATTTCTAAAATGCCTGCTACACCAAGATCCTCAACACAAATCTGTTGAGTAATGGAACCAAAATTCACATTTATCAGGGAAACATGCAGCCTTCAACCTGACTGGGGTTACCACAGGGCAGGACACATTGGTGGTCACTGGCTCTTGATTTGCCTACATGAAAATAATCTAAAGTCTTTGGGGTTTTTTAGAGGAGGAAATATATATGGTGCCTTTTTCAAACCATCATCCAGAGATGGGGCAGGCTGGAGTTTGCGTTTCTTCCAGATGATTCTGATTTTCTGAGTTACAGTTTACACCAACACCGTTCCAAATCAGACTACCTGAAAACAAACACTCCTTTCCCCTGGCAGGGTGTTTTCCTCCAACCCCCTCCCACTGAATCCAAACACCGCTGGCAGAACCAAAGCCTGTGTCCTTTGTTGCCACCGTACCAGAATTTTGGATCATTTTTCTGATTTCTCCCTTTTCGACACTTTGTTCATTCTACATCTTTATTATGATCTTAACCAGGTTACTGGTTACTTAACCAGGTTACAGGTTACTATTTTACAGGTGAGGAAACACTGTGCTTAAAATTTGTTCAATGGTCACACTGGGAGTAGAACCCCCTTCCTCCACTTCCTGATACCTAACCAAGTGCCCACGGCAAAATCCCTGGGGAAGCTTACACACACACACACACACACACACACACACACACACACACACACACATATATACACACACACACACGCACGCACGCACGCCAGGGCTTCAACCCCAACACTGCTGATTCCGGATCTTTGGGGTGGGCCCAACAGGTGTACTTTGACAAACTCTCCAGGTGCTTCTGGGAGGTGCCTCAGGTTAGGCCATCCGGCACCAGACAATATAAACCTTGTAGGGTTATTACGCATCCCCTGAACACCTCCCAGGTATTTGTTTTCATTCAAAGTGGGCAGACAGACGCTCAATACCACGATATTGGAATAAGTCTGGTAATTGTCACTTCACTTATTTTTCTCAGTAGGAGGGGTTTCTACAGACATCTTCACACTTAAGTAAACGAAACCGGGGGGTCACTTTCCCTAGGGTAAGCCGCTCCCCGCAACACACACACCACCCCCACCCCCAAGCAGGGGCGCTGTCGCTGATAACACAGCTGAGCACCTGCAAAAGCTACGGCGACCGCCGCCAAAGGCAGCGTGTCCCGCGCGCCGTCTAGGAAGGCCACCCTAATTCTCTGTGCCTTGTCGAGGGTGTTGGGGGCACCACGGTCCCCGGTCCCTTTTCTCCCGAAGTCTGTGGGGACTTCCCCCCCGCCGTCACTCGGTCATTTTCTTCCCATCATCTCAGTCTCTCAGGGGACAAGCTACGTTTGAACTTGAGATTCTCACGTTTGGGGTGGTTCAGAAATTACCCTGCGGTAAACGCAGGCAGACACGCCCGCACCCCGCGCTCCCAGCCTCCGCGCACGCAGAGCTTGGATCCGGCAAAACACGCCCCCCGCCCGGGGACTGCGGGGCGGGCGGTAGGTGGCGGCTCCTCCGCTCCCTCTTCACCGTCACCCGCCCCGCCCGGCGCAGAAGAGAGCAGCGGCCGACCCGAGAGAAAGGGGAAGCGCGCCCCAAGCCGCAGAGGCGGCCCGCCGACGGCCGGTGCGCCCCGCAGCACGCGGGAGCGGCCTGGCCCCGCGGCCCCGGGTCCTTCGGCGGCCCCGCCTCGCCCCGCCCC
>NC_058410.1:21544906-21678167 GCF_002201575.2 Neomonachus schauinslandi | reverse complement strand
CCGCGCCCCTTCCCCGCGCCGCACCCCACCTGCGCGCCGCGCCCCTTCCCCGCCCCGCACCCCTCCTGCCGCCGCCGCCCCGCCCGCCGAGCGCCTCACCTTCGAGTCCTCCCGCCTCGCCGCCAAGTTTTCCCCCTTGGAAAGTTCTGGGGTCCGATCCCGGGGCCCGGCGCAGGCAGCCGAGGGGAAGCGGACGGTCTGGGCGGCCGCCGGGCGAGCAGCGCGGCTCCGACTCGGCGGCGCGGAAAAGGAGAAGGGGAAGGGGAGGAAGGGGCGGGGAGCCTCGGCGGGGTGATCCCCTCCGACCCCAGCCGCCCGCGTTAGCCGCTCGCAGGGGCTTGAGCGCTGGTTTTCCGCCCCGCCGTTGGCGACTCTGGTTGTCCCAGTTGTCAGCACCGCCAGTGGCTAAGAGTTTGGGCTGTGGGGTCAGGCTGTTTTAAAATCTTGCCCCACTACTTGCAAGGATGTCATCTTGGGCAATTTACTTTACCCCTCTTTGCAAAATGAGGAAAACTATAGTACCCATCCAGGGCGAATCCAGATTTTGTGGGTCCTGAAACTGAAACAATGAGGGGTGGGGGGGGCTTCTTCAAGGGAAGATACAAAATTAGACTCAGGGCTTTGGAAGGAACTTGGACAAGAGAGGAGGCCTGAACCTTCACTAGCTTTACACCTCAAATGCCTTGTTGGGAGAATTAAATGAAATGAACCACGCGAAACCCCACAATGGGTCCTGGCACACTCGACAGGTGTTGTTTATAGGGATGATATCTTTGTAGCCGGTCAGGTGGACCTGGGAGGAGAAGAAATAACACTGTCAATTATGTGCCAGGTGTTTTAAATACATACTGTACTTAATTCACGTTATGCCAATTTTACAGTTCAAAAACCTAAGGCTCAGAGAAGTCCTAAAACGTGCTCATGGTCACGAGGAACCAATTCTGCCACATTGCAAGTACCTGGTTTTTCCACAATTCTACCTTACAAATACTAATATGTAAATGTCTTCTATAACTTTTTTGTTTGAACGAGAAAAGAAAGAAGAAATTCCCCCACGAGAGAACAAAGTGCCTCAGAAATACCTGTGTTTCTGAATTTTCACTGCAAAATTTCCCCAGTTCAATACAACGGCAAATGGATTGCCCTTGAAATCACACCCACTGCATGTGAAGTACCCTGTTGCAAAATCAATAAATGGCTTTACTTAAATGTGTTCAGGTTACACATTTGCTTGCTGGGCTAGCACTGTGTGTTTACTTTGTCTATCGATTATTAATACTACTGCAATTCAGATTGATGGGTTTCTAATCTATCCCCAAAGGGTTTATAAACTAAGACGAACAATAACATAATGAACTCTCCTTGTGGAAGGCACTTTACATACCTTTCTCTTAGAATCTCCACATCTTTTTGCTATAGATATAGTTACCCTCCATTAACTGACGAAAACTCAAAAGTATATTGCCTCTAAGTTCACATGGATACCCAGAATTTGAACCTCGTTTTGGTTGGGACCTAAGCCTTGGCTCTTTTTTTTCTACACCTTGGAGAAAAGAGAAGAAACTAGCAAAAATACATGGAGTCACTTATGTCTTGTAAAGTGAGGGAGAAGAAGATGTCAAATTCTAGTGGTACTTTTCCTAAATTAACTTTCGATAGCAGAAACCTAAGACATAAAGCTTAGACAATTTGGTTTTCTAGAGTGAGGAGAGTGACAAGTATAATGTCAGGCACATAACAAACAGTATATTTGTTGAATGAACTAATTCATAAAAGAATTAGCGAAATGGTACTTGGTGGCGCCTATTAAGTCACAGTTTTTCGGTGAATGTGATTCTTGTAAAATGACAGTATAACAAAGAGGGATCCGTTTCCCCTCCCCTCCTCTATTTTTTTTTTCACTGTGTCTACTTTTGGGTCACTATTTTTTTTTAAATGTTTTATTTATTTATTCATGAGAGTCAGAGAAAGAGAGAGAGAGGCAGAGGCAGAGGGAGAAGCAGGCTCCCCGCCTAGCAGGAAGCCCGATGCGGGACTCGATCCCAGGACCCCGGGATCATGACCTGAGCCGAAGGCAGACGCTTAACCATCTGAACCACCCAGGTGCCCTTTTGGGTCACTATTAACCAGTAAAATGGGCAAGTCAAATTTTAAGAGCAAGCAAAAGGGAGGAAAGAACAGAGAGAAATAAAAGGACCAGAGGCAAGAGAGGAGAGAGAAGGAGGAGGGACATCCTTTCCTTTGCCTGCGTCTCAAGGGGAAAGATCTTTTATCTGTTAAGAAATACGAAAAAAAATTCAAAAGTATGTGAAATCCTCTAAATTGTGAAATTGAAGCCATAGTTTTATTTTTATTATATTAGTGTAAAAACAATAATATTTTGTTAAGACAGAAAACAAAACCTGCATCTAAGCAATCTGTGCAACCCCCCCCCCCCCACTCCGCCCCGCACACACACCACCACCACCATGTTTGTTCTGCAGCGGCTTTGGATGAGGTGGAGGCTGGGAGGTCACACGTTTTGATAAAGAAGGCAAGTTCACTACCTCTCCCTCAGGCAGGGAAGCGTTCATGCAGGAAGTGAACTTTCAAAGACTTTCAAAAACGAATTCAATAAAGGAAGTGAGAGAGGGGGGTATACACGCAACTTTCAAGGAATAGGTGATTTTTCAGAAATTCCAAGGAGGGGATGAAATGGTGGTTCTAAGGAAGGGAATCACAGCTAACGTTTTAATGTTTACCCAGGCAAGCTGACTCCAGAGTCCAAGCTCTTTAGCCCATGCTGGTAAGCACTTGGAAGTGGAGGAGGTTAGACCATCCAATCTAAATATGGCAGGCTGGAGAATAGAAGGTGAGGGGAAAGGAACTCTGGATGCTTTCTTGAATGATCTGCAGAAGATAGGAGGCTCTTGAGCCTGAAGCTTAAAGCCAAGTCTAAAGAAATGTTAGGGGGTCAAAGGGTAAAACAACAAAACTACAACAAAACAAAAATCTGTTGAATGAAAGAATGTGTTGGCTGAACTGAAATCTATCTGAATCATCTCATATAAAGCAAGAATACAAAATTGACTTGACACATTCAACTTTCATTCAATAAAATTTAGTATTTTAATCTAGCATTTTTATCATAATGTATACATACAGCTCTTTATGAGTAAACATAAAGTTAAGCATATTGAGACAAAATGGTAACTCTCATTCTACATTTTTTTCTGTTGAAAGCAAGTTCAGCTCTGATGCTCAGTGATTGAAGTATAATTTTTTTCAAATTACCTTCTCTAGGGCGCCTGGGTGGCTCAGTCGGTTAAGCAACTGCCTTCGGATCAGGTCATGATCCTGGAGTCCCTGGATCGAGGTCCGCATCAGGCTCCCTGCTCAGCGAGGAGCCTGCTTCTCCCTCTAACCCTCCCCCCTCTCATGTACTCTCTCTCTCTCTCATTCTCGCTCTCTCAAATAAATAAATAAATCTTTAAAAAAAATTACCTTCTCTAAGGGGAACCCTCCTACACTGTTGGTGGGAATGCAAGCTGGTGCAGCCACTCTGGAAAACAGTATGGAGTTTCCTCAAAAAGTTGAAAATAGAGCTACCCTACCACCCAGCAATTGCACTACTGGGTATTTACCCCAAAGATACAAATGTAGCAATCCGAAGGGGTACGTTTACCCCAATGTTTATAGCAGCAATGTCCACAATAGCCAAACTATGGAAAGAGCCTAGATGTCCATCAACAGATGAACGGATAAAGAAGATGTGGTGTGTATATATATATATATATATATATATATATATATATACACACTCATCTTGCAGCCACCCGAGACAAGCCTTGAAAGTAAGTTCCTTCTCTTATTAAATCTGCTACCTACAAATCTGGAGTGGTTGGCCCCTTGGCTTTTCCTTGCCCTCCATATATAAGGGGCCAGTTTGTGAACTAACACTACCATAGCTGGAATTTTAACAGAATCTCTCTGAAGTATTGTCAGGTTAAGCAGACAATAATAGTAAGGATATAGGAGTTTTGAAAAAAATAATTAACACGCTTGATCTACCAGATACACATTCAAAAAAAATAAATAAACAAAGCAAATTTATTCCCTAAACTCAGATTGAGAGAACAGCTCTCTTTAGTTACCTTCCTGGTTAGGACAACCCTCATCTCCTCATCAAATTTCACAGGCATATCCAGTAGTCCTCAACTTACAAATACAGTATCTGAGTTATGTATGGTTGACACAGTTGTGCACTCTACATGATACCCGCTCCCCCCCACCCCAACTACCTTTCATACACCAAATTCCATTCTGGGCCATCATCTGCTGAGAGATGATACTAACTACTGAGTGATTGGGGCACTATCAACTGCTTACCAAAAGGTCAGGCTTTGTGGGGAAGCCTGAGTTGTGCTGGGGGCTTATGCCCACTGCCCTATACCAAATGACAGTGTTCTGAACCGCTGCCTGCCACAGACGGCATCTTGAAGGAGGCTGGGGAGTCATGTTCCAGTGCCCAGAACCTACTCCACCCAGGGGGTGGTGGGGTAGTTCTGACGGTCAGCCTCTGTCCAGTAGTGACATCTTCAACTCCGGTCCCCTCTTCTGTTCCAACTACACAGCCTAGCATGACCCTGGGAGCCAGGTTTAATCTCCCTAGATGCCCAGGACAAGGGGTAGCCTGACACCAGCAATGTGCCTATCTCCCTGCTTGGCATTGCAGGGTGGGGGGTGGGGGTGGGGAGGCTCTAACTCCCACTTGCTTCCCAGGCTGGGCTCAGGCTTAAAGGAGCCGGGGCTTACTGAAACCCTAATGAGGAATTTTGTAATCATTTCTTTGTTGTAGTAATGAGAGCCATTTATAACATTTATGGTTTTCCTTTCCTTATACATTTGCCTTTTGAACACATTTCCAGGAACTCATTAGTTAACAATATAAGGGACTGTCTTAGCCAATACATTACTCCAAGCATATAGATTTCTCTTCTCATACCACAGCCTCCTGTTCTGCCCCTCCCTGTCTTGCTTCCTTTTTTTTTTCTTAATTTCTTTATGACCTTTAATCCCTAGAACCCCTTCCTATTTTCTCAGTCCATTATCTCCATTCTGACATCCCTTAGCTCCCAACCCAGTGGAGGTCAGTGTTTGTGTGTGTGTGTGTGTGTGTGTGTTGTGTTTTTAACATTTTTTTAGTGCACGTTTCCTTACCACCAGGAGACTCTCCATTCCGTAGACCTCCCTCCATTCCCCGTCATCCGGAGTCTCTCCCCATCTACTTTCATTGTTACTCTCCCTAATTGTTACATGTTACTAGAACATCAGAAGAGTATGTGGATTGGATCCACTGTGAATTCATACAATCTGAGAAGAGCATCTCTCCCTTCTTAGCATCCTTTTCATCCTCTTTCCAACATGCTCTTTTCCAGCATGCTCTTCCTCAATCCTAAACCTTTTCCATCCAAGACCTCGGTTGATGCCCCTCCTCACTGTCCACAGACAGGATTGCCTTCAAGTAGAAAAGTACTCCCCCCCACCCAGAGCTTCCACAGATATTCTTGCATCTTTCCATTCTTTATCTTTCTTCTTTCTGAGAAACAATTCCTCCCTGCAGAAGCTAATCCCTGTGCCTGAAACCCCAAACCCTCAACTTCTCCAGGATTGGACTCTATCAGTTGTCACCTTTTACTTGCATTTTCAAAGTCCTCCACTTTGTTGGCTCTTGTGTCTCTGTCTTCAAGCTGAGGCTTCGATTACCCTTTAAATAATAATTATTAATATTAATATAAAATTTTCCACCAGCTCTGCTATTCCCTTCAACCATTGACCTGTCTCTATGTTCCCTTAGCATCAAACTTTATGAATGAGTGTCTATTCTCATTCCTTCAGATTCTGGCCCTTACCCTTTGCAGAACGCCTTAGAACAGCACACCCACCACCTATCCCCCGGAATCTGGGCTTCCCAACCATTCTACTTTGCCTCCTTCCTTAGAAATCAATAATCAGATCCACTTGGCTCAGTCTTAGCATTATTCACTTCTCTGAACCATTTACCAGGTTGACCTGTCCTTCCTCCTTCACACTTTCTTCCCAAAAGCTTTTTTTTCCCTAAGAAATTTAGAGGATTTTTTTTTATTGGCTATATGACAATTACTTGATGTTACCCTTATTTAGAGGTGTTGGTTCCTTTGGTAGTCCATCAGGTTGAACACTTTAAAAAAGCCAGACTCCTAGGCATTCCATGCCATCGATCAGTATTCTAAAATTATGTAGATTTATATGCTTTTTTTTTAAGATTTTATTTATTTATTTGACAGAGAGAGATAGCGAGAGCAGGAACACAAGCAGGGGGAGTGGGAGAGGGAGAAGCAGGCTTCCTGCCGAGCAGGGAGCCCCATGTGGGGCTCGATCCCAGGACCCTGGGATCATGACCTGAGCCGAAGGCAGACGCTTAACAACTGAGCCCACCCAGGCGTCCCTTATGTGCTCTTTCAATATTCTCTATCTATAGACTTTCTGGGGAGAGGGAGGAGGAGTTGTAAATACGCCCAAGGAAATAGCTAACAGCTGTAAGTAGAGGCAAAGAAATTATCAAGAAGCTGAAGGAAATGCTACATGAAATGATCTGTCTGTCCAAAGCTATTATCTCCGTACTGAGGAAAAGATGCCAACCCTGGAAGAAAACAATTCCTCACTTAGCTTCTGTGATTCTGAATCTCCTGGTTCTCCAGACAGTTCTTCATCTCCATCCTTTTCTCTTCCCTTTTCCTGAATGTAGGCAGTCCTCCAATGTTCTAGCTTCAAATCTTTTCCTTTTTCTGTCATCTCTTACTCTCCTTTCTGCTTGTGTTCTGAATAAACTTATTATAAACCACTTGTAGGCACACAGATTCCAAATCTCTAGCCCTGAACGATCCTGAGTCATCTTCCCCTCAGATCCCACCTGTCCTTCTAACTCAACATTCCAACCTGAATTCAGTATTATGTCACTATAACTAGTTTCATATTTCAATTTTTGTAGTAACAGCACTGCCAATTTCCTAGACACCCAGATTTGAAACCTCAGTGCATTTTTTGCTTCTTTCCTGTTCCTTCTCTCTCATTTCATACTTCTTAAATTCTATCAAAAGTGCACTTAGAATAAACTTGGCGTATATAGCCTTATGATACCTATCTTTGTCTTGAATTACAGTATGTGACAATTGTAAGAGAAAAATCTGTAAGAAAAAATTTATTTATTTATTTATTTATTTTAGGGATTTTTATTTATCTGACAGAGAGAGAGAGCACAAGTAGGCAGAGTGGCACAGAGGGAAAGGGAGAAGCACGCTCTCTGCTGAGCAGGGAGCCTGACGTGAGGCTCGATCCCAGGACCCTGGGACCATGACCTGAGCAGAAGGCAGCCACGTAACTGATTGAGCCACCCAGGTGCCCCTGTAAGAAGAAATTTAAATAGTATTACTCAGATACTTAAGTTAACATCAATGATATTCACTCCGCAAAAATATTATTTATGGCAAGTACAAGATGTAAAACTCAACTTCTACCTTTAAAATTTAATTTCAATGGTCTAAAATTACATGCAGTTGAAATATTTTTACCTACTAGAAAAAATTAGTAATAGTTTAAAACTACATATCAGTCATTTTACAAGGTAACTTAATTTCATTATGTGTTAAGGACTGAATTACGTTCACTCAAAATTCCTATGTTGAAGCCTTAACCCCCAAAGTTACTGTATTTGAAAATAGGGCCTTTAAAGAGGTAAAGGAAAATGAAGTCATAAGCATGGAGCTCTAATCCAATAGGACAGGTATCTTAATAAAAAAAGGAAGAGACACCAGAGATGCACATGCACAGAAAAAAGGCCATGTGAGGACACAGGGAGAAGGTACTATCTGCAAGCCAGGAAGAAATCCTCACCAGACACCAACCCTGGGGACACCTTGATCTTGGATTTCCAGCCTCCACAACAGTGAGAAAATAAATTTCTGAAGGATCATAGGGGAAGGGAGGGAAAAAGAAAACAAGACGAAATCAGAGAGGGAGACAAACCATTAAGAGACTCCTAATCATAGGAACCAAACTGAGGGTTGCTGGAGGAGAGGGGATAGGGGATGGGGTAACTGGGTGATGGACATTAAGAAGGGCACTTGATGTAATGAGCATTGGGTATTATATAAGACTGATGAATCACTGAACTCTACCTCTGAAACCAGTAATACACTATATGTTAATTAATTGAATTTAAATTTTAAAAATAGTAAATAAATAAATTTCTGTTGTTTAAGCCACCCAATCTGTGAATTTTTTTATGATGGCAGCTCTAGCAGACTAATACATTATGAACATTTTAAATATACAAAGAAGAAAAAAGAGTAAAATGAGTTCCCCCCCAAAAAAATCATTGCTAAAACTTAATAATTACCAAGATTTGGCCATATGCATATCACATATATTTTTTCTTTTCTTTCTTTTGCTGACGTATTTAAAGCAAACCCCAGACATCAGCTTACTTCATCCTTTCTTACTTCAAGATGCACCTCTTACACAATATCAATACCATTGTCACACTGACATAATCAATGATAACTTGGAATTGTATAAAACCAGGTCACATTCAAACCCTCAAATGTCTCAACAATGTGTTTTCACAACTGTTTCTTGTATTGTTTCATTTTAATCAAGATCTACACAAGTTCCACCCATTACAGTTGATTATTATGTCTCCCGAGTTCTAGTTAATCTTTTTATTTTCCATGTCATTGATTTGTGGAAGAAACCAGGTCTATAATGTCTGAACGGTCCCCATTCTATATTTGGATGTTTCCTTCCTTCCTAGTGGTACCGTGTTCCTCTATCCCCATATTTCCTGCAAACCTATGACATTCTGTTTGTTTTTTACAGTTTGTATTTTTTTTTCTATCTTATGGGTCATTCACAAAAAGACATGTTTCAGCGATGCCTTTTTTTCTGAATGCATTTCTGTTGGTTTTTAATGTTTCATTCAATAGGCACCAATTGTGGTAAGTTAGTCATGTTCTAGTTTTTTCTCCAAGATTAGAATGATGATATAATGTAGGATTTGAAGATATATCAATAGGAGTTAAATAAAAGAAAATTATTTTAGAAGAAATTCCAGAAACAGTTATCATTGTTTTATAGAGCTACGTTCATTGATTCAGTATGCTCTACTATAAGAATATTCTCTCTTCAAAAATTTACCTATTTTAAAGGAAATAAAATTTTCCCATATATCAATTATCTTTCTCAAGGGCTACATTTTTAGATGTATAGAAGCAATTATTTTTAAATTACCGGAGGGATTCAGCTTATATGTGTGCAGACATGCTACTTTTAGTAGTATAGATGGGGAATCTTGTGTTTCATAGATTAAAAACCAGAGCTCAGTGAGTTTCAGTGTCTTTCCCAAGTAAATATAGATATTACAATTAAGTATTTTATCATGTATGTATAACTTTTTAATAAGTGTATAGGTTTTAAATATTTTCTCTAGACTTGATAATTTTTCAATGTTATGGAAACTTTATAAAAGATACACTGGCACAATTATAATTACTCACATTTACTGGGTACCTACAATGTGCCAGGTATTAGTTTATGCTCATTATGTGTAATAAAACATTTCGACTTCACAACAACCCTATAAGTAGGTTCTAGAATTATTCCTGTTTAATGGATGAGGAATCAGTCACAAACCAATGAGGTTTCTTTCCAAGGTTTTTCTCATAGCCAGTAAGTGGCAGAGACAGGATTTGAATCTAGGCAGCTTAACCCCCTGATCCTTAGAGACCTGATCCTGAGCCTTAGATCCTTACCCTCCATGCTGTGCAAAGCCTGTATTAAAGTGGTCTAAGCAGGAAGGAGGAGGAAGTCACTAATTAGTTCTCAGCCTATACAGGCCAGTGCCCAATTTCCTCGTGGGTCCGGGGGACTTCTCCAGTTTCAGAGGGGCTTCAGGGAATCCCCATCCAAATAAAGCGGTGTGGGATAGATCTGAGAATACTCTTGAAGAGCAGCGGAAAGCCCCGGCCATTGAGAGACTTGAAAGAGTCTAGCAATTTCCCTCCCTGTCTCTTCTGACAGAACCAGTCAGAGTTAGCTTACAGAGACTGCAGCAGGTCAAGAAAGAAGTGGCTGTAAGTGCCTTTGGGAGAATGCTGAGCTAGTCTTTGTAAGGCTATGTTGCCTCGATCCATCATGTCTTCCAAGAACATGTAGGAGGAGGAAGTTCACATTTTGAAGATCAGTTCTGAGCCAACTGACTTAGGTGAAGAGTTGTTTGTCATACATGCCTTTTTATCCTTCATGCTTAATACCTCACTTTAGATCTTCAAAAACTTCTGTAAAGAAAACCTTTCTAGCATAAAAAGACACTGTATTAAAAATGCAGTTGATATGGGAGGGTTCTGTTTTGTTTTGTTGCAAACATCCCTCTGTATATCTGAAACTTAAGTTTGAACACATTCTACAGTTTATATTTTTACTCCCCCCACCATATTTTATGTTTTTGATGTCACAATTTATATCTTTTTATCTTGTGTATCTCTTCCCTTAGCAAATTAATAGTTATTTTTACCACATTTGTCTTTTAACCTACATACTAGCTTTATAAGTGATCTATTAGCCCATTACAGCATTAGATTATTCTGAATTTTGCTGTATATTCACCTTTACCAGTGAGATTTATACTTTCATATGTTTTCCTATTACTCATTTCATTTCAGCTTAAAGAAGTCCTTTTAACATTTCTTGTAAAGCCAGTCTAGTGGTGATGAACTCCTTTAGCTTTTGCTTGTATGGAAAACCCTTTGTCTCTCCTTCATTTCCAAATGATAATTTCGCTTGGTAGCATATTCTTGGTTGGCAGTTTCTTTTTTAGGCACTTTGAATATATCATGCTACTCCCTTCTGGTCTGCTATGTTTCTGCTGAAAAATCTGCTGGTAGTCTTATGGGGTTCCCTTGTACTTAACAAGTTTTTTTTCTCCTGCTGCTGTTAAGAGTCTTTCCTTGTCTTTAAGTTTTGACACTTTAATTATAATGTGTCTTGGTGTGGGTTCTTCGGGTTCATCTTATTTGGCACTTGCTGGATCTGGATGTCTGTTTCCTTCCCCAGGCTAGGGAAGTTTTCAGCCATTATTTCATCAAATAAGGTTTCAGCCCCTTCCTCTCTCTCTTCTCTGGAACCTGGTAAGGCTAATGTTGTTCTGCTTGATGTCATCCTTTAAGTCTCATATGCAGTCCTCACTCTTTTTTTGTTCTTTTTGCCTTTTGCTGCCCTGATTGGGTGAATTCCACTGTCCTGTCTTAAGTTTACATCGAGTGTGCTGTTGAACCCCTCTGGTGTATTTTTCAGCTCTATGATTTCTCTTTGGTACTTTCTTATATTTTCTATCTCTGTTGAAATTCTTTTTTTTTTTTTTAAAGATTTTATTTATTTATTTGAGAGAGAGAGAATGAGAGACAGAGAGCACGAGAGGGAAGAGGGCAGAGGGAGAAGCAGACTCCCCGCGGAGCAGGGAGCCCGATGCGGGACTCGATCCCGGGACTCCAGGATCATGACCTGAGCCGAAGGCAGTCGCTTAACCAACTGAGCCACCCAGGCGCCCTCTGTTGAAATTCTTACTTTCTTCATCCATCCTTCTTCTAAGCTCAGGGTATGTACTGATGACCAGTTTGAACTCTTTGCTTTTCTCCCCTGAGAGAGAGAGAGAGAGAGAGACTGGGGGGGGGGGCAGAGAGAGAGAGAGAGAATCTTAAGCAGGCTCCACGTCCAGTGCAGAGCCTGACACAGGGCTCATCTCATGACCCTGAGATCATGACCTGAGCCAAACTCAAGAGTCCGATTCTGCTCTCAGCCTTAGCTTCATCTTCTTGGAAACCTCTGTGCCATGAGAACCAAGTGGAGAAAGAAGCGAATGTGCAGGCTAAAGTGTAAAAGAAGAAAGATGAGGCAGAGGTCCAAGTAGACTGCTAGTTTATGCACCCATGGAGCCACAGGAGCAGAAATAAGGAAAGCCAGAGGCCAGGGATGCTGGTACCAATTATTGGACTGCATGCCTACTTTTAGAACTTAATTCAGTGGAACTAGACCACCCATCGCCATCTGATCACAATGACCACCTTTGAGAGACCTGCCATGTTCATACCGAAACAGTCCCTTTTGGTCCTTTGCCCTGGACCTGTGGCTTTCAGGAATAATTCTGTTTTCTTTTGTGGCTGAATGTAACATGTGTACAATAAATGATCTCTTCTGCTGTCTTAGCTGAAGAAGAAAAAAAAAAAAAGGAGTCCAATGCTTAGCCAACTGAGCCCTCCAGGCACCCCTTGAACTCTTTATCAGGTAAATCACTTACCTCCATTTCATAAGGTATTTTTCTGGATTTTTATCTTGTCCTTTCATCTGGAACGTATTCCTCCCTTTATTCATTTTCCTTGGCTCTTTTTGTTGGTTACTATGCATTAGATAAAACAGCCACTTTTCCCAGTCTTGAAGGAGTGGCCTCGTGTAGGAGATAAAACTTATTGTTCCACCCTGTCCTCGCTCTTGGTTGTCTCTCAAACCTTTGTGATTGTCCAAGCAGCCTACTTTATTTTTAGTGGCTGCCAGTATTTGAGGGTGCACCAAGACCTGTTAGTGTCCCAAAGGTGAAGAGCTCAGTCAGCATCTAGATTCAGGCTCGTTAGAATCCAGACCTTCTGCCAGCAGCTTTTAACATATGCAAATATGCCTCTTCCCAGGGAAGACTGGGACAGGAGTGTTTCTGTCTGCTCCCTTTGCACTGAGCCCAGGGGGTAATAGCCAGTTGAGAACTGCTTCTTTCTTTGCTACTGTCCTGTTGAACCCATGAACATAAGCCTCACTTGCACCAGAGCCAGGCTCTCAAGGGATATGTCCTCTGGGTGGCAGACCCAAACTCTGGGACATCAGATGTGCACACAGACTCTTGGAGATACTGATCACCTGGAGCATAGCAGAGAGATAGCATAATGACAGCATCGCAGGCCTCCCTGGTCTCTGGATTGGATTGTAATCAGCCCTGGATGTGTGTCTAATCCTTCCCTCAGGCCACAGCCATGAAGACAAGTTAACAGACCTCTTTTGCAAGAAAGACTAGGGGTGTGTTTTAATCTGCTGTCTCATTGCTGTGCTCTGGGTAGAGGGTAGCTGGTTGAGAAGTATTTCTCCTTTTTTTTTTTTTAAGATTTTATTTATTTATTTGACAGAGAGAGACACAGCAAGAGAAGGAACATAGGCAGGGGGAGAGGGAGAGGAAGAAGCAGGCTTCCTGCTGAGCAGAGAGCCTGACATGGGGCTAGATCCCAGGACCCTGGAATCACGACCTGAGCCGAAGGCAGACGCTTAACGATGGAGCCACCCAGGTGCCCCAAGTAACAGTCCACAAAATCCACAAGCGTAAGTCCTGCTGGCCACCAGGGCCATGAGATTAAGAAGTGTCCCCAAGCCCAGCCCTGGAAGATACTAGCAACCAAGAGTGAGGCAGAGGGAGAGCACAAAGATGGCACCACTGGCCTTCATCCCCAGGGAGCACCTCAGTAGGTTTCTTGGTGTGTGCCAACCCAGAAGCCTGCCCCTCATGCTGAAGTTGCAAGACAAGCAAATAGGTATCTTTCACAGAAAGACCTGGGGTGTGTTTCAGTTTGCTGTCTCTGCACTTTCTGTGGGTGGGAGCCAGCCAAGAACTATCTGTCCATTTGTTACAGTTCCACAGGACCCCCACATGCATGCCCCACTGGCCACCAGAGCCAGGCAATAAAGGGCAATCTCTGAGATGGAAGCCACAGAAATCAAGGCACCGGACACATGTAGAAGCTCTACTCTGGTAGATACCAGTGCTCTGAAGAAGCATGGCAGAAGGAAAGCTCAAAGCTAGCACCAGCCCTCTGAGGTATCTGGAGAGCATTGAGTCGGGGCTCTTAGATGTGTGTTTAATTAGAAGCCTGCCCTTCAGGCCACAGCTATGAAGATAAGCTAATAGGCCTCTATCACAGCAAGACTGGGCGCCTCAGTTTGTGGTTGCCTCTCTGCTGTGCCCTGGGGGTGATACCTGTTTAAGAACTCTTTCTCAGTTTTTATAGTCCTGTGGGATCCATGACAATAAGCCCTGCAGTCATGAGAGCCTAGCAATCTAGAGGTGTCCCCTGGGCTGCAGCGACAAAAATCAGGGCACCAAACAAATGTATAAGCTGGAGTGAGGCCAAGGGAGAGAGTAAAGATGGCACCCACTGGCTTCTATCTTTGGAGAGTGTATCAGTAGGCCCCCAGATATGTGCTAAATTACATGCCTGCCCCTCAGGCAGACACTTGAAGATAAGCAAATAAGTCTCTTTCACAGAAAGTTTGGATGCTTTTCAGTCAGCTGCCTCTGTGCTGGGCCTCAGGTTGGGATGTCTGTGAAAGCCCATTAAGGACTGCTTTTCAGCTCACTACAGTCTTGTGGATCTTGTGGATGCAAGCCCTGTTGGCTTTCAAAGCTAGATATTTGGGGCACTTGGCCCGCAGGTGCAGGTCTTAAAAGTTGGGGTACCAGATGTAGGGTCAAACCCTACACTCCTCAGGAAGAAGCCTGAGTTGTGAGTTCCTCCTGATTGTGTGTTGACACACCAGGGGGTGAAGTTTGTGGTAAGATTGTGTTTCAGCCTCTCCTACCCACTTCAGTGTGGGTTTTTTCTTGTTTACCCAATCTGTAGGCATTGCTCAGTTACTTTTTGTTTTGTTTTGTTTTTTTCCAGAGGAAATTTTTCCATATGTAGCTATAGATTCAGTGTGCCTGTGGGAGGAGGTTAAGTTCAAAATCCTCCTACATTGCCATCTTGAAATGGACCTGCTCTTCTTTTATTATTTTCATTTCTATTTCTTTCTCAGAGTATTTTCTCTGTCTTCATCCTCCAATGATAGATGATGACAGAACTCTCCTTCTCCATCTTGTACCCTGCCCCTTCTATCTCCTTTACCCCTTTTCTCTCTACCCAGTCCTTTCTTCATATTGATTCCAGGCTCATCTTCTAACAGCGTAACTTTGAACAAGTAAATCTCTGCTCAGAAATCCCCATTACCTCACTACTCATAATATGGAGCCCAGACTCCTTTGTTTGGGATTTGGGGGGGGTCTTTCACAATCTAGCCTCCGACTAGTGAAAACCTTCCACTCTTGACTTTCCCTGAATGACTCATTCTGGCCAGGGGCATCTTTCCTCATAAAGTACACATTTTTACCTCCAATTTTTTTCTTGCCAACTATTCTGTTCCTTCTAGAACAACCTCTCCTTCCTTTTTGTTTACCTGAGTCAGAACCTTACTGAAATGCCAAGTTCAAGACCCACTTCTTTCAGAAGAGGATCTCTGATTACATGATACAACCCAATTGCAGAGACATGAAAATGTGTTAAGATGTACATTTAAAAATAAATAAAATACAGGGACACCTGGGTGGCTCAATCGGTTAAGCGTCTGCCTTCAGCTCAGGTCATGATCCCAGGGTCCTGGGATCGAGCCCCCATCGGGCTCCCTGCTGATCGGGAAGCCTGCTTCTCCCTCTCTGCTGCTCCCCCCTGCTTGTGCTCTCTCTCTCTCTCTGACAAATAAATAAAGAAAATCTTTAAAAAATAAATAAAATACAATATGTAGCATGTAGTCGGCTGACTGTTTAACAGACTTAGTGTAAGCATCTACAGAGGATAACTGTGGTTTGTCTTTGTTCAGTGTCCATTCAATCTTCTCCCGATAACTGTCCCCCTATTTCTCTCAATGGGTCCACCCCTTTGCCTCCTGTGGGATCAGGTACCTCGGGAAGCAGTGAATCCACATACAATCCAGGGATGGAACACCTGACCAAGGCTAAATTAGTCCATGTACTAATACCCCTGACCAGAATGATTGGTTTAGGGAAAATCTGGGATTTGAACTCGAGCTCCTGGAGGTACCGGCAGCCGTCAGGAAGTGGAGGCAGCACCAAGAAATCAGAAATAAGAAATTAAGAGAGAAAGAGAGAAAGTTGTGGTCACATGTTCGAGTCTTGGATCATAAACCAGCAAGACAGCAGCACCTGGACTGGTAATGACATGAGTCCCTGTGTTCTCCTTTTGCCTCGGACAGTGGATCGCAACACCTTCTTTTGCAATTAAAATAGTCCTGACTTAGAATAAAGAAGACAAATCCTTAGCTATAAAGACACATCCAACAAATATTTACGGCATGCCTATCATATACCAGCACTGCGCTAAAAATAAGTAAAATGTCTCTCCATTTAAGCTCCTTTTAGGTAGGAAGGGAAAAGCCGCCACCAATCTTGCCCAGGTCAGTGTGGCATCCTACTTGGATTCTTTTGTACACCTTGAACAGAATAAATACAATGTCATGTGAGTGGCTTAATCAGGAAGAATTGCTGTAAGTATACCGTATAACAGATAAAATTTGGACTTTATTAACCACATATTTGTGGTAAACTCTATCCTTTTGAAAACCATAATCTCTCCTTACAAAAAATTAAGACACGACACCAATTTAAAATAGAGATTTAACATTATCTCTTAAAACCAGCAGGCTGTTTCAAGGAAGCTGTTACTAAAGATACATAGAAATTAGAGGGTAGTTGGAATTAAATCCTTTTTAGGTTTATGTGCCATGCACTACTGATATTCAAGGTTCAGTTACTTGGTGGAAATGTGGAAGAGAAAATATTCAGTGGATTAGGCTGAAGAACAAAGAGAAGGTATACATTCAAGTGCACAGCACTTGGTGTACAAATAAATGTCTTATTCATTTCAACGCTTAACATGGCAGAGAGAAGCCAACTGATGTTGATTATTTACATGCTGGGCATATAAAATTACATTTTAGCATTCCCACAAATAGTCTGACACCAAAAATGTCAGCAATTTAGAGATAGAAGAAAGTATACAACTTAAAGCTCATAAAATCAATATTATCACATGCATACTTAAAAAAATAAGGTAGGGCGCCTGGGTGGCTCAGTTGGTTAAGTGACTGCCTTCGGCTCAGGTCATGATCATGAAGTCCCGGGATCAAGTCCCGCATAGGGCTCCCTGCTCAGCGGGGAGTCTGCTTCTCCCTCTGACCCTCCCCCCTCTCATGCTCTCTCTCTATCTCATTCTCTCTCTCAAATAAATAAATAAAATCTTAAAAAAAAATAAGGTAGTTATTATTAATACTAGTTGGGATTTTAAAACTCAAAGCCTAAGTGAAAACAGAGTTTCTGCAGAGATCTATACATATATTATTATTTGAAACTTAAAAATGGACATGCACACACAGTGAGAGTCAATTTTTACCTTGGTAATTGACTAGGGCCTTGTGTCTGAGGCAAAAGTAGGCTTTTATATAAGTTAAAAATGGTACATTAGAATTGAAAGAGACCTTAAAGGTCTTTAAAGTTACCTAGATGTAGAGCAAACTCCTCATTTAGATAGGAAGGGTAAATTGAATACATATGAATATAACTTTCATGAAGGCACAAGGCAGCCCTAATTTTGCAAAGAACAAGTTTGAGGCAACAGGCTTTGAATAGCAAAAAAACTTTCTGTAAGGTGAAATCTGTATCTATATATCTATATCTATGTATCTATACCTATATCTATCTATCTATCTATCTCTCCTAAAAATAATTCTTCCAGAAATACAGAACCATTACCTCCAAACACTGATGCTCCAAAAAGTGGCTGTTGGGAGAAACACTGGCCTCTCACTGCTCACATGATACTATGGCGAAGCCATGCCCTTTGGAGGGCTCTCTGGTAACAGCTTCTAGACAGTTGCATCCACTTTCCCACTAGGAAATATTTCCAGGAGTCCTGGCTGGGTAGCGTTATAGTCTGTTTCTCATTATTGCATTAGCAATGAGCAAATTTACTGGCTTAATTAGAGAATATGCTCTCATGCAAAAAATACTTTTGCTAAATAAATTCATCACCCTTAAATTTTTTTCAGAGATTTGACATGGAAGCATGAAAAACCAGCTCCAATATAATTAGCACATTAAACATACTCAAGTGCTCCTAATACAAATGAATAACCCCTCTTATCTTCTGTACAGACCCATAAAAGTATATATTATTAAACATTCTATTTTCCATTAATAATGCTTATTCTATAAAAATAAATGTTTGTTATCAAACTATGGAATCCTTCACAGAAATATGTCTTATATACTATCTTAAAAAAATCGTGCCTCTATGACACAAACTTCAGAGTGTGTGAAATTTAATTAGCACCACTTGTTTTAATATGCGAATTCTAAAGAAGTTCTAGGGCTGAGAGAAAAGGTTAAAGGTGTATTGGCTTCACTACACCAATTATCTGTTAATTATCTTATCACAGAACAGCAAGAATCAAGAGGATGTAAATGGGACGGGAGATAGAACAAAACCCAGAGAGAATGCTGAACACAGAGAGAAAAAATGAATGTCAAATCAGCTTACAACCTTGAGTGTAAATACATTAACTTTTCATAATTCAGATTCTAATAATTACAGGTCCATTTAAATTAACTGGAAGACAAGGCGCCTATTTAGTCCTGTGCTACCCCATTATATTCATCAATCCCAAAGCAGGTCCTCACTGAGATGTATTTATCTCAGATTTCATTTTCCACAAATCAATATCTATTTTCTACTACATATTGGAGATATTTTATTTTTAGCAAAATATCCTTTCCCCAAGAAACTAAGAAAGAATTCCCATGTAATTCTATAAAAATGGATATTGTGAACTTGCTTATTCAATCAAAAATGTATTTTGAGATTTACTTTGCTTAAGACTTTCATTTTATATGTAATTGTCGAGTTATTTGGGTATTTGATATTTTTCACATATGTCAAGTGGTAGGAATAGGTGTGCATTTCTTTGAAAGATGTTGAGGCTGGGGGTATAACCCTATCTTGCTTATCATACTTGATAAGACTAAAATCATTTGGGTGAGGTTTTTAACACATCACAACACATCAGAGTTCTGTTTTGAGCCTTAAGGGTGGCAAGATACATAATAAATCTGTGTTTAAGTCCATCTCAACTTTACCCAATCCTCATTGCTTTTTGTGTATTTGTTCATTCACTCACTCATCATTCAACAAATAAATTTATCAAGTGCCTACAGTTCTGGAACCTGGAGATCCATGGGTGCACTATGTTCTCCTTGTTAATTGTGACCTTATTTTTATCATCTTTTCATCTGTTTGGTGCCTAGGACTATGCTTTATATGGTCTGATGATAAACCTTACTAGTGTTGATGGTCAACAAATATTAAAGCATCTATACTGTGTTGGATGCTAAGCTACATGGCGGACAATATCAGCTAAAATCATCGTCCATGTTTAATACCTTATCGCTCAAAGTTCGAGTTAACCTAGTAGGAAGACAGAAGTTATAAGAGAAGGTCAAATCCTAAATTTCATAGGAAATATACACCATGTTCTTTTGAACTCATTTTTAGAAAAATTTCTTCCATGGCTTATACTCTTTTTTTTTTTTTACAAGATGGGATGGAGTAGGTAAGGGTAAAAGAAGGGCTCTTGACATAGGGAATATATTCTATAACATTGTAATCCTTTTGGTGACAGATGGTAACTAGATGCATCGTGGGGATGGTGGAGATCGGGAATTGCTTTGTAATGTGTAAAACTATCGAATCACCATGATGTACACCTGACACTAGTAAGATAATGTATGTCAATTATACTTTCATGGGCGCCTGGGTGGCTCAGTTGGTTGGGCGACTGCCTTCGGCTCAGGTCATGATCCTGGAGTCCCTGGATCGAGTCCCACATGGGGCTCCCTGCTCGGCGGGGAGCCTGCTTCTCCCTCTGACCCTCCCCCCTTCCATGTGCTCTCTCTCTCTCATTCTCTCTCTCTCAAATAAATAAAATCTTTAAAAAAAATTATACTTTCATAAAAAATTTTGAGATATATTTTATTTTTTCTTTTTTAAAGATTTTATTTATTCATTAGAGAGAGCGTGCACGTGAGTGGGTAAGGGGCAGAGGGAGAAGGAGAGAGGGAATCTCAAGCAGACTCCCTGCTGAGATTGGAGCCCATGGCTGGGCTCTCACCAGCCTGAGATCATGACCTGAGGCGAAACCAAGAGGTGGTCGCTTAACCAACTGAGTCACCAGGTGCCCTGAAGAGATATATGTATCTTATATTTCACTATTAAAGTTCAAACAAAAAAAAAAGAAGAAGAAATTCTCTTTCAAGAGGTTGGGATGACTAAAATGCTGTGTGTGTGTGGGCGGGGGGCTAGATAACATGAAAATAGTGGGAGGGAAAGGGGGTGCATGGAGGAAGGAAGAGGGAGAAGCTGAGGTGGGCGCAGATGACAACTGTGGAGTGGGAGCTGTCTCATGGAGACTAACATGCCCAAGAGTCTGTCACTCCTGATTCTAACCAATTGGTTGCTTCTTCCCCACAGACTGTGAGATCCACAAAGGCTGTGACCCTGTTTGCCTTGGTGCAGGTTCAACAAACATTCATTAAATGAAGGGCTAATAGTAAAGGTTCTGAACGTGAGAACTACACTTACATAATACCTTTCAAAACACATGATACACATTTGTGCCCCGAGTAGGACACCCTGCCCACACCTGAGGGGATGTATGTGAGGATGTTCCACTGTTTGAATCAGTCTAAGCCCTTAATTAGGGAACAGATATATAAATTGTGGTATATTCCCATCGTGTAGCATTAAAAAAAAAAACTACATATCTATATCTCTCAATCAGGATAGATCTCAAAAATATAATGTGTGAAAAAAGCATTGAATTATATGTACAATATAAGACTATATATATATATACACACACAGCAAATATACAGACACAACTTTATCAAGACGTAATTCACATATCATACAATTCACTCATTTAAAGTGTACAATTCAGGGGCCCCTGGGTGGCACAGTCGGTCAGGCGTCTGACGCTTGGTTTCAGCTGGGGTCGTGATTTCAGGGTCGTTGAATAGAGCCCTGCATGGGGTTCTGAGCTCAGTGAGGAGTCTGCTAAATTTTCTCTTTCCCTCTGCCCCTCCCTGCACTTGCTCTCTCTCCTTCTCTCTCTAAAATAAATAAATAGGGCGCCTGGGTGGCTCAGATGGTTAAGCGTCTGCCTTCGGCTCAGGTCATGATCCCGGGGTCCTGGGATCGAGTCCCACATCGGGCTCTCTGCTCCTTGGGAGCCTGCTTCTCCCTCTGCCTCTCTCTCTCTCTCTGTCTCTCATGAATAAATAAATAAAATCTTTAAAAAAAAAAAAAATAAATAAAATAAAATAAATAAATAAACCTTAAAGAAAGTGTACAATTCAATGGTTTTGATGTTAACTTTTTAAAATTATAGTAAAATACCTATAACATAAAATTTGCCATTTTAATAATTTTTAAGTGCACAATTCACTGGCATTAATTACATTCACAGTATTGTGTAGTCATTACCCCTATGTTTTCCAAAACTGTTTCATTACCCGAAACAAAAATTCTGTAACTGTTAAATAATAACTCACCCTTGTGCCTCCCCACAACCTCTGGTAATCACTAATCAACTTCCAGTCTATGAATTTACCTATTCTAGATACCTCGAATAAATGGAATCATACAATATTTGTCTTTTTGTGTCTTGCTTATTTCATTTAGTATAATGTCTTCAAGATTCATCTATGTTGTAGCATGTACCAGAACTTCATTACTTTTTATGGTTGAATGATATTCCATCGTATATACTACAAACCATATTTTGTTCATTCATTCTGTTGATGGACACTTAGATTGTTTTTACCTTTTGGCTGTTCTGATAATGTGATGCATCAAAATTGGTGTACAAATATCTGTTTGAGTCCTTGCTTTCAGTTCTTCTGGGTATATACCTAGAAATGGAATTGCTGGATCATATGTAATTACGTTTAGCTTTTTGAGGAATTGCCAAATCTTTTCATTGGTATATTTTTAAAAAAACACTAAACACTTTGATAGATGATAGATAGATAGATGATAGATAGATAGATAGATAGATAGATAGATAGATAGATAGATAGATAGATGATAGATAGATGATAGAGATATATGTTTGGTCTAATGCATATACTCACAGAAGTTATTATTTTGGTGGTAGGGATGGGATGCACATATGGAGAGAGGAAAAACTAGGCTAGGAGTGGTCGAAGGAAACAGTCTTATCTGTAATGCTTCTTTTTATTTTTTAGAAGGGCTACATATACATATGTTATTTGCAGAATTATCTTAAAAATAGTTAAGAGAAAAGAACATTTGATACAATATAAACAGTTGTTAATTTGAGGTAGAAGGAATATCCATGTTATTCTTTGTACCTTTCTTATTTTTTTAATTAGAAAAAGACAATTTTTTTCTAAAAAGTACCTATCACCTGATCCTCATACCAAAATTGATGAAGGAGATAGGACTGTGATATTATCCTCATTGCAAAGGCAAAATTCTGAAATGGACAGTGGTGGACCAGAACCAGAGACTCAGGCTCTGGGCTGCTTAGTCCGAGGGCTCGGTGAGGAGAGGGAGGCTGAGGAGGTGGGCACCCTAAACTCTTTGATGCTGTGTACCACAACCCCTAAATATACCTTCTCAATGTTTCCCCCTTCTCAATGGTAGGATGACATTTCTGTTTTAAAAGCCACCACTTTTGTGGGGAGATGTGAAGGAAGAAAGGATAAGGTTCAGTAAAGCAGGAGGATAGCATGATAAGAAGGAAGGCTGGGGGACAAGGTAACAACTCACAATGGTGGCTAGGAAATGAGGGAAGTGGAGAAAAGGAGGGATTCTGAGGTCATGCAGATCAAAGAGATAGGGGTTCAAAGGGCCATTTGTAGCCGACCATTTGTGCTGTGTGAGAGATGACATGGATTCTTCCATGTCCTGGTGTCTGGCCCGCACCCCTCACCCCTTCCCAGTTTTCACTATTTCTGTGCTAAGTGATTAAGCGGGCAGGTATGTGTGATGTGCGTACTGCAGGTTAAGAAAATGAAATGATGGGGAGCCTGAAGGGAATGTGGGATGTGAGGTAAAAAGCCAGTTAATTTAAGAACAAATTATCATCTCTCTGAAATACAACTAACTATCAGCTGCCAGGTCATTCACTACTGATCCCTTGTCATCTTCCAGAACGAATAAAATGAGTGAACAAAAATGTCCAAATTCCTCAATAACATTGCTTTTTTATGCCCTTGCCCTGGAAAAAAAACCTTAATAGCTTTGTCACTAATTTGTATAGTTTAAGTCTCCTTTCTTTCTAACATCTTAAAGTTGCTAGTTTCAGATGAAAAGAATCGAAGCTGAGAACAAGGAACGCTTCACTCACAAAGGTGAGGGAATTACAGTCTAAGAAGGAAAGCGAAGTTATCTGCGGGGATGAGCTCCACCTATACATTGCCAATAGATTTATTTCCCTCAAGCCCAGGGTTGAATACATTTACTCCACTCAAATTTCTTTCCTTGTCAAAAGCAGTAGCCCCCAAAAGTATTTCTCAAAATCATCTGGTAAGTGTTTCTTGAGAAAAGAAACTTTAAGATCAAATAAGTTTAGGAAGTGATGAGTTAATGCAGAACTTTAAAAAACTAAAAATTAGGGGCACCTGGGTGGCTCAGTCGTTAAGCCTCTGCCTTCGGCTCAGTCTGCCTTCAGCTCAGGTCATGATCCCAGGGTCCTGGGATCGAGCCCCGCATCAAGCCCCGCATCAGGCTCCATGCTCCGCGGGAAGCCTGCTTCTCCCTCTCCCACTCCTCCTGCTTGTGCACTCTCTCTCTCTGTCTCTCTCTCTCTCTGTCAAATAAATAAATAAAATCTTTAAAAAAAAACCCCAAAACTAAAAACTAACCGTGAATCTCCAAACTGCGGGGGCATTTCTGAAACTTGTTTGACCAAGATAGTCCCCTCTCTTTATTCCCCCCTCCCCAACCTCAATCTGTAACTTTCCGTGGAATTAGAATTCTGTGAAACATAGTTTTGGAAACCTTGACCTACCCTCTAAAGCCTGGGTGTTGGAAATCAGATCTGAGTGTAAGTTCCTACCTTAACACTTAACTAGCTGAGTGATACTAGGCAAACAATTTAGTTTTCCTCCATCTGTTTGCTTATAGGTATAATGGGATAATAACCTTCCCAGGGTTTGTGTGAAGACTGATTGAGATAACTAATGAAAGTGTTTGGCACGTAGCGAGTACTCAGTAAACAGTAGCTGTTACCTCATTGTTACTCTAGGATTTGAACCTTAACTTGCTTTTCCAGCCTTATGAAAAAAGCAGGAGCCTGAGGGTGGGGCATCTTATAACCCACCAGAAGTTAATGGAAGTAATGAAAGGTTTTATTTTTATTTATTTTTATTTTTTTAAAGATTTTATTTATTTGACTGAGAGATAGAGAGAGCACAAGTAGGCAGAGTGGCAGGCAGAGGGAGAGGGAGAGGGAGAAGCAGACTCCCCACAGAGCAGGGAGCCCGATGTGGGACTTGATCCCAGGACCCTGGGATCATGACCTGAGCCAAAGGCAGACGCTTAACAACTGAGCCACCCAGGCGCCCCAGTGGAAAGGTTTCAAATGGGAATGAGTGGTTTGAATTCTGCCCCCCTTGCTGGGACAGCTGGTATTATCTCCAGAGGCTCATCCTGCTTTGCCATTGTCTTAACATGTATACATCCTACTTATCACTCAAGGCCCTCCTTATCACTCAAGACTTGAGATCTCAGCAATGTCCTCATTCACTCCCTCACCGGCAGTTTGCAATAATCTCTTCTTGTAAATTTTATAGCCTTTTCTTCCTATATCTTTCGCTAGCACTTACCACTTGCAACTACGATCATTACTTATGTGCTGCTGTATTTATTTCCCTAAGTGGCATCCTTTAAAGGACAGGGTCCACATCTCATCCCATGTTTGTAAGCATAATACAGGGATTTGTAGTATTCACTATGTATTTATCAAACAAAAAACATGATATCACTTTATAGTTCAGTGTGGCTTTCTAATGACAAAATCAGTGTAAATGAATATAGAAAGAGTTGATTTTCTCCAATTAGCAGAAATCTACAAGTATGGAGCTCTTTCCAAAAGTAATTTTATATCAGAGCATCATCTGCTGCCCTCCTGTGTTTGATACGAATATTATTTTATACCAGAACAAAAAAAGAATAACTGACTCAATTAAATTTATTTCGACCGCATTTTGCTTACTTTCAGATCCTTGAATCAATTTTTTCCCATACAAATTATTTTTCCTTTTCCCATTACATTTATCTTTATTCAATACATTTCAAGCTACTTTTTTTACCTAGTGTTATACAGTATATAAGAACTGTTCATATTGGTTTGATACTCCTTCAGTATAATCTACTAAACTTGTTATATTTTCATTTTTTTATCTGAGACAATAACTCATTTCAACTTATTCTAATGTGATTTTTATATATTAGACCTGCTTGGGTAACAGTATATTTAAGACTGTTCTTTGGAGCTAGAAAGGCCTGGTTCAAACCCCAGCTTAGCCACATAGTAATTGTATAATCTTGGGTAAATTACTTGCCTGAAACTTTGTCACCTGTAAAACGAAGGTAATACCTCCCAAAGAGCACATAAGATAAAATGCTTCGCGCACCATAAAAGCTATTACTATTTAGGAAGCATGTTTTCAAATGTCTTTTTTTCTTTGGTATTACCTATTTTGGTGAAGTTGAAGACTGCATTAAGGATATGAATTAGAATGACCCAGCATATTTATTATCTGGATTAAGTTCTGTCTTTCGATATTCAACACTTAATATTTATTGATCTCTTGCGATGTGCCAGGCATTGTTCTAAACACTTGGCCTTGTGCAGCCTAACAATATAAATCCTAGCTACCTCATGAACTCTTTCTCTAAGTTACTAACTTCCCTTTAAATTCTTGCAGGTCTAATTGTCCACATTACTTACTGGATTCTTTATACAAGCTACCCCGTGTTATGTATCCAGTCCCTTCCTATCTTCAGTGAAGGCTGTCATCTCTCTTGGTCTACCACTACAGCCTCTGGTTAGTGACAGGGACTCATTCTCATGCCACTTTGTATACCTTTATTAAGTTTTTTAAGGATGGGGATTTACAGCTTGAATCTCTCCTACTCTTCAACATAAGGGGGGAGAAAGCATTAGCGTTGATACTTTTATTTAATTGCTGACAATTACAATCTCTTCTCTGTTACACCACCTCAGTCTCTTCTCAACCAGAAGGATCAGCAGGATCCTCTGAAACAGGTCAGTTGTTTTCCTTGAAGTGATGTCCCCTTTCGTTCATTTCTTGGGAAAATGCCTACCAAATACTCAAGTCTAAATAGCCATAGTTTAATCTACCATCTATCAGTTTTTTCAAGCAAAAATGATGGGAAAGGAATTTCAGGGAATCTGTGAACTTAACACTATTTTCATAATACGAAGATTTGCCATTTTTAGCTGTTTCAGCATTTGTACAGATGATACAAAAGCAACAGAGAGTAAACGAGCACTTAGCATGAATCAAGGTAGTGGCACCAAACTACTAGCGGTCTTTGTATTTTCCACCGGCAGGCACTCTCAAGAAAAACAAACAAAACCAAAAAGTTAACTCAGTTTCACTTAAAAATGTCCTTTATGCAGTAAAAAGTAGTAATTTTATGAAATCTTAGCCCTTGAGGGCACATGTTTTTAAATATTTTGTGTGACAAAATTGGTAGTATGCATAAAGCATTTCTGCTGCTGCCAAAGTTTTGGTTTTAAGGAAAAGCGCTTATTATTTGAGTTGCAAACTGAACCGGCTTTTTTTTTTTTTTCCCCCTCAAGGAACACCATTTGTACTTGAACGATTGACAAACTATAGTTACTCAGAATTGGGTATTTGGCAGATATTTTCTTGAAAATGAACCAAGTAGGCCTGTCACTTTGAGGAAAACAAAACAGTATTTGCTACCAGTGATCAAATTGAAGCCATCAAGCAAAACTTAAAATTGTGGTGTGGAACACTCATACCATCACTGTGAGTTTTTCAGCTTCCCAATACTGTAAGACTTCCCTGATGAGATCAGTGGTGATATTAGTGTGATTTTTTGATATGTATAATGAGATGTGTCAACACTGGAAGGCCTCTATTACTCAGGGAGCCAATACTTTCCAAATGAGGGAGACATGATGTTACAAAATCATGTCTGGGTAAAAGATTCTTTCCAAGTTCCAGATAGATGAATGAATTCTAATGTAACAGAATGAAAGTTCATTGATCAGAGCCCATGTTATAACTAAGTTTTAAGAAATTACCACTTGTTGGAATTTTGCTAGAGAATTAAAGATTATCCACAATTATTTGAAAAGGCTATTAGAATATATTCCTCCCTTACCACCTATTTTTGTGAAGTGGACTTTTCAAACTTCAACCAAAACTTCATATCACAATAGTTCAAGTATAGAAGCAGATAGGAGAGTCCAGCTGTTTTCTATTAAACCTGACATTGAAGACATCCGCAAAACTGTTAAAAACAAACAAACCCCAAAACATTCTTCTCACTAAATTGCTTTTGGAAAAAGTTATTTTTCATGAAGTTTTTTTGCTAATATGCAATGGTTTTGTTATTGTTATCTTTACACGATTTACTAAATACTTTAAAATTTCGTTTTAATTTCTAATTTGATGAATATCAACAGCTATAACCCTCATAACAGACTCTGTGGGGTCTTCAATAATTTTTAAGAATGTAATGAAGTCCCAAGGCTAAAATGTTGGAGAGTTACTGACCTAAAATATGTCAGATCACATTACTGAATAAAACCACTACTCCCAATGGTTCCCTACTTCCCTCAGGATAAAAGTCCCAAGTTCTTGCACTGGCCTACCAGGCTCTACTCTTAACTGTTCCTCCACCATTACCTATCCCTCTACTCTTCCCCTTGCTCACTCTCTCCAGCCACATTTGCCTCTCTGATGTTTCTCCAATAAGCCAGACACAATTTCAGTATTAGCACCATTGTCCTGGCAGTTCCCTCTCCCTGGAAAACAATTCCCCCAGTTTTCCCCATGGCTATTTCCTTCCCTTCCTTAAAGTCTTTGCTCAAGTGTAACCATCTCAATAGTCTATCAGAAGCATCTTGTACTGCAAACGTACTGCTACTCCCATCCTGCACAACACCCACTACTTGCTTGTTTATGCCTACAATTTGTGCGGCCTCCCCCGCCCCCAAGTATAACATAAGCTCCAAAAGCGTGGCAAAATGCCCGCCATACAGAACTCAACAAATATTCGTTGAATGTTGAATGAATGAAAGAACTCGTTTGGCAGCCTGTCATTTTTCAGGGATGTGTCCAGGGTCCCAAGATTTAAGAGAGGATGCAACTTACATAGCAGTGGACAATGCTAGCAAAGATTTTTTGAATGGAAGAAAATGAAGGAGGGATACAGTGATCACAAACCTCAATAGAAGGCGTTATGGGCCTGAAAAAAGGTCTTGGGAGAGTGTGCAAGGCGGATTTAAGTGTCTGGCAATGAACGCTGGCCTTGTGCTTAACTCCCCACCTCCCGCCTCTTCTGTCTCCTATGAAACCAAAATCCCAGAGCCTTCCCTGGACCCCCTCCACCCGAACACAAGTAGTCCACACCAAAGAGACTGAAAAATTTCTAAACTTTATGGAAAAAGCAACGACGACAATCAACTAGCCAAAAAGGAGCTTCCAAATCCCGTCTCATTCTAGTGCCTTCTCCCCTCTCTTGCTGGCTTTAGGATCTCTCCACCGTCTCAGTTCTCAGGGGTCCTGATGGTCTCCCAACGCTGTGTTCCGAAGGGTCCACAGGAAGGCAGGTCAGGCGGGACGCCCCCAGGTAAGCACTTCTGTACAAGGCAGGCACGAGAAACAGGAGCAATGGAGAATCGGTCCACTTGGAGAAGGAACACGCGGGAATGACGGCAAACGGGGGGGAACTCAGGAGAGGCTCCCGCACAGCAGTGACAGCACGGGGGTCTCAGTTCTCCTCCGGCTTGTCGGCTGGCGGTCCGCAAGGCTGCAGCATCTTCTCCATCAAGTTGAAGCGGACTCGGGCTTTGCTCTCATTCTCCGCAATGGCGAAGTAGTTGAGAAGGTCGAAGTGGCCCATGTAGGAGCAGTAGGAGTCGCGGTGCTGGTTGACCAGCCACTCCCATTTGGTGGTGTCGGCGTGGCCCGTGCCGATGTACTTGGACTGCAGGTGCTCCAGCTGGCTGTGGATGGTGTAGCGGTCAGTCATCTCGCCGCTTTCTCTTTGCTCCCAGGTCAGAGGCCACAGAGAAGGAGCTGCCCTAGGTTTTCACGCGGGAGAGAAGCCCACGGTACGGAACCTCCGGGCCGCTCAGTCGCAGGCGAATGACGTCACAGCCACGAAGCTGCGTGGACTCGCGGTCCTAGGGCTCAGAGGAGGAAGCGGAAGTGTATTCTGTCACGGAATTGGAGTTGCCTAAGCGACGCTACAAGTCGGCCTCCCCCCCATAGAATGCCCCTCCCCCCTCGTAGAGCGTTGCATTATGGTTCACTTAGTGGTCTTTTTTCTAACCGGGAGCTTTGCATGCCGGGACCTGTGGTCTCCGAGGGTTCGTGCACGCCCACTTTTGGGACCAGTCGTCGCGGTTTAAGAGCCCGCTGGCGGCCTAATGGAGCGTGGTGTCGGGGAGGCGGGGAGCATCCTTGGGAGGTTGAAAGCTGAGAAGAAATGGGAAGCTCATGTAGGACCGGGCTACAGGCAACCGTGAAGGTGAACTCGGTATAATTTTGATTTCGGAGCGAATGTGACAGACTGGAAGTCCCTTCACAGCCAGGGATGGATCACCCTGAGAATCAGTAGACGCAAGTTCTGGTCCCAACTATGTGTCTTGTAAGTTGTGTAGAGTGAACGTTATTTCAACGCTCGCAGGGCCGCCGTTTCCTGCCTGGTGACCGAAGTACTCTACCAGTTCTGACACGTTCCGGCTCCCACACCAAGCCCCTCCTTCCTCTCCGGCTTCTTAATTTGATAGCCTCCCTGCAAGTCCTCGCCCCACCCTACACACCCCAGCCTGTATTTCTCAACATTCCGTGCAGCTCGCCTCTCCAGTTCTTTGTACTAGATGTTCCCTGCGCTTGGAATGCTTTTGTTTCCTTGGCAAACAGCTTCTCTCTTTAAGTCAGCTCAAAAGCATCTCCTTGAAATCGGCTTTGGCCACAACCAGACAGATGTAAATTCTCTTCCTTTTTTGCTTCTTGTACATTTCTTCATTATTATCGCTTTATACCCTACTTTCTGGTTTAAAAACTTACTCGTGTGAATTCAAACTACTTGAGAAAAATAATTGATACTTTTTTGATATTATCATATGCTTCTTTTATGATATCTTTTTATGATATCCTCATGGCCCAGCAGAGTTTGTATTCTCAAAAAAATTTGATGAATGGGTGAACAACTGTCTGGCAGCCAAATAGAAGGAACTCTTTACTGGGAGAAAGATAACTTTAAAATAGTTTTATTCTGATACAAAGTTGCAGTTATGTACAGATGAGTAAGTCTAGAGATCTATTGTGTTGAGTATTAGAAATTTGCCGAGAGCAGATTTCAGGTGCTCTGACCACACGCACACACAAAGGTAACTGTGAGGAGAGGGATATATTAATTAGCTTGACTGTAGTAATCATTTCATTATGTACATAAATCATGTTGCACACCTAAAACAATTTTTATTTTTTTAAAAAAGATTTAAAGGAAAGAAAATGACAAAAAAAAAATATTCCTTATGGGATCAAATGCCTGTACCAAAAACAAAAAAACAAAAGTCTTATTCTTTGGTTTAAACCATGTTATAACAAACATTTCATCCCTAAAATGTAGATACTATTACAAGACATACCTGTGGATTCACCATCCAGATATATCAAAGCTTGCAATTTTGCCATTGTTGTTTCCAACTTTGTTATGTTTGTTTTGGTTTTGCTTTTCAAACGAATAAAACTATACAAATGAAGTTCTCTGTGTTCCCCTCCCTAATCTATTTACTTCAGGAAACCAGCTTGAAATTAGAGTTAATCATTCCCGAGTCTGGTTGGGTTTTTTGTTTTTGTTTTTGATTGCTCAAAGTTTGTGTATCCAAGAGGTTATTGTTACGCATGTTTTGAAGCTTTACATAATGACACCCTGGGGGGGGCGGCTGGTTGGCTCAGTCCTTAAGTATTCAGCAGGGAGCCTGCTTCTCCTTCTCTCGCTGCCGCTCCCCCTGCTTGTGCTCCCCCACCCCATGTGTCAAATAAATAAACCTTTAAAAAAAACAAAAATGACACCCTGTGAGTATTTTTCCTCATCAGAATCCATGTTGATATATGTAGTTTTAGTTCATTTTTCCTGTTGTGTAGTATGCTGTTGAATTAATATACCATAATATGTCCATTATCTCAATAATGAACATTTAATTTCACAGCTTTGCCATAAGAAACAATGCTGCAATAAATATTCTTGCATATATATTTTTATACACATGAAGGAGTTTCTTTAGGGCATATATATAGGTAAAAATTTGTTGAGACATAGGAATGAGTATCCTCAAGCTTTGCTAGTTATTGCAAAATTGCTCTCCAAACTGGTTATACTAATTGGCTTTCCCAGCAAGAGAATGAGAATTCCTTTTGATCCACATCCTTCCCAAAACTTTGTGTCTTCAGACATTTAAATTTTTTTTCTAATTCAATGGGTGGAATAGAACTTCACTGTGTCTTTAATTTGCGATCCCTGCTTACTAGGAAGACTTGGCATGTTTTTAATTTTTATTTATTTATTTTAAAAGATTTTATGTAGTTATTTGAGAGAGAGAGAGAGCATGGGGGTGGGGTGGCAGAGGGAAAGCAGACTCCTCACTGAGCAAGGAGCCCGACATGGGGCTTGATCGAGGACCCTGGGATCATGACTTGAGCTGAAGGCAGCTGCTTAACTGACTGAGCCACCCAGGCACCTCTGGGCATGTTTTTTTATGAGTTTATTGGCCTATTATATTTCTGCTTGGTGAATTGCATATTCATATTCTTTGACAATTTTTTAAATTGGGATGTTTGTCTTTTTCTTACTAATTTTTTAGGAGATCTTTATATATTCAGAATACCAGGCTTGCTAGTTATATGCAATGAAAGTATTTTTTTTCCAGTTTGTGATACATCTTTAACTTTCTCTATGGTATCTTGTACAGAAATTAAATTTAAAGTAGTGAGATGTATCAGCCTTCCTTTATGGTTGGTGCTTTTTGCAATTGGATTAAAAAAACGAAATCAAGCATAACTCTTTTTTTACCCTAGGGCCATAAAAAATAGTTTCCTTTACTTTGTTCTAAAAGTTTTATAATTTTGACTTTTTATATTTAGAAATTTAATCTACTTGGAAGTTTTTGTTTTGATTTGTTTGGCTTTAAGGATCTAATTTTCAAACATTTTCCTATTTGGCTGACTAGTCCCCAGTGACAAGGATCATTCATTAAATGGTACAACCTTTCCCTACTCATCTTTAATGCTTTTATTGTATATGCATAGATCTGTTTCTGGGTATTCTGTTCCATTAGTCTCTTTGTCTATACATGCATTGGTAACACAAGATGTTAATTATTATTTTAAAAAATTTGTTAAGATGTTAATTATTATACCTTTATAATAAGTCTTGATATCTGACAGGGTGAGAGCCCATACATACAATTTCCCTCTTTTAGAAATATCTTTACAATTCTTTTTTTTTTTTAAGATTCTATTTATTTATTTGACAGAGAGAGAGAGAGCACAAGCAGGAGGAGCAGGAGAGGGAGAAGCAGGCTCCCTGCTGATGATGAGGGCTTGACCCCAGGACCCTGGGATCATGATCTAAGCTGAAGGCAGATGCTTAACCGACTGCGCCACCCATGCGTCCCAACAATTCTTGATCCTTTGCCCTTCCACATGAATTTAGAGTTGTCAGTAAAATCCTCATGGAAGTTGTGATTATGTAGTCAAAGCCAGGGAAATTAATAATTCCATATCATTAAGAATTATTCTAAGGGGGGTGCCTGGGTGGCTCAGTTGGTTAAGCGACTGCCTTCGGCTCAGGTCATGATCCTGGAGTCCCGGGATCGAGTCCCACATCCGGCTCCCTGCTCGGCAGGGAGTCTGCTTCTCCCTCTGACCCTCTCATGCTCTATCTCATTCTCTCTCTCAAATAAATAAATAAAATCTTTAAAAAAAAAAAAAAAAAGAATTATTCTAAGGATGTGAGAGAATTCCTCAAATTCAAAGGCCTTTAGAACTAGATGGAAAATACATTTACATGTAGTAATTAAGAGCTAAGGTGTATTAGTTTGCTGGGGCTGCCCAAACAGAGTACCACAGACTGGGTGCCTTAAACAATAGAAATTTATTCCCTCATAGTTCTGGAGGCTAGAAGTCCAAGATCGAAGTGATGGCAGAGTTGGTTTCATTCTGAGGCTTCTCTCCTTGATTTGCTGATGGCCATCTTCCCTCTGTGTCCCTCTGTATGCCTGTGTCCTAATCTCCTCTTCTTATAAAAAGGTCAATCATATTGTATTAAGGTCCATTCATATGACCTCATTTTACCTAACAGCCCTCCATTCAAATGCAACCACATTGAGTTACTGGGAGTTAAGACCTCATCATGAATTTTGGGGGGACACAATTCAGTGGTAATGGTTTTATACAGTAATGAGGAATATATAAGAAAACTTGTGTCTTTTTACATATTTGTAAATTTAATTAATTAGATTTGTGGGGCTCCTGGTGGCTCAGTCGTTAAGCGGCTGCCTTCGGCTCAGGTCATGATCCCAGAGTCCTGGGATCGAGCCCCACATCAGGCTCCCTGCTCAGCGGGAAGCCTGCTTCTCCCTCTCCCACTCCCCCTGCTTGTGTTCCTGCTCTCACTGTCTCTGTCTCTGTCAAATAAATAAATAAAATCTTTTTTAAAAAAATTAGATTTGTGAACACAGTTTGTTTAAGTACATGAAAAAGCTTTATTTGTAAGACAATTGCAATACTTACAAGGAAAGCGCAACATATTACATTAATAAGTGTGGTTTAAAATGTTTTAGAGTAAAAATTTGGAGTGGAACTAAATTTTATCCAAAGTCCTCTTAAGAGTGATTATGAAATTTTGCTAGACTTATGAATAGTTTAGAATTTTTAACTGAATTTACAAGCTTATGGAAAAAAGGAAAAGAAAAAAATATATTTTAGACAGAAAATTATATTTTGTCTTGTCTATTTTTTAAGTCTGGAAATGCAAGGTAACATTTTCTTTTTTCATTATTCTTGTTCTTGTGCTGATGGCTTCAAATTTTTTAAAAGTCGTTTCATATTTTGTGGTTGTTCTTTTTTTTTTTTTTAAGTAGGCTCTATGCGCAGCGTGAAGCCCAACATCGGGCTTGAATTCATGACTGAGCTGAGATCAAGAGCAGGATGCTCAGCTGACTGAAACACCCAGGTGTCCCAAAAGTCATTTAATATTTTGAATAGTCAAGGTGTCATTCAAAAACAAAAGAAGTATACAGAGGAATGCAGTTTCTAACATCTGTCCATTTCCCACCCCCATCCTCAGTAAGTAACCATGGTTATGTGTATCTTGTGTATCCTTCCAGAGACTTTTTTGGTGGATGTATATAGGCAAACACAAATATATATGACATTTTACTCCTTTTAAAATGTAGATAGTAGCAAAGTGCTCAAATGAATCTTTTGTTTTTTGTTTTGTTTTCTTCGACATATCATGGAGATCATCCCAGAGGAGTACATGAAGAGCTTCCTCATTCTCTTTTTTTCAGTCTTGTTTTATAGCTGTATAATATTTCATTGTATAGATGTATCGTACTCTAAGTAACTACCCTCTTATTGTCAAATGTCTTCTGTATCCAGAAATTATATTTACATTTTATTATTATTGCAGAAAAATATGAACTTCAAATGGACATAAACTAAAGTCATATTTCCTTTGGTGGAAAATTATTTCAGGTATCATTTTTTGTCTGTAAGCAAGTTTTAAAATATGATTTTCAACATGTACAGGTGTTGATACCATGTTTCACACTAGGGGACGCCCAAACAGTATTTAACACCAACAAATAGCCTGGTGGTTTAGAACATTTTATAAGGAGGCACCTGGAGTTTCTCAACCACAGTAAGCAGGAACGGTCCATGCGGCAGAGCTGCTGAAGACAAAACTTCGGTCTGCTGTATTTTTAAAGGCACAAAAACTCTGATAATTTAGGAGGAAAGCAAGCAGTCCTCTTCTTGTCATGCAAATTTTACTTTGGGGTTTTATATTTAGTTGGATTAAAGAGTGATGTGGAATTTAGGTGATACAGAATTTAGGGAAATTTTAAAAAGAAGTTTGCTAGACATGATCTTATGTTCCTGTGATTAAAAATGTCTTTAGCTTCAGCTTTTCTTTCCTGGATATCCTGGGTTTCATATATCTGAGCAGATCTAGAACTCGATTTTTGAAGGGTTTTCCCTCTAATTGGGCATATGTTTTGAAAGAATAAAGTGTTCTGTATCATTTTTATAATTGCTCCTGGGGAAAATATGATTGCCGCAGACATGCATTCTTCATTTGAAATTTAATAGGCTGTCCCTCTCTGATCTTTAGTGATTACATTAAAACACAGGCTGGTGTAATTTTTGAACAAAAATTTCTCTGGAGAAGTTTCACAAAGGAACTTTGAAGTATTGTATACATTTTCTATTCATTGCAGTGATATGAAATCCTGCAGCACTAAGAATAATGATTGACATATCACAGGTATTATATTAATATTTATTGAATAAATTAATGAATGAATGTTTATGACAATGTCTTCAGTGAAAGCAAAGGATTGAAAACAACTTTACTGCCAACAATAAAGGAATAATTACATAAATTATGGTGTAATCTGGATACATATGACATATCTCACTTAAATGTAAGGTCTTTTGAAATACGTAACTTTTTTCTCCATTATATTAGCATATGGTTTACCCATTGCTGGCACTCCATAAATACTTGTTGAATTAGAATACTGTTCTCATGCTGGATCAGTCAGGGAGATACCCAAAATCTCACAGCATCCCCCAGGAGTTGGGATTAGCCACCACAAAGTTGCCACCATTCTTGACCCTAAGCTTAAGAGATGTGGATTGGAGGGGAACAATTTTTTCTATGGAGTTAAAGGGAGAAAAAAAGACCTATGATAAGGCTTTACAAAATTGTGACTATCCTAAATTTTAACTATTATAGAGTTGCTTCAATGAGTTATCCAAAAGGACCATGAGGAACAATTTTTCATTAGCTGAGCCAGGTGCTTGAACATCAGTAATCAGAAATTAGAGTATGGAATCTAAGAACAAGAAGTGAAATGGATAGGACTGACTTTCTACGCAACATTTCAAGTACCCAATTAAATGTGGTTCATTACGTCTACCTAGAGTAAAAGTTGCAGGTGAAACTGGAAGAAAGGAGCTGAGTTTAGACTTTCCTTTGATTTGAATTTGAGCAAGTGTAAGATTTGTCCAGTTCCTAGGGAAGATTTAATGCCTCTTGGTTTTATTGTTTTGTTTTAAGTAGGCTCCTTTCCCAATGTGGGGCTAGAACTCACAACCCTGAGATGAAGAGTCGCAGCTCTACTGACTGAGCCAGCCAGGCACCCCAATGCCTCTTGGTTTTAAATCAACACAGGGAAATTGTTTCATTTTGATTTTTTAGAATAGGTATGTATAAAAGAGAACTGATGACATCCTTTTCAAAGTATGATTTCTTTCACTTTCCACAAGTTGCACTTACTTCCATGCATCAAACAGACCATGTTTCAAAATCTCTGTGTGAATTTTTGTGATTTTCTTCATTTGTAGTGTATCTCCTTCATATGTCACCTATGAGTGTTTCCTTAGAAATCCCAAAGGATCTGTGTTAATATGGCCCAAAAAGAAAATGACATAAAAGGGCGCCTGGGTGGCTCAGCCGGTTAAGCGTCTGCCTTCAGCTCAGGTCATGATCCCAGGGTCCTGGGATCGAGTCCCCACATCGAGCCCCACATCGAGCCCCACATCGAGCCCTGCATCAGGTTCCCTGCTCAGTGGGGAGCCTGCTTCTCCCTCTCCTGCTGCCTGCAGCTCCCCCTGCTTGTGCGCTTTCTCTCTCTCTGTCAAATAAATAAAATCTTAAAAAAAATAAATAAGAAAATGACATAAAAGCAAGCCTCAAATTTTTAATGCTGTTAATTTGGTTATAGTAGCTTAAGGCCAAAAAGGAATCTGGGGGTGGGACAGATTAACACACGCAGCCATGGCAAAGGACCAGTGGTATGATTTGCCCACCCATTTTTTCTCACTTTTTCTTCAGTTTACATAAACCACTCTGCAAATGCAGTTTCAAGTCTCTCCTCTTCCAAGTAGTTATCTGCCTCTAAGTCTCTCTTGTCTTACATCCTTTAAATTTTAACATTATGGCCACCAAGAACTGCTCTAATCATACGTTTCAGTAAGTTAAATGCTTTAGTTGTTTGAGGACCTGATTTGTTCTGTAGATATAAAAATAAAAAGTCCCTTCTTTGGAGCCCTCAAGATAGCTAAATGCTGCTGGCATACTTTTTTTTTTTTTTAAGATTTTTTTTATTTTTAAGTAATCTCCACACCCAACATGGGGCTCAAAACCACAACCCTGAGATCAAGAGTCACGTGCTCCACTGACTGACTGAGCCAGCCAGGCACCCCTGGCATACCTTTTCATTTCTATGTTTCTGTCCCTTGATTTGCTAGGATAATCTTTGTATTTTGCTTAATGGCTTTACTTAAAAAGGTCAGAAAAGCACCTGCAGTTCTGTCCCAGTTTTAGTGCAGTTCTGCCCTGAGACGAAGAAAAGAGTGGGCCTTGCCCTGGGCCCCCTCACTGCAGAGGGTCTTGTTTGGCTTTCCCCTAGCTACACCCTCCCAACAACAGAAACGTCCGTGGGTCAAGGAAACATACTCATCCATGCTCCCACTCCCCTAATCCCTGACTTAAGCACACACAGACTAAGCTTTGAAACACAAATTCCAAGTACAAATGGCCCCAAGCTCCCTTCCAGGACCTGTGCAGGCTTTTTCCCTGAGTCTGTCCTCCCCAAGGCTGACCTGGCTGCTGATGTGCACACCTCTTGCTACAGTGTGCCCAAGGAATGGCTGTTTATTCGCGGGCATGTTTACTTTGTGAACTCAGAGAGGCAGGTTGAGAAATGCCACCTGAAGAGTTTGGGCTTGGAGGCCATGTAACTTAGAGATGATTTTTAGAAGGACTTGGGTGCAACTTGTAGATTATCCTGTACTTAAACTTCCTCCAGGTCCCCATCCAGTCTCAAATTCCTTGCTGGCAAGTAATCTTACCATCATAAATGGTATACTTAGTAACAATGACTTGTTCCAGGGGGTAACCTCAGTTCTCCTGAAATGAAGCTTCTTATCGCCTGCAATGTTAAAGCTGCTTCATTTAGAAGGTGAGTGACTTTTCTTTTTTTTTTAAAGATTTTATTTGACAGAGAGATAGAGAGCACAAGTAGGCAGAGCAGCAGGCAGAGGGAGAGGGAGAAGCAGGCTCTCTGCTGAGCAGGGAGCCTGACGTGGGGCTTGATCCCAGGACCCTGGATCACGACCGGAGCCGAAGGCAGTCGCTTAACCAACTGAGCCACCCAGGCGCCCTGGTGAGTGACTTTGCAATCAGAGGAAGACTTATAATACAAGGATGATAAATTAAATCATATTATTAGAATTAATATGTTAGATTGAGGAATAGCCTGTTTATGTAGTTAAAATGTAATACTTAAAGAACTTTGGCATTTTAGACTGACAGATTAATGTTGTGATTCTATTTATTTAAAATGTGTAATTGACTTATAATTTCAAATTAAAAAAAGAATGTGACCAAGTTTGTAAGTGGTATTCTAATATTTAAGAGAAATGGCTTTACCAAATATATAAGTTAAATTTAGATTTATTAGAGCCTTTGAGATGCTTTGGAATATTTTTCTTACTAGGAGATGTGCTTGCTTGGTCAGACCTTTGAAATGCTTAAAAGTAAACTGAACATATGAAACCCATTAATGCAGTTAAGGGAAGTTGATGGATACAAAATCAATATAAAAAAGTAACAGTGTTTCTATATTTCAGTAAGAAGAAAATAAAATGGTCCCCGCACAAATGGATACTTGATATATGACAGAGATATACTGCAGGGAGGTGGGAGAAAAGACAGTATTTTTAATAATAGTATCATATGGTTTCACTCATATATGGAATATAAGGGATAGGGCAGAGGATCACAGGAACAGGAAGGGAAAACTGAATGGGAAGAAATCAGAGAGGGAGACAAACCATGAGAGACTCTTGACTCTGTGAAACAAACTGAGGGTTGTGGAAAGGGAGGTATGTGGGGGGGGCTGGGGTAACTGGGTGATGGGCGTTAAAGAGGGCATGTGATGAGTGTTATATGCAACTAATGAATCATTGAACTTTACATCAAAAACTAATGATGTGTTATATGTTGGCTAATTGAATTTAAATTAAAAAATGAGAAAAAAATAGTGATAGTACAACTGTGCACTATGTAAGAAAAAAATGAAATTGGACTCCTAATTTACACTATACACAATAGTCAATTCCAAGTGCATATGAGATCTAATACAACGCCAATTATAAAGTTATTCAGTGATTAATATAGGAGAATATCTTCATGACTTTGGGGTAGAGAAGGATTTCTTAAATGAGACACAAAATGCACTAACCATAAAAGTTAAGATTAGGAGGGCCGAGGGAGTTGCCTTCAGCAGAAGGCAACATATTCAAGGGCTAGAAAGAGTGGCTGGCTAGCTCCAGGGTCATGAAGCCTCCAGGAGGAGAATCGAGCAATCATTTGGTAAGTCCAGAGGAAGCTCTTCCTTCAAACAGGTCCAACAGAAAAGTATCTAATATTTTTGGACCAATTGAAGAACCTCAGGACATACCTAAAAGGACAAAACCTCCTGGAAGGAGAAGTGGTACTTTTGACAAATCAGTGGTGTCTGAACCCATCTGGTGGGAAGACCAGTGATGTTTCTGTGTCCTCAATCACTGTCACTTCACCCTTGGCACACCAAACAAATCCAAGGATCATGTTTTCTTATGTGAAGGAAAAGACCCCCAGTCAGACCTGAAAGCTGCCAGGAGCAGCTCCTCTAGAAAAGAGTCCAAGACAGTTATCCCCTTTCAGTTGCCTTGCTGACTTTGGAGCCAACAAGCACTCATCCGATGTACTCATTCCATGTGACTGACTCTATTAAGTACTTCCTGTCTCCATCCTTTAAATGGTTTGAGGTTCAAAAGCCGTTATAAGAAAGTTGTTTAGATTTCAGAGCATTTTTCCCCATTAAAAAATGTCCTATATGGTGGTTTAACTTTTTAAGCCCAAACACACTAACTTGTTTAACTTACAACAAAATGTTCTAATGGTAGAAATGAACTACCATTTATAATTATGTGTTTTTAATATATAAAAAAATAATTTGTGAATTCCAAATTGGATTGCCAAGAAGAAGCGTGAGATTGTAGTGCTGGCTCTTGTGGTTCCTCCCTACCCCCCCCCCACACACACCATGAACCAAAAGGGAGGAAAACTCTCTAGTTCTGTCCACTGACAAGGATAATTGCATTGGAGTTGGGGGAAACCAGAGATAGGAATAGAAGCTTTGGGGAATGAGGAAAACATGAACTATAACAAGAGCTTCTGAGCAGCAGTGATAGAATTCTCTCATTTCCTTTCTCTCCATCTTTTCCCCATTTCTTTTGCCCCCTGAGGCTGAAGGAGTGGGTTCAGTATGCCTGGGCAGTCTGGTAACCAAGAGAAGCACAAGAGGAGTTTCTGCACACATGAGTCTGACAGGAGGGCATTTGTATTTGGAAAATGTTCTATACATTGGGGACTACCTGCCTTTGGAAGATTGAAAAGATCTTAGCATCCTTTTCTCAACATCTAATTTACATTGAGAAATTACTAGTCTCTGAATTTTTATTAAGCCTTAAAACTTTTTTAAAAAGTGCATTTGGTGCAAGTTTTTTACTAAAGCTGTATCAAAAACAAAGCAGCAAACCCGTACTCACATCAAAATAAATTTTGATAGAACTCATACAGTAATTCAGCAACATGGCAGGGTACAAAATCAATGCACAGAAATCAGTTGCATTTCTATACACTAACAATGTGACTGAAGAAAGAGAAATTAAGGAATCGATCCCATTGACAATTGCACCAAACACCATAAGATACCTAGAAATAAACCTAACCAAAGAGGTAAAGGATCTGTATGCCAGAAACTACAGAACACTTATGAAAGAAATTGAGGAAGACACAGAGAGATGGAAAAACATTGCATGCTCATGGATTGAAAGAATAAACATTGTTAAAATGTCTATGCTGCCAGAGCAACCTACACATTCAATGCAATCCCTACCAAAATACCATCGACATTTTTCACAGAGCTGGAACAAACAATCCTAGCCAGGAGAATGTTGAAAAAGAAAACCAAAGCTGGGGACATGACAATGCCTGACTTCAAGCTATATTACAAAGCTGTGATCATCAAGACAGCATGGTACTTGCACAAAAACAGAAACATAGATCAATGGAACAGAGTAGAGAGCCCAGAAATGGACCCTCAATTCTATGGTCAACTAATCTTCGACAAAGCAGGAAAGAAAATCCAGTGAAAAAAATCTCTTCCCTAAATGGTGCTGGAAAAATTGGACAGCCACATGCAGAAGAATGAAACTGGACCATTCTCTTACACCATACACAAAGGTAAACTCAAAATGGATGAAAGACCTAAATGTGAGACAAGAATCTACCAAAATCCTAGAGAACACAGGCAGTAACCTCTTCGACTTCGGCCACAGCAACTTCTTGCAAGACATGTCTCTAAAGGCAAGGGAAACAAAAGCAAAAATGAACTATTGGGACTTCATCAAGATAAAAACTTCTGCACGGCAAAGGAAACAGTCAACAAAACTAAAAGGCAATCTACAGAATGGGAGAAGATATTTGCAAAGGACATAACAGATAAAAGGCTGGTATCCAAGATCTATAAAGAACTTACCAAACTCAACACCCAAAATATAAATAATCTAGTCAAGAAATGGACAGAAGACATGAACAGATACTTCTCCAAAGAAGACACCAAATAGCCAACAGACACATGAAAAAATGCTCCACATCACTTGCCATTAGGGAAATACAAATCAAAACCACAATGAGATACCACCTTACACCACTTAAAATGGCTAAAATTAACAAGACAGGGAACAAGAAATGTTTGTGAGGATGTGGAGAAAGGGGAACCCTCTTACACCATTGGTGGGAATGCAAGCTGGTACAGCCATTCTGGAAAACAGTATGGTGGTTCCCAAAGAAGTTGAAAATAGAGCTACTCTATGACCCAGCAATTGCACTACTGGGTATTTACCCCAAATATACAGATGTAGTGAAAAGAAGGGGCACATGCACCCCAATATTCAGAGCAGCAATGTCCACAATAGCCAATTATCATATGGTTCACTCATATGTGGAATACAAGAAATAGCACAGAGGATCATAGGGGAAGGTAGGGAAAACTGAATGGGAAGAAGTCAGAGAGGGAAACAAACCGTGAGAGACTCTTGACTCTGGGAAACAAACTGAGGGTTGTGGAAAGGGAGGTGGGTGGGGGGATGGGGTAACTGGGAGGGCATATGATGTGATGAGCACTGGGTGTTATACGCAACTAATGAATCATTGAACACTACATCTGAGACTGATGATGTACTATATATTGGCTATTTGAATTTAAATTAAAAAAAGAAAGTTGCATGCTAAAAAAAAAGAAAAAATTCAATTTTGATAGAAACATTCTGTTATTTTTATAAAGTGGACTTGGCTATAACAGTTGAATTAAACTGAGCAATCATGTACTCAAAAAAAGAGTCAAGATTAGTGCATTTAACTACATAAAAATGAAACACTTTTGTTCTAAAAATACCATTAAAAGAATAAAAATACAAGCCATAGACTGAGAGAAGACATTCATAGTCTATGTAATCTAACACCACCACCACCACCAACAAAAAACTTGTTTCCAAATGTATAAAGAACTCTTTAAATTTGATTATTTAAAACAGGCAAAATCTAATAGAAAAACAGAAAAATGATGGGATTGTGCATTGCACAACAGAGATTATCCAAATGGCTAGTAAATATTGAAAAGTTGAATAAGCAGAGAAAGGTTGATTAAGCCAATGAGATGTCACTGCACACCTACCATATTAGCAAACTTTTAAGTTTCAGAATGCCAAGTATTGGTGAGGAATTCTAACTTTTGGTGGCGATGTAGTACAACCACTTTAGAAAAGCAGTTTGGGATTATCAAAATTGAAGATATTCTATACCCTATGTCCAAGCAGTTCCCCTCCTGGATATATTCCTGAGAGAAGCGATTCTCAAAGTAGAGTCCTTGGATCAGCAGTATTAGCATCATCTAGGAACATTCAGAAATGAAAATTCTTGGGCACTACCCCAGGCCTGTTGAACCTACTGATCTACTGGGGATGGGGTCCAGCCATCAATGTTTTAACAAGCCCTCTAGATGAGTCTGATGCATTGTGTACATGTATATGTAGCAATATATCAACAAGAGAGTTCATAGCAGCACTATTCATAATAGATCCCTAAAAGGAAACAGACTAAATGTCCACTGTTGTAGAAAGGTAAATTCATTTTTAATTTGGGAACAAATGAAGTATCTTTATATACTGAGAGTCAGAAACAAATGGGAGAGCAAAGGCAGGAGTTAAGGGAGAAAATAATTTGATGGAATAAGTTAAAGGTCAGATAAAATCTAACTGGGGAGGTTATTTGAGGTGAAAAAGAAAAGTCTGAGAGACTAGAGAAGGAATGCAGAAATTTTACTGAGGGTGGGAGAACAGGAGGAATTGAGAAGTTTTTTCATCCATGAGAGGATTTATTTTCTTTATTTGTTAGGAATCAGGGTCCTATGCAGAGGGGAGGGGATGGGCTGGGTGGCATGAGGAGAGTTATGAAGGTTTGAAATATCTTAGGAGCAGACTGGGGTAAGATGTGGAGCAGCCCAGTTCTAACTGCACATTTGGAACCTGTTACAGTGGGCCTAGGAGTGATAAAATTGCACAGAACTGCCTTATCGTTTCTGTTATCTCTCTGACACTTACTCACGTTCTTCATCCAATCTCTGTGAACTAATTATTTCAAGTAATTGCTTCTGTTGAAGAAGCAAGCCGCATCTCAAATACTCTTTTTTTTTTTTTGAGAGGGACAGGGTTTGGGGAGGGGCAGAGGGAGAGAGAGAATCTCAAGCAGGCTCCACATCCAGCACAGAGCCCGATGCAGGGCTTGATCTCACGACACTGAGATCATGACCTGAGCCCAAGTCAAGAGTTGGATGCTTAACTGAGTGAGCCACCCAGATGCCCCTCAAACACTCTTAAAACAGTATTACATTCTGTAACAGCTGCTCAATAAAAAAAATTAAATCAGTGATGGAGGGTTAGCGAATGGTGGTGGATAGCATACCAGAGTGAGTGTGACTTAGTGAAAGAAGAAAGTCTTTGGAGATGAAAAAATTATATATATATATATAAATAAATATTTATATTTATATTAAATTATATTATATATTAAATTATATTTATTTTATATTATAATTATGTAAATTTATAGTATATATTATATAAATTATAATTAAGCATATAATTATAATTTATAATTAATAATTTAGAATTATATAAATTTATATTTATATTATGTTATATAAATTTATATTTTGTAATTATATATACTACATATAATTATATAATTTATATTATATATTATTTATATTATTTATAAATTTATATTTATATTATATAGTATATAAATTTATAATTATAATTTAGAATCATAAATTTATAAATTTATATTTATAATTATATATAATTATATTATATATTTATATAAATATAAATTTATATTTATAAATTTATATAATATAAATCTATATTTATAATTATATTTATAATAAATATAATTTATTTATATATTTAATATATAAAATGTTAAATTATATTAAATAAATATTTATATTTATATATTTAAAATAATAGTGACTCTGCAACTTAATAGCTGTTCTGATCCTAGGAAATGTGCAGTTCTCAAGACAGGTCCCCTAGAAGCACAGCCTGATATGGGGATTCTTGGGTAAGTGATTTGTTGAGGGAGTAGTCTCAGAAGAAGGGAAGGAAAAGGCAAGTTAAGGCAGGAAGAATAAGTTCAGCTTCTCCTGATCCCATAGGAAGTGATGGAGCTCAGATTGCCCACAGAGCTCATCTCACCTTAAAGCATGAGTGTCCACAGTCAGTAACTCCAAGTCACTCAGTTATTGGAATGGGCTATCCACCCTAGGGGAGATAAGGTCCCAGGCAAGGGGACTTGTGCTTGGCCAAGGTCAATTCTCTAGAAAAGGAGGCAGTTGTGGGCCTTTAGAACTCAAAATTCCCAGCAGCCTAGGAATTAGTGCATTGACCTGGTTAAGGATATCGGACAAAAAACAGCATCCACTACAATCCACTCCTTGTACCCACTTAGCTCTAATTCCTTCTTACCAGGTTTTTGGTTGATCACAGTTTCTGGGAAAAACTAACAGGAGAAAGATTAGTGGACCAAATGTAGCTTCTCACTGTTGCAGTTGGTCTCAAGTTTGTAACTGATGTTTATCATCTCCCTTCATCACCACACACTCCAGATTCCCCTCCGCTCCAGTTATCACCTAGGTTGGTCCAGGTGGCTTTCCAGTTAGGCTGAGGCAGACTCTCATCTCATTCAGGTTACCTCTAGGTTACCCTACTATTATTGGGCTGTGGGTGCTGTACTTCTGGGTATAAGGTAACCAAGGGACACTCTAGTAGATGATGTGTCAAATATATCATCTTCTTGTGTTGATAAGGATCAAGCAACCCTAACAATATGGTAACTTCTTTCTTTGATGGCTCATTTATAACAGCCATAGTTTTAAGTTTAGTTGTTTTCTTACTATGTTCTTTGGTAGAAACATCCCCTTCTGGGAACCAGGACCTTTAGAACCACAGAGCCTAAAATTGTGAGAATAAGAAACATAATTTCTTCAAAGAGTCACAGGAAGTAATGGTGGGACCATTCTGACTTTTATTTGTTGGATCCCGTTGGACCCATGTAATCTACTGAATGCAGACACAGCCATATAGTGGATGATGGTTTAAGCTATACTCTGCATCCTGAAGGATAGTGCCCTGTCCTTTGCAAGGTATCACCAAGCTTGTGCTTTGGCTGTACCTTCAAGATGCTATTGCACTGTTCTTTCAGGCTGACAGTTTCTGGATGGGGCACATATGTGATGTAAAATCGTATGCCTATTGTCATACTTCCTTTACTACAAAGAAGGTCCCTTTCCAAAGATGATGTTAGGTGTGACCCTATGCCAGGATATCATATGCTTTATGAACCTTCACATAATGGTGATAGCCGAGGCACAACAGGCAGGAAAGGCAAATCCATATCTGGAGTAAGTGTCAATCCCATTCAAGATAAAAAGGCAAGGGGGGACCTGTAATATGTCATCCATTTAGAGAACCAAAAGGAAGTTCTGTGGAAATTCCAGATGGCCTGGATCCCTTTGGACCCTCATGGCAAAGAATTAATAGAGAATTAATATAGCATTGGGGCAAGACCATGAATGTATACTATTATCCATCCTGTATGATGGCAAACTGTCTAATTCTCATTCTGATAGATACAAGATAAATAGATGTAGACATACCTGCAAACCATACAGCAGAGGCTGTGGTGATCTGTTAGAGTAAATATACTACATCTAATATAGCAGATGCAGATGAAGGGACTACTTGGGTAAGTTTGTAGTAACTCAATGTCATGCTCTCTGATTCACCCATTAAGCCAGAATAGTGGATTAAATGGGGGATATTGTGAGACCCATCACCCCTACATCCTAAACTCTGCCATTGCTCTCCTGAGATTTAAGTTGTTTTTGATTTACAGTCTTGGCTGAGAGTTGAGGGTGTATTTTCAGGGACTTCTACTTGCCTTTCTTACTACAACAACTCTTATTCTACAAATCAAGGAACTAATATGAAGGTTCTGTAAAGGTTCCCAACTCTATAATTTATAGTTATTCTTACCCCACAATTCTCAAACCACAGAGAGAGTGCACTAGTTGGTGCAGCTCTTTCCCTTTATAGCCTATCAAATTCACTACAAGTGAAAGTCTTAGCAATCTCATCTCTATAGCATGCCAGGAGCTACCAGTACTCTACCTACTACTAGTGACCACCAGCTGACCAGTGAGTGAATCAACTCCAGAACCATATTCAAGCATCCACTTCTTAGGATTACTTTCAGTACGAGTTACCTTAGGTTGAAATTCCAAGTAGCAGAACTTGAGGAAAAACAAAAAGTATATTTGTTGTTGTTGTTGTTCATAGTAGTTTCCTTTTAAAAAATAAAAATTTAATTTATTTGAGAGAGAGAGACAGAGAGAGAGAGCAGGCTTGCATGTGTGCATGCATGAGCAAGGGTAGGGGCAGAGGGGGAGGGAGAGGGACAAGCAGACTTTGCACTAAGTAGGAACCTGACCTCACCACCCTGAGATCAGAACTGAGCTGAAACCAAGAGTCAGACACTTAACCTACTGAGCCACCCAGGTGCCATGGCAGTTTTCTTTTTTAATTTATTATTATTAATTTTTAAAATTCTAGTAAGGTTAACATACAGTATTATATTAATTTCAGGTATACAATATAGTGACTCAACAATTCATTACTCAGTGCTCATCACAGTAAGTGTACTCTTAATCCCCTTCACCTATTTCACTCATCCCCCCACCCACCTCCCCTCTGGTAACCACTAATTTTTATTTAAGAGTGTGGTTTTTTTGTTTCTTTTTTTTCCCTTTCTTTTATTTCTTAAATTCCACATGTGAGTGAAATCATATGGTATTTGTCTTTCACTGACTGACTTATTCCACTTAGCATTACACCCTTTAGATCCATCCATGTCGTTGCAAATGGCAAGATTTCATTCTTTTTATGGCTGAGTAATATTCCATTGTGTATATATACCACTCTTCTTTATTCATCTATTGACAGACACTTGGGTTGCTTTCATAGTTTGGTTATTGTAAATAATGCTGCAATAAACATAAGGGTGCATATATCTTTTCAAATTAGTGTTTTCATATTCTTGGGTAATTCCCTAGTAGTGGAATTACTGGATCACTTGATACTTCTATTTTTAACTTTTTGAGGAAATTCCATACTATTTTCCAAAGTGGCTGCACCAATTTACATTTCCCCCAACAGTGTACAAGAGTCTTTCTCCACATCCTTGTCAATGCTTGTTTCTTATTTTTTTTGAGTTTAGCCATTCTGACAGGTGTGAAGTGTTATCCATACATTGTGGTTTTAATTCAAATTTCCCTGATGATTAGTGATATTGGGCATCTTTTCATGTTTCTGTTGGCCATTTATGTATCTTCTTCGGAGAAATGTCTGTTCATGTCTTCTGCACATTTTAATTGGATTATTTGTTTTTTGGGTATTGGGTTGTATAAGTTCTTTATATATTATGGATATTAACCAGAATATTCTAGATATTAACCCTTATTGGATATATCATTTATAAATATCTTCTCCCATTCAATAGGTTATTTTTTGTTTTGTTGATTATTTTCTTCACTTTGCAGAAGCTTTTAATTTGATGTAGTCCCAGTTGTTTATTTTTGCTTTTGTTTCCCTTGCCGCAGGAGACATATCTAGAAAACTGTGGCTACAGCTGATGCCAGAAAAATTACTGCCTGTGCTCTTTTCTAGGATTTTTATGGTTTCAGGTCTCACATTTAGGTCTTTAATCCATTTTGAGTTTATTTTTGTGCATGGTGTAAGCAAGTGGTCCAGTTTCATTCTTTTGCATGTGACTATCCAGTTTTCCCAACACCATTTGTTGAAGAGATTGTCTTTTTCCCATTGGATATTCTTTCCTGCTTTCTCAAAGATTAATTGACCCATATAACTGTGGGTTTATTTCTGGGTTTTCTATTCTGTTCTATTGATCTATGTGTCTGTTTTTGTGCCAGTACCATATTGTTTTGATTACTACAGTTTTGTAGTATATCTTGAAATCTGGGATTGTGATACCTCCAGCTTTGCTTTTCTTTTTCAAGATTGCTTTGGCTTATTGAGGTCTTTTGTGGTTCCATACAAATTTTAGGATTATTTCATCTACTTCCATGAAAAATGCTGATGGTATTTTGATAGAGATTACATTAAATGTGTAGATTGCTTTGCGTACAATGGACTTTTTAACAATATTCATTCTCCCAATCCATGAGCACAGAATATCTTTCCATTTGTTTGTGTTATCATCAATTTCTTTCATCAATGTTTTATAGTTTTCAGAGTATAGGTCTTTTCCCTCCTTGGTTAAAGTTATTCCTAGGTATTTTATTATTTTTGTTGCAATTGTAAATGTGATTGTTTTCTTAATTTCTCTTTCTGCTACATCATTATTAGTGTATAGAAATCCAGAAAACTGCTGTATGTTGATTTTGTAACCTATGACTTTACTAAATTCATTTATCAGTTCTAGTAGTTTCTTGGTGAAGTCTTTAGAATTTTCTATATATAGTATCATGTCATCTGCAAAAAGTGAGAGTTTTACTTCTTGCTTTCCAATTTGGATGCTTTTTTTTTTTCCCTGATTGCTGTGGCTAGGACTTCCAATACTATGTCGAATAAAAGTGAGAGTGGACATCCTTGCCTGTTCCTGATCTTAGGGGGAAAGCTCACAATTTTTCCTTATTGAATATGATGTCTACTGTGGGTTGTTAATAAAAGGTCTTAATTATGTTGATGTATGTTCCCTCTAAGCCTACATTGTTGAGGGTTTTTTATCATGAATGGATGTTGTACTTTGTCAAATCTTTTTCTGCATTTATTGAAATGATCATATAGTTTTATCTTTTCTCTTGTCAGTGTATTATGTTGATTGATTTGTGAATATTAAACCAACCTTGCTTCCCAGGAATAATCCCACTTGACTGTGGTGAATGACTTTTTTTTAATGTATTGTTGGTTTTGCTAATATTTTGTTGAGGATATTAACATCTATGTTCATCAGCGATATTGGCCTGTACTTCTCTCTCTCTCTCTCTTTTTTGTAATGTTTTTATCTGGTTTTGATATCAGGGTAATGCTGGCCTCATACAATGAATTTGAAGTTTTCCTTCCTCTTCTATTTTTGCATAGTTTGAAAAGAATAGGTACTAGTTCTTCTTTAAGCGTATGGTGGAATTCATCTGTGAGGCCATCTGGTCTTGGACTTTTGTTCTTTGGGAGGTTTTTTATTACTGATTCAATTTCATTGTTGGTAATTGGCCTGCTCAAATTTTTTATTTCTTCTGGATTCCATTTTGGGAGGTTATATGTTTCTAGGAATTTATCCATTTCTTCCAGGTTGTCCAATTTGTTGGTATATAATTTTTCATAATATTCTCTTATAATCCTTTGTATTTCTCTGGTATTGGTTGTTACGTCTCCTCTTTCATTTCTGATTTTGATTATTTGAGTCCTCTCTCTACAAAAAGAGTATTTTACTAAAAACTCTAACATGTTGGAAATGAGGAACATAGCTCAGAAACTCATCTAAGGAGGTCTTGCCCATGAATGAGGGTAGGGAGCGAGACAATTCCTTCCCACTTCACAGCAGAACATCAACAGCTTTGTCATCTTGAGGGCTTCACTGTTTCCACTGTGGTAGAGACAGCTATGCTGGGAAGACCTGTCAGTAGATAGCACCGTGATTCCGCAGGATGGTGGCAGCAAGTAACAGGTGCAGACATTCATGAGTACATGTGTGAGCCCTCTGGGAACTCTCAAGCATTCTCTAGAATCACCTACTCTATCAGGCTGATAGAGCCTAGGGAAGCTTGGTTACAGCTCTGGCATTACTAGAACACTCAGCCAAGTACAAACACCTAGCAGGTTCTCAATCCATTTTCCACTCATCCTTCCCCAATTCAGTGTCTTGACCCTGCTGCCTTTCTGTCACCAAGGAGGCAACCCTGAATACACATTTTAATTACTGTCAGTTTGAGGAACCCTTGTTTCCAGACACACCCTTGCATTTAATGACAGTATCTGTGAAAACTGTTATTTTTTTATTAAATTCCAAAATGGCAACTATTTTTTCAAAGTGGGTGGAGGAATCAATAACCTAGAAAATCTAGTATTCAAAATGAGCTTTTGAGAAAAGATACTGTTTTGTTGTTCTTGTGGTTAGGCTTTGTTTTGTACCTTAATGATTCCATGAGTCACTGCCTGAATGATTTGTCTTTTCTTTTGTTTTCCTTGCCCTAGAAAGTTACCTGACTTCCCATGTATTAAAAAACAACTCAAAATTTGATAAAGAGTTAGAAATAAAAATATTAACCTTATAGTTTATTTTCATTCTGTCCATACACTTTCCTAAGCCTTCTTCTAGGTCAGGATTCAGCTGGAGTGATATGTCATCCTGAGCTCTGATTGGTGTCCCAACTCCTCCCATACAAGTAGGATTAATACGAAGTGCATGAAATAGTTTTAATCAGATCAGAAACAAGAACTATGGACACAAAAAGAGGTCAGAGAGGGTACAGAAGAGGGATAGACAGAGGGACAAATAATATAAAATTACAAAAAGGTTAATATGAAATCCTATTTTTCAGGAAGAGGTGTCCTTATAAGGCCAATAGGGGGTTCATTTTCATATAATTTATTAATTTTAATTGGGAGTTTATTGTTTATTTCAAATTCTATAGCTATATCTTCCTGTCTGAATCTAATACACAGAGAGCTAATTGAGAAATTGAGAGAAATTGACCAACATGGACAAAAGATTAATATCAAATAGGTCTTGTGGTCATATTTAACAGATAATTCAATGTTGAAATTATTTTCACTTCCACCTGCTGTCACAAGACAATTAGCAGCAATCAAACTATAATTTTCTTTATTTATTATTTCTGACTAGGCCTGAGAGTTAAAATAGAAAGTAAAGTAACACAAATGACAAACTGAACGACCTAGCAAGTGTTTGACTGAGATAAGTTACAACACTTCTGCTAAAAATTGAAAATTGTCACTTCCTTGCTAGAGCTGAAAATAGCTCTTACAAGTTGTTCTTTCTGATGCAAATCCATATTAAGCTTTGTATATTAACACAAATCACTCAAAACAATTCCACATAAGTACATATAGACTTAGAGAGAATTATGTAGTAAATAATACTAGATTGTTGATAAAGCATTTAATGTAGTTTAAATGAGCATTTTATCCAAAGAGAGATGACTTGAGATTTTTCTCTTTCCTTCTATAAATTTAGTGGTTACATACTAATTCCATTTAATAAATATGTATTGTGCAGCTGTTAGGTAAAAATTCAGAGACTAGGTGCTCCCAGGACTGCAAAGATGAGTAATATGTAGTGAATACTATGTAATTCACAATATAATCATGGTTATGAATATGTAAATTTATAACTTATTAAAATGGAAGGCAGCATAAATACAGTGGCCATTCTGAGAATGGGTAAGTTATTTTTAATAGAAGTGATGAAAAATGAGCTTATAAAAGTAATATCATTTGAGACAGAGTTGGAACTCTGTGCAGTGTTTCAAAGGTTGGTGATGGGCTTTTAGGGAGCTCATTCTGGTGGAGGGTCTGTCATGATCAAAGTTATGGAGAAGTGAAAGCTCATGGTATATTCAGGGAATGGCCAATTGAGAGGATAAAGAAGGGTAGGAAAGAAGAGGGAGATCAAATTGAAATGGTATTATGGAGGATATTAATATCATATTAAGTAAAAGGGTTTAGACTTAATCTACAAATAGTAGGGACCCAGTGAAGATTATGGGACAAGAGAGTAATGTAATTAAACCTGTGCTTTGAATTCATGACTAAGGACAGTGACCTAGGAGACTTTGAAAGTGCAGGCAGTAGACTAGTTAGGTGAATATAATACAGGTGGAAGAGGAGGTCACATTTGGAAGAGCCTTGAAATGTTAGGAACTCATGACAAGGACAGTTTTTGTCTTCCAATAATCTTTTTCCCCATTTTCCTTTGAATAAAGATTAATCCTTGCCTCTCTTGCAGTTAGATGGGTCCATGTGTCTAAGGTCTGGCCAATGGATGAAGAGGAAACCATGCAATTTCTGTGGAATTATATCAAAGGAAGAGGTTTCCTTTTTATCTTTTCTCCTTTCTGATGGTTAGAATATAGTGCTATAGACTAAATGCTTGTGTCCTCCCAAATCCCTATGTTAAATCCTAATTCTTTTTTTTTTTTTTGAGAGAGAGAGAGAGAGCATACAAGCATACAAGTGGGGGAGGGGCAGAGGGAGAAGGAGTAAGAGAATCCCAAGTAAGAGAATCCCCACTGAGTGCAAAGCCCAACACGGGGGCTCCATCCCACTACCTGAGATCACAACTAGAGTGGAAATCAAGAGTCAGACTCCTAACCCACTGAGCCACCCAGAAGCCCCTTAATTCTTCATTTTGGTGAAATATTTTGTTCATGTCTTTGCCTGTTTTATAACTAGATTGTTTACCATTGAGTTTTGAGAGTGCTTTATATATTGTAGATATAAAGCCTATGTCAGATCTGTGGCTTGCAAATCCTGCATTCTCTTTACAAGGTCTTTCACAACACAGAAGTTTTTAATTTTGGTAAATTATTAATTTCTTCTTTTACGGATCATGCTTTTGGTTCTTGTCTATGAACTCCTTGCTTAGCCCTGTCCCAAAGAATTAAAAAAACAGAAACAAAAAAAAAAAAGAGGGCACATCAACCTGTTTGAAGTTAGTGATGCAGAGAAAGATCTTAAAAGGAGCTAAGAGGGGCGCCTGGGTGGCTTAGTCGTTTTGCGTCTGCCTTCGGCTCAGGTCATGATCCCAGGGTCCTGGGATCGAGCCCCACATGGGGCTCCCTGCTCAGCGGGAAGCCTGCTTCTCCCTCTCCCACTCCCCCTGCTTGTGTTCCTGCTCTCGCTATCTCTCTCTCTGTCAAATAAATAAATAAAATCTTAAAAAAATAATAAAAATAAAAGGAGCTAAGAAAAAAAGACATGTTAAATGCAGTCTTTATAGTGCTGGAAGGGAAGGTACAAAAGGAATGATTAATATTTTAATTTCATATATCTATTTATCTGTCTATCCATTCACACACACACAAACACACACACACACACAGGGAAGTGTCCTTACACAGCTGGATTAGCAGACTCTGTAAGGCTGATACCTGAGCTTAAAGACCAGAGCACAGGTGGACAGGAAAGCAAGATGGATGTAAATTGGCGAAGAGCAAGAACAAGCTGGAGCTTACAAAGACAGACTGAAATCCTTATCAGTTCTCATTGCCCCAGATCTTGATGGTATGAGTGTCCTGCAGAACCTGAGACCCCTCAGGATGGAGCTAATCACACACACACACACACACACACACACACCTGGCCTAGGAGTCAGACAAGGTAAAGGAGGATCCTGGGGCAGGTGGAATAGTCAGAAGCCTGGCTGCAGCCTCGCACCAATGAGCTCATCCAGCAGATAAAGAACCATATGTGTGAGCTAAAAAAAATTTCCCCCAAATCTCAGACTCTATCCTATGGCCCTCCCTACAGAAACATATAGACAGGGGAATTCTGGGAAGTATAATTTAGCCTTACTACCACACGTGATGTTTTGGTTTATTTTAGAACATTTAATAAAGTGAACATAATGATAAAGATACCTGAAAAACATTTGGAAAAAGGAGTGCGCTTGTTTGGTAGATTGAGATCTAGTTTGTTGTGGGATCCATACCCCAGAAAGTTCATAAACTTTGCTTAATGGAGAATATATCTGGCTTGGCTCCAACAGAAAACAAGTTCTTTTTAGGTGAGATTTTGATGAGAATCTGTTAAATTTATCTAAATGAAGAGAACCAAGAAGGAAAACTGAGGTCTCTAGAACAGCACTGGCAGAAAGACTTTCCTTCCCCATAGCTCCAGTAGGCTGAACTCCACTGGAGCTGTGGTGGTCAGGAGCAGGGACAGCCAGAACCTCAGCATCACCTAGAGAAGAACAGAAGAAATAGGGGTGCCTGGATGTCTCAGTCCATTAAGCCTCTGACTCCTGATCTCAGGGTTGTGAGATCGAGCCCCATGCCTGGCTAAGTGCTCAGCTCGGAATCTGCTTGAGATTCTCTCTCTCTCCCTCTTCCTCTGCCCCTCCTCCTGCTCACCTGTGTTCCCTCTCTGTCTCTCTCTAAAATAAATAAATAAAAATTTAAAAACACCCCCAAAAAGAAATACCCTAACTCCGTCTCATCCTTTGGGTCTCCTGCTAAAGCCTCCTGGGACTCAGAGCAGCAGACAGAATGGCTCAAAATGGGTCTGGGATGCACACAGAGAACAGCTAGCTCAGTGAATGATATCTAATTCAGCCAAACTTCCTAACATTTACCAAAGAGCTTGGAATAGTTATGATGATAAACAATATGGTGTAGGGTTTACATTTTTTGTGAAACTTGTTCTTTTCCACTGGTGTTGAAACATATTCATCATCATCTTTATGAATGCCATTAATTTTCATTTTTCCTCAAAAGGAACATTGCCCTATAAATTATTTTCATAGCAAAGAGTGACTCAACTCTCAATAAAAGTGATTTATGGAAATCTGCCATGTTCTCACTCTGCAACTCATAAATTTTCCACATGTAGTCAAACTTCTTTAATTGTTCTGAGTCACAATAACTCATGGTCAGGCACTGAAATGCAATTCGACTATTTGAAAGGTGAACGCAAATAATGGGTTGATACGTCATTCAAGTAATAACGTAAGAAAGCGAGCAGCTCAACAAAGTCAAAGCACTCATGAACTTAGTTCAAAAAGTTGGTGGATTTAAACTCATAAAGTCAATGTCATAACAAAATACTCTTCTAGTGCACTCTCACTTTAAGTATAAGTTTTAAAAATCAAGCATAAATCTCTGGCTATTTCTTTGGAGTTCATTTAGGGCTCACCACCCCCCCCCCCTTTCTTTCCTCCTCTCTATTTTCAAGCACTTCCATGTACACCATCTTATTTACCCCTGAATAGAGGTATTATCCCCATAATGCAGATGATGAAACAAACCCAGGAAGTTTAAATAACCTGCTCACTCTATCCGGCCAGGAAAGCTAACACCCCATAAATTAAAAGCAAGTAACTTGCTTCCAAACACTCCAACTTTAATAAAATACTTTATAATATTTTAAAAGGCCATTTACCTGCTTGCTGACTCTGTAACCTATACTTTCTGTGACCTGTCATCCTAAAAATCAGTTTTTGACTTCACTCTTATGAAGGCCCTGCCTTGTGAGGAGAAAGTGTTAGTACAGCCTTATAGAAAAGCCTTTTAAAAATTTTAAAACTTCTTTGCAAACTTATCAGGTCTACAGTAGTTAAAAATGAATACACAAACAAACAAAACCAACTCAAGTGGTAGTAGTGACCTTTGAAAGCCACTCTTTAGGTCAAGAGACAATAAGTTGACTATAGAGACAGAAGTCATCAAATGCATCAGAAACACAAATAGCCAGTTCAAAATCAGCTCAAAAAAGAAACCCTGCCAAAAGTTTGTGTTTGTCTATTTAATCTTCTTCAACAAGCATTAGAGAACACCAGAGTAGTGTGGAGGGTTTTCTCAGACATGTATTTTCAGGAAAGTCTACTCTTACCTGCCACTTTTCTTCCATTCACAATGATCATATTAATAGTATTTATTGAGTTCTTACTTATGTGCCAAGAACCCTCAGATCTTTATAAACTCACTAATCCTCATGGAGACCCTGTGACATAGGTGCCCTATTTATCTTGACTTTCAGATAATGAAGCAAGCAGAGGGAGGTGAAGCAAATTGGCCCAGATCACCCAGCCACTATGGGCAGAGCCAGGCTCTGAGCCCAGATGGTCTTACTCTTAATCTCTGCATTGTATTGCACTGCAGCCTAGGCCTTCATCAGGTCCCTTAGATGCATTCCTGTTCACCTGAAATCTCCTTCCAGAGCAGGAGCCATCTGTACCAGTAGGGTGCCCAGTACTATGATTGCTCAGCAAAGTTTATTGTATGATTGATAGAATGAATGAAGGAAGGAGGAATGAAAGAATGAGTATACAAATGTGTTCTGAGTAGTTGGAAAAAGAAGAGACTCTTTTAGAATAGGTGGGGTAGGAAGAAAAGGTTCCATCAAGAAGCCTTGAACAATGGTAGAATTTCAGTAGGCAGAGATAAAGAAAAGGGAATTTCAGGTGGAAAAATTATATAAATTTGGAGACATTGGAAAGCCTAGAGATACATTTAGAGACTAGCAAGTTGCACCAATTGGCAGAGGCTTGGGCTACATGAATGAAGGCAATGCAAGGATAGGTCTGATCTGGTTAACTTGAGGTTAGTTTGCTGAATTTTTTTTACCTTAATAGTTGTTTTTTTTTTTTTTTTAGATTTTATTTATTTATTTGAGAGAGAGAGATAGCAAGTGAGAGCACAAGTGGAGGGTAGGGACAGGGTGAGGGAGAAACAGACTCCCCGCTGAGCAGGGAGCCTAATGTGGGGCTCGATCCCAGGACCCTGGGATCATGATCTGAGCTGAAGGTAGATACTTAACCGACTGAGCCACCCAGGTGCCCCTCATCCTAATAGTTCTTATTTAAAGTCGTATATAAGATTACTTTATTCCTGCATCTTCTCAATTGTTTCTTCTGATATTTGCCCTTTTTCTTTCCTACTTGGTGAGATTTGGCTTTATATTCAAGGATCTTTTCATGGACGTTGTCCACTTGTAGTCTAGTGATAACCACCTTGCTAGGGTGAATGGCCACACGGACAGTTGTGCCATTTGCCTTCTCTCGCTGTACTCGCTCAATGTAGATGACAGATTTCTTCCTGTAAACCTGGATGACTTTACCAATTTGCTGACCTTTATAGTGTTCTTGTACAACCTGTACATCATCATCCTCTTGGATGGGCATGGATCAAACATTGTACTTCTGTCTCAGCTCTTTGTAAAGAGGGGAAGACATAATCTTCCTGTGAATGTGGGAAGGCGCATTGAAATGCCTTCCATGGTTCTTGCTCTGGTCAAAAGTCACAAAGGGATTGAACTTCATTTTGGCCACTGGTGCTTCAGCAAAAGGAAAGAAGTGCTGAATGTTTTAAATAGCAGGCTGAAGGAATTACTACTTAAGGAAATGGACACCTCTGGAGAAGTATAAAAGATTTAAGAGGATGAAAATCTTGGGACTGTGCTTTCAGGAAACTAAATGAGCAGTAATTGTCAGAAATTCAGAGCAGGGGCTGCTGCCCTAAAATGAATGAATACCTGGATGAGTCTTAGGAAGTCTGCGAATCCCTGAAAGACACACAGAATTTTGTCTGTATTTGTGTATGTACACATTTCTATTGAGACTGTCTACAACCTCTCAATGATTTTCAAAAATTGTGATCCCCTGCCCAAACAGGACTGCCCCAAGGCAAGCATCCAAATAGATGCCACCATTCCATATATCTAAATATCTTAAGATTATAAATGAAGTTAAATTGTTAAATAAAATAGGTTCTCCATCCTATCTTGGCAAATATAACCTCATACTATATAGTATAGTAATGATATTCAAATTTTACTTTGAATTTACTTTTATCAAAAACGTAAATTAATGTAAATGTTCAAAACCTCAAAATATTAAACAATATATTATTAGAAATTATCTATTAAAACTAAAAAGCAATTAAAATAAGAATGAGATACTACTACACACCTATTAGAATGACTAAAATCCAAAACAACACCACCAAATACTGGTGAGGATGTGGAGAAACAGAAGCTCTCATTTACTGCTGGTGGGAATGTAAAATGGTACAGCCACTTTGAAAGACAGCTGGACAGTTTCTAAAAAACTAAACATACTGTTATCGTATGATCTGGCAATCCCGCCTTTCAGTTAGTGAGTGGATAAACAAACTGAGCATATCCAAACAATGGTATATTATTCAACAACAAAAAAGAAATGAGCTATCAACCCACAAAAAGACACAGAGGAAGTTTAAATGTACATTATCTAGTGGAAGAAGCCATTCTAAAAAAATACATACTGTACAATTCCAACTATATGACATTTTGGAAAAGGCAAGACTGTAGAGACAATAAAAAGATCAGTGGGTTACCAAGGGTAGGGGAGGCAGGATGAATAGATGGAACACAGGAATTATTTTAAGCAGTGAAACTATTTAGCATGATACATGTGGATACATTTGTCAAAACCCAATTCAAGAAAAATCACACACACACACACACACACACACACGCATGCACACTCCAGAGAATGTACAATACAAAGAGTGAATCCTAATACAAACCATGGACTTTAGTTAATAATGTATCAGCTGTGGCTCATCAATTGTAACAAATGTACTCCACTAATGAAAAAGGAAGTTTGGTGGGGGTTGGTACTCTGTAGTTTCTACTCAATATTTCTTGTAAATATAAAACTGCCCTCCAAAATAAAGTTTATTAATTTAAAAATTAAAAGGAAAAATACAAATTATAATGAATATAAAAACTTGAGAATTGTTTAAATAGACCAGAATTGTATTAATTTATTAATTTGTGTATTTGGAAGCTGATATTGGTACATAAACCTAAGATTATTTCTTCCTGATTAATTGATCTCTTTACATTATGAAATTACTTTCTTTATCACTACTATTTCTGCTCTACAATGTATTTTTTTTAAAGATTATATTTATTTATTTATTTAATTGACAAAGAGAGAGAGACAACGAGAGAGGGAACACAAGCGGGGAGGGAGTGGGAGAGGGAGAAGCAGGCTCCCCGCTGAGCAGGGAGCCTGATGTGGGGCTTGATCCCAGGACCCCGGAATCATGACCTGAGCTGAAGGCAGTCGCTTAACCAACTGAGCCACCCAGGCGCCCCTCTGAAATGTATTTTGTCTGACATTAATGGAACCACTCCTGCTTTCTTTTGATTTGTGTAGCATGCTGTATCTTTTTCCCATTCTTTTGCTTTTGCTCTGTTTCTCTTGACATTTAATAAGTGATTTTCTTGTAGGCAGCATATTGTACTTTGATTTTTATCCAATCTGACCATCTCTGCCTTTTAATTGGAATGATTAGACCACTTACATTTAATGTGATTATTATGTATTAGATTGAAATCTAACCTTGCTATTTGTTTTCTGTTTTCTCCATCTTTGTTCTCTTTTCCCTCATTTTCTGCTTTCTTTTGGATCAATTGAGCATTTTAATGATTCCATTTTTTTCTCTTTTGCTGGCATGTTAGTTATTTTGTCATTTTAGTTGCTTTAGGTTTATAGTATCCTTCATTCATGTATCTCAGTTTACTTTTGAGGGATATTATACCACTTTACAAATAGTTTAAGAACCAATTTTAAGGTTCTATTATTGTCATACATTATTATTAACATATTTTATAAATTCCACAGTACATTTTTATTATTTTTGTTTAAACAATTAATTATCTTTTAAAGATATTTAATATTAAGAAAAAATCTTGTATATTTATTTATGTAGTTACCATTTCTGGTATTCTCCAGTTTTCTGTTTGTAGATTTCCATATTTCCATCTAACATCATTTTCTTTTTGCCTGAAAGGCTTCCTTTTACATATCTTATAGTCTGCTGATAATAAATTCTTCCAGTTTTTATATATCTGAGAAAATCTTTATTTCACCTTCATTTGTGAAAGATACATTCACTGGATATACAATGATAGGTTGACAGGTTTTTCCCTTAATATTTTTTCTTTTAGTCTTCCATTGTTTCCCTCTTATATTATTTCTGATGTGAAATTTCTTATTATACTCATCTTTTTATCTTTTTTCCTCTCTACATAATGTATTTTTTCCCTCTGGCTGTTTTTAAGATATTCTCTTTATCAGTGGTTTTGAGTAATTTAGTTATGATATGCTTTGGTATACTTCATGTTTCTTGTGCTTGGGTTCACTGAGATTCTTGGATCTGTGGGTTTATAGGTTACATCAAATCTGGAAAAGTTTTGGACATTAATTCTTCAAATATTTTTTCTATCTCTCTTTTCCTTTAGGGGACTCCAATTGTGTGTGTGTGTGTGTGTGTGTGTATATGTATTGAGTTTTCCTACTCTTAAAGAGTAGGAAGAGTAGATTATGTATTATACCTTGTTGGGTGCTAGGTATTTTTGAATTCCCATAAGTGTTCTTAAACTTTGTTAAATTACTTGGAAACAGTTTGATCCTACTGAGACAAAAATTTTCTGACCACTTCTTCCAGTAAATTATGAGGTTTTTCAGTCTGGTTTGTGAAAATAGGCACCATTTCTGGCCTTGTGTAAGCAGCAGTAACTGCTTCCTCCAATCCTTTTACCTGGTTTTGTCCCCAGCCCCAGGTAGTTTTCTGACATGCATTAACTGATAAATCCTCTGCTGAATACTCCAGGGGGATCTTGTACAAATCTGCTGGGATGTCTCTATATTCAACTTTCTCTCCCCAATACTCTATCCTGTGAACTTTAGTCAGCTTGGTCTTCCTGGACATTCAGATTCATCTCCTCAACTCAGGAAATCTGCCTGGCTTCTTCTCTGTGCCATGTGCCGGAAACTCTTTCAAAGCAGCAAGCTGGGACAAGCAGGGCTTACCTTGTGTGTTTTCCACATCTTGGGGATCACAGTCCTTCATTATTTAATGTTTAATATCTTGAAAATTGGTATTTATATATTTTATCTCTACTTGTTATTCAGTTGGGAGGGTAAATCTGGTCCCTGTTACTCCATCATGTTTGGAAGCAGAAGTCAATGTATAAGTATTAACTAGATAGTAGAGCAGTATCTAGGCTCATTTTCTTCAGTCGGGGGCAGAAAAATGACTGTTAATAACCAGGACTTACAGTGCAATTCCACGAGTTGCTGGATTTATTATAAACTTTTAGAATTGGAAAGATATACAAAAATTATCTGGTCTAAAAGGATATAATGCCTGGGAATAGTCTAGGGTAGAAAGCATTAGAATGAAGGATTATACTGACCATGACCTAATAAATATTTCAGTTTAAGGATTAACTATTCTAGAGACTTTTGTACAGACCCAACATTTGCCATAATAAAGAGTTTAAAAAATTATCCAATCCAAAGAAAAAAAAACAAAACAAAAATTATCCAATCCAACCTGGGTAATTTTAGTTAGGAAAACCTATGTGGCTGTGTTGGGGCTAGCATGATGATGATGATGATGATCACTACACTCAGCAAAGTACTTTCTCATTTCATCCTGCACAAAACAAAGAAATAAAAGAAGCAATGAGTGTTTGCAGAAAGGAGAGTAGGTCTGATTTATTGTGATGGAAACTTGTGGTTGTTGCAAATAAAGCTGAAAAGTGATGATGATGATGATGATTATAACAGCTTACTACTTTCTAGGCACTATTATAAGTAGTTTGCATGAGTTATCTCATTAAATTCTCATAATTTCCATATATAAGATAGTCTGCAATTCATATTTTTTCACATTTTGACATTTCTGAGGTCAGGATGGCTCTTTGACTGTTGGTATAGTACAGTTACTGTCAATCTGGATAGTTTAGTATTTTCAGAGAGAGTGTACCTTTGTTTCAGCCAGTCGTCTGGTGTCATAAATAAACTAGTCCACTGTAATCTATCTGAGGCCTTTTGCCCCACACAGGTAATATGAATTCAGACCTCAAATTTCCATGACTATGAACTGCATACAATTCTCAGGGGAGATTTAACCCCCCTACATCTAGTGTCAAATTGAGATAAAGTAGGACCAGGAATAAGATAAGATGGTGGGCCTGCAATGAAGAGTTGACGAAGGATAAAAATTGGTATGACTAGAAGCGGATTTTAAAAGCAATTTCTATCAACATATTTTTTTCCATTATACCTGATTAGCATCTTAGTTCTCTATGGCAGTAGCAACAGTAAAATAGGCCATATTAAACAGGACTATCTTGAAAATTTTATTTCCAATTCCAAATGGAGCTTTATATTGTGTTTGCTCTAAATTTATTTATTCTTCTCTTCCAGATGACTATAAATGCAAAGTAGAGCTTATTTTGACACTTTCAACAATGGATAGATCATCCACACAGAAAATCAATACGGAAACATTGGACTTATACTATGTATTAGAACAGACGGACTTAACAGACATTTAGAGAATATTCCATCCAACAGTAGCAGAATGCACATTTTCTCAAATGCACATGGAATGTTCTCCAGGATATATCATTTGTTAGGTCACAAAACATCTCTTAGTAAATTTAAAAATATTAAAATCATATTAAGTATCTTTTTCAACCATAATGCTATAAAACTAGAAATCAGTTACAAGAAAGCTGGAAAATTCACAACTACGTGGAGAGCAAACAACATGCTACTGAACAACCAATATGTTAAAGAAGAAATCAAAAGAGAATGAAAAATTTCTTGAGACAAATGAATATGGAAGCACAACCTACCAAAACAAATGGGATGGAGCAAAAGCAGTTCTAAGAGGGAAGTCCATAGCAATAAATGTCTACATAATGAAAAAAAAAAACCCACTAAATAAACAACTTTACACCACAAAGAAATAGGAAAGGAAGAACAAACTAAGCCTAAAGTTAGCAGAAGGAGGAAAATAACAAAGATGAGACTGGAAATAAAGGAAGTCGAGATTATAAAGACAATTGAAAAGATCAATGAAAGTAAGAGGTTTTTTGGAAAAAGTAAGCAAAATTGATAAACCTTTATCTAAACTTACCAAGAAAAGAAAGAAGACCCAAATAAATAAAGTTAGAAACAAAGGAGGAGATGTTACAACTGATACCACAGAAATACAAAGGATCATGAGAGACTAAAACAAATAATTATATGCCAACAAATTGGACCACCTAGAAGAAATGGAAAATTCCTAGAAACATACAACCTACCAAGACTAAATCATGAGAAATACCAAATCTGAACAGACCCCTTACAAATAAAGTAATTAAATCAGTAATAAAAACCCTCCCAACAAACAAAAGTCCAAGACCAAATGGCTTCACTGGTGAATTCTACTGAATATTTTAAGAATGAGTACCTGGGGTGCCTGGGTGGCTCAGTCAGTTAAGCTCCTGACTTCAGCTCAGGTCATGATCCCAGGGTCCTGGGATTGAGTCCCGCATTGGACTCCCTGCTCAGCGGGGAGCCTGCTTCTCCCTCTCCTGCTCTTCCTGCCTGTGCTCTCTCCCTCTGTGTCAAATAAATAAATAAAATCTTAAAAAAAAAAAAAATGAGTGCCAGTCCTCAAACTCTTCCAAAACAATAGAAGAGGACAGAACACTTTCGAACTCATTTTACAAGGTCAGCATTACGCTGATACCAAATCCAATCAAGGACAACTACAAGAAAACAAAATTACAGGCCAATATCCCTGATGAACATAGATGCAAAAATCCTCAACAAAATATTAGCAAACTAAATTCAACAATATATTAAAAAGATTGTACACCATGATCAAGTGGGATTTATTTCAGGGATGCAAGAATGGTTCAACATCCGCAAATCAATTGATGCAATACACCACATTAACAAAGTGAAGGATAAAAATCTCGCAATCATCTCAATAGATGCAGAAAAAGCATCTGACAAGGTTCAACATAGATTCATGATAAAATCTTGTAATAAACCAGATATAGAGTGAACATACTTTAACATAATAAAGGCTACATATGACAAGCCCACAGCTGTCATCATGCTCAATGGTGAAAAGCTAAAAGCTTTTCTTCTAAGATCAGGAACAAGACAAAGATGCCCACTCTTGTCACTTTTATTTAACTTAGTATTAGAAGTTCTAGCCAGAGCAGTTAGGCAGGAAAAAGAAATAAAAGCCATCCAAATCAAAAAGGAAGACATAAAAATTTCTCTATTTGCAGATTACACATAATAGATAGAAAACCCTAAAAACTACCCCCCAAATTTTTAGAATAAAAAAATTCAGGGCACCTGGGTGGCTCAGTTGGTTAAGCAACTGCCTTCGGCTCAGGTCATGATCCTGGAGTCCCTGGATTGAGTCCCACAGGGAGCCTGCTTCTCCCTCTGACCCTCCCCCCTCTCATGTGCTCTCTCTCTCTCATTCTCTCTGTCTCAAATAAATAAATAAAATCTTTAAAAAAAAAATTCAGTAACGTTGAAGGATACAAAATCAATATACAAAAATCAGTTGTGTTTCTATACCATGACAATGAACTATCAGTAAGAGAAATTAAGTAAATAATCTATTTACAATTGCATCAAAATGAATAATATACAAAGAATAAATTTAACTGAGGAGGAGAAAGACCTATACACGGAGAACTATAAGACTTTGATGAAAGAAATTGAAGAAGACAAAAATAAATGGAAAAATTCTGTGTTCATGGATTAGAAAAATTAATATTGTTAAAATATCCATATTACCCAAAGCAGTTTTATAAGGATTCAATACAATCCCTATCAAAATTCCAATGGCATTTTTTCAAAGGAATAGTATGGTATTGGCATAAATACAGACACATAAATCAATGGAACATAATAAAGAGCCCAGAAATAAATCCATGCATATGTGGTCAATTAGTTTTCCATAAAGAAGCCAATAATATACAATGGATAAAAGATGGTCTCTCCAATAAATGGTGTTGGGAAAACTGGACAGTCAAATACAAAAGAATGAAATTGGACCTCTGTCTTATACCATACACAAAAATCAACTCAAAATGGATTAAATACTTGAATGTAAAACATAAAACCATAAAACTCCTAGAAGAAAACATAGGGGATAAGGTCCTTGACATCAATCTTGGCAGTGATTTTTTGGGGGGGGAGGGACTTGACACCAAAAGCAAAGATAATAAAAACAAAATAAACAAGTGAAACTACATCAAATAAAAAGCTTTTGCATAGGAAACTATCAACAAAAAGAAAAGGCAACCTACCAAATGGGAGAACATATTTACAAATCATGTATCTTACAAGGGGTTAATGTCCAAGACATATAAAGAACTCATACAGCTCAATAACAAAAACAAAAACAAAACAAATCATTTAAAAAATGGGCAGAGGAACTGAACAGACATTTCTCCAAAGAAGACATACAAATGGCCAACAGGTATATGAAAAAGTGCTCAGCATCACTAATCATCAGGGAAATGTAAATCAAAAGAACAATGAGATATCACCTTCCACCTGTTAGAGTGGCTGTCATAAAAAAGACAAGAGATACAAAGTTGGAAAGGATATGAAAAAAAGGGACACCCTGTGCATCATTGGTGGGAATGTAAATTGGTGCAGCACGTATGGAAAACAGTATGAAAACTCCTCCAAAAATTATGGGGCGCTTGGGTGGCTCAGCCAGTTAAGCATCTGCCTTCGGCTCAGGTCATGATCCCAGGGTCCTGGGATCAAGACCCGAGTGGCTCCCTGCTCAGCAGGGAGCCTGCTTCTCCCTCTCCCTCTGCTGCTCCCCCTGCTTGTGCTTTCTCTCTCTCTCAAATAAATAAATTCTTTAAAAAAGAAAGAAAATTCCTCAAAAAATTCAAAATGGAACTACCATATGATCTAGCAATCCCACTTCTGGGTATAAATCCAAAGGAAATGAAAATAGGATAGTGAAGAGATATCTGCACTCCCATGTGCCTTGCAGCATTATTCACAATAGCCAAGATACAGAAACAACCAAAGTGCCCATCAATGGATGAATGGATAAAGAAGATGTGGCGTATATATACAGTGGGATATTATTCAGCCATGAGAAGGAAGGAAATCTTGCCATTGGTGACAACATGGATGGACCTTATGGGCATTATGCTAAGTTAAATCAGCCAGACAGAGAAAGGCAAATACTGAGTGGTACTCTTACATGTGAAAACTTAAAAAAACAACAACAAAAAAGTCAAACTCACGGAAACAGAGAGTAGAAAAGTGGTTTCCAAGGGCTAGGGGTTGAGAGAAATAGGGAAAGGTTGGTAAAAGGGTACAAACTTTCAGTTATGAGATGAATAAGGTTTGAGGATTTAATGTAAAACACGGTGACTATAATTAATAACATTGTAAATTTATATAATTGAAATTTACTAAGAGAATAGAACTTTTTGCTTCATCAAAACAACATAAATCAATGCTGTTCATTTTAATATTATAATTTTATACTTTTAATATGTAGATTTGTTCAAATTTTTTAAAGTTTTTAATTTTAAAGTATTTTATTTTAAACAGTACATTTTCACCGCTAATTTTCAAATAAAGTTTTTTATTTTAATTCCAGTATAGTTAACATACAATGTTATATTAGTTTCAGGTGTACTACAGTATAGTGATTCAACAGTTCTGCACATTACTCAGTGCTCATCACAGTAAGTGTACTCTTAATCCCCTTCACCTCTTTCACCCATCCCCCCACCCACCTCCCCTCTGGTAACCATTAGTTTGTTCTCTATAGTTAAGAGTCTAAGGGTACCTGGGGGGTTCAGTCGGTTAAATGTCTGACTTTTGATCTCAGCTCCAGTCTTGATCTCAGGGTTGTGAGTAAAAGCCCGGTGTTGGGCTCCATGCTGGGTGTGGAGCCTACTTAAAAAAAAAAAAAAAAAAAAGTTAAAGCATCTGTTTCTTGGTTTGTCACCTCTTTTTTTTTTCCTTTGTTCGTTTGTTTCTTAAATTCCACATATGGTGTTTGAATTTTATAGTTTTCTAATGAGTCTGTAACCATAAGGAATTTATACCATATTTATGTAAGTAACATTGTATTTATATTATATTCAAGTAATTTGTCAACACTGAGTGTCATATATTTTTTTCCTTGAAGAGGGGTCTACTCACTACTTAAGTTGGAGACAAGATGTCCTAGGACCATGAAAAAAATAAGGCATGAATAGATTATATACAGCACCCACATTTGCATTGTAGTGAATCATGAATTCCAGTTTGCCTGGGGGCATTTGTTTTGTAAAAGTTTCTTTGTGACTAGGGATGTAGAATTGTGGCAAAAGTTCCTGTTTCATAATTGACTATGCCCATCACCAACTTGTAGAAAATAGGGTTTAAAGAAATCAGCTAGAGTGGCCTGCTTTCAACACTGAGACTTAGTGATGCGAGGCCCCGTCAGCTCCTACCAAAGATTCCTATTCACGCTCTGGGCCCATAAGTAAGGTAAGGAGCTGCGGACTGAGAGGAACATCTATCAGCTTCCCCAAGGGTCTCATCAACAAGATCATCATCCCAAGAGCAGGCACCTGCAAGAAGACTGTCCCCTGAATCTGTGAGTTTACTGCTGAGACTTCAATCTGTTTTCACTGTGTCACTTTTAGTAAGCTCATCTTTAAAACGTATTCATCATTTGAAACCTGTTTGTTTTTTGTGGTACCAATATTGTACTTTTAAATTTTCCTTAGGGTCATGGAAGGATGCTGGCCATGGTCCATGCACTCACAGAAATTATGAACCATTTCTAAGGAAGGACTCAGTCCTTTTGAAGATGGTGTTAAAGGGAAAAGTAAGATAAAGTCATGGAGCTGCAAGAAAAGGATAAAATGGATGAAGAAAAAGAGAAGAAAATCATGTCTCAGCCCCAAAGTAAGGCTTTTTGGTGTAGAAATACATAGTTTCTAAATGAGTGGCACGAATTCATCTAAATGAACAAAATATGGATTATAAAAATGTTTAGTCTGTGAAAATTATGCTTGTTGAGAACAAATTTAATTGTTCCGATTCAAAGGCTCATGATGAAACCATTACTTTATTATTAAAAGGCTTGGCTTATTTGTTAGATTCTATTTATGCTTTTCTGTTTCACTTTTATCAGTTCCGCAGGACAGGGCGATGGTGCAAAAAGGGGTTTACAAGAAGTGAGTATTGAGAAAGTCTCATCTTAAAATAGTTTTGCAACTTGTTATGCAAAATCACAGATGCAGAAAAATCATTAAGAGCCGTTAAGCAGATCAATTATACTATCTCTAGACCTGATATTTTTTAGCTCATTCTCTTTCACAGAGAGTGTTCTATTTGTATGCATAGAACAGCCATATATGCTCACCTTCAAGCCTCTTGCAAGTATGCCAATTTATCAGAGGGAAGTTTTCACTTAATTGCAATTTGGGTTAAAATAAAAATACAGCCATGTCACTTCAGGAATTGTAGGCAGGAATAAGATTTAACTAATACCAAAACAGTACATTTTCACCGCTAATTTTCTACTCCTCCTTGTGTACCATGTACAGAAAAATAAGCTTACTGCACAATAATAAATTTGTTTTTCTATGAGTTATTGTTGCATTCTTTTCTTTCTTTCTTTCTTTTTAGTAATTTTTCTAAGCTTATTTAGATTTAGACATCATTCTTTGAGTGTAGGTAACAGGATAAGAGAAATCATTTGCTTCAGATAGTCCTTATTTTTTGGTTCTTCTGTGATCTTTAATGCTGTTCTTGGATTCTTAATTGGTGGTTAAGAACAGCACACATGCTGACATTATTGAAACCTAGAATTTAATGCTGTTCTTGGATTCTTAGTTGGTGGTTAAGATACGAGGATTTGAATCTAGGATCCTTTGCTTGCTGGTGTTGGGACAGTGGACAGGAGATTTTAAGGCTCATTTCCTCCTCTGTCAAAGGGGGTTGAGTTGTACATGCCTTATAAATTTGTAATGAGAATTAAACAATATACAAAAGTGTTAGCATAGTGGTTGCCACATTGTAACTGAGCAATAAGTATCAGTTATCTTTATTTTATTTTTAAAAAATATTTTATTATTTATTTGTTAGAGAGAGAGAGAGCATAAACAGGGGAAGCGGCAGGCAGAGGGAGAAGCAGGCTCCCCACTGAGCAAGGAGCCCAATGCGGAACTCGATCCCAGGACCCTGGGATCATGACCTGAGCCGAAGGCAGATGCTTAACTGATTGAGCCACCCAGGTATCCCTAGTTATCTTTAATATAGGTATTAGCATTATGGGGTTATGTATTTTTAAATGAGCTGATGTCTGCTAATAATTGTATACATTTAAATATTGAGCTTCAAAGGGTGTCTTAATCCATGTAGGCTATATGCTATAGCAAAATTACTCTAGACTTTATGGCTTATAAATAGCAGAAGTTTATCTGTCATAGTTCTGGAGGCTGGGAAGTCCTAAGATCAAGGTGCCAACAGATTTGGTATCTGGTGAGACCCTAATTCCTGGTTCATAGATAGCTGTCTACTTGCTGTGTTCTCACATGATGAAGGGGAAAGAGAGCTCTCTGGGGCCTCTTTTATAAGAACATAAATTCCATTCTTGAGGGCTCCATCCTCATGATGTAATCACCTCCCAAGACCCCACCTCCTAATATCAACACATTGGGGATTAGGTTACAACATATGAATTTTTGGCAGACACAAACATTCAGTGTATAGGAAAAGGTTAGAAACTGTGTTCTCTGGTAAACTGTGTATATTGAGTAATGATGGTTTGTTTGCAGTACTGAGGTACAGATTTTCTCACATTTAGAAGTAATTTACAGCTTATTAGATATTAAGATATTTAATATCTTAAACATAACCTATTTATTTTATAGTCTTCTTTATATATTTCCATAAATAATATTTTATGTAGAGAAGCTATATGCAAGAAGATTTGCCTATGAATTAGAATATTTTTCTAGTCTGAGTGTACTGGAGAAAAATTTATATTATATGACATACAACATGGTTTCTTCATAAAGCTAACTGGTAGATTGAAATAAGGAGATGCTAATACTATCAGGGAACATTTTTGTAAGGTCTGTAGGTACAAAATTTTCAGAGCAGGGATTTAGACACTACGGTATAGCTGATTAAGGATGGCTGTTCAAGGTCCCAACATGAAACAGATGGCACATTCAAATTAGAATAATTTGATGAAGGTTTATAAATAAAGGTAATATTATAAAGGTATAGGCAGAGTGGAAACCATAGGGACTCCCAGGAGGTCATACTCCAGGCCTGAGAACCATGAGTAGGGAGAGGTAATCAGAACCAGGAAGGAGAGGGAATCATACAGAACAGACCATCTTAGAGGAACAGTGACCTTCTGTTGAGGAACACAGATAGCCCTCTGCTTGGAATAAATTCCCCGACCTCATTCTGCTCTCCTGCTAGATTTCCCTACTGGCTAAACCCAACAGGATTGCCTGTTGCAATCATCCATTAAGATCAACCATCCAGGGTAGCAGCAGAATGGAAGGAGGTAGAAAGTAAATTTGAAGGGGCAAACAGAAGGTGTCCGCACACATGCTGACATTATTGAAACCTAGAATTTGTTCTTGTTATTATATTCATTGGTGGCCAGTGTTTATAAAAGAGTTGAAGCTTTATAAACATGTACTAGACAAGATCCTTACAGGAATTAAGTTTTAAGCTATTTTTTGAACAATGAGAGAAAAGAACATGGCTTAAAATCCCTGTTTTGTTAAAAAAAAAACAAAACAGTGCTAGATCCATATTCCTAAATCTCATTACACCTGGATGCCGCCCTCTAAAATGTTATCTCAGTGCCCTGAGCTCCCAAGTTCTGCTCAGTGCTTACTTTTGTCATTCATTCACTCATCATTCAACAAATATTTATTGAGAGTCTCTAATATCCTAGGTATCGTGTTAGGCTTTGGGTATAAAGTAGTAAGTAGAAACCTAATTTCCAATCTGAATCTAAAAATATTTTTTTGAAACCAATGGTTTAATAAAGAACTGTTTTGAGAGATACAGAGAAAGGCTTATCTAGTTTAGCAAATCTGTGTTCATAAAGGTAATCATCGAGAGCAATAGAACCACATAATCACTGAAAGTCCAAATTTAATATTTAAACATAAAAATTTGAGACATTGTGTGGCAGCCATTTATGTATTAAGGGCCATAGAATTTTTAGGTAGCATATTTCCTCCCTCCTGAAAGAAAGACCTTTATCTTAAATTTTAAGCTGTCCAACTCTGGAAAAGCTTATCCAAATATGATTTGTGAGACAAAGCACAGGGCCCTCACAGGATCTAGAAAGCACTGCCCAATATAGTAACCAAAGAACTGGTAATGTTCACAGCAGTGTTCTAGTCTGCACACTCCGATACAGTGGACACTAATAACCACCAGTTACGGTGGCTGTTGTGCACTGAAAATGTCACTGAGCTGAGGAAGTGAATTTAAAATTTTGCTTAATCTTAATTGATTTAAATTTAAATAGCTACCTGTGGCTACAATAGTGGACAGTGCGAATCTAGAACAAGATGTGCAAGATGGGGCTTGCTGATTCATTTAATCTTATTTCCCTTTTCAACAGGGTTAACAACAGCTGTTCATTCACTCATACCACATCATGTGCCTAGCAGCGGGTCAGGTAGAGAGGAAATCAGAGCTAGGTTATAAGAAATAACAAGTGTCGGCAAGGAAGTGGAGACATCAGAACTCTTGTGTGTTGCTAGTATAAATGTAAGACGGTGCAGCTTCTGTGAAAAATGTGTGATGATACCACAAAAAAATTACACAGAGGATTACCATATGATCCAGCAATCCCACTTCTGGGTATACACACCAGAAAAATGAAAGCAATGACTGAAAAAGAAATATTATTCAGGCTTTAAAAGGAAAAAGATTCGGACACACATGCTATAACATAGATAAACCTTGAAGCCATTATGCCGAGTGAAACAAGCCAGTTACAAAAGGATACATATTGTTCCATTCTACTTATACAAACGTCTAGAATAGTCAAATTCACAGAGACAGAACATAGAGTGGTGGCTGCCAGGGGCTGGGGAGTGGGGGATTGGAGAATTAAGAGTTTAATGGGTACAGAGTTGTCAGTTGGGGATAGCTAAAAAATTCTAGAAATGGATGGCGAGGATTGCATAACAATGTGAATGTACTTATGGAGCTGAACTTTACATTTTAAAATTGTGACAATGGTAAGTTTTATGTCACATATATTGTATCACACACAAAAAAGACAGGTTAAACTAATATGTCCTCAAGGAGTTTGCAAACTAGCATGGCAAAGAGAAATGATGGTTGGTGGTTACTACATGGTGTGGGGATAAAAAATGACTATTTACTGAGGGTGATGGAGGAGTTGTACTTGAGAGGGGTGGCTGGGTTAGATGACCCTCCAATCCTGAGATTCAGTGGGTTTATGAGTGCTTCAAATTTGGGATGGCAGTAGGATACACGATGGTGTATACAGAGGACAAGACTTCATTTCATGTAGCAGATATCCCCCTCTCCAAGCGCTTGTCCTGCTTTATCTGGGTTTACCTTAAAGTCCTCATCCATACTCATGGTTCAAAAAATCCAGACTGGAGGTGAGAGCCAATCTCTCCAGAAAAAATGTATAAAACATAGGAGACCAACCTGGGAGCCTAGACGGGGGTGGGCACATCAATTGCAGAAAGCCCAGGTCAGTCTAGACTTTGTCATTATGAACATCTTCAGCCCTTCATCGTCTAAGTCTCAAAGATCCCACTCTCTGATAACCAACTTGCTTTTTTCCAACTGAATCTCTCTAATCCCCCACTGAACAATTCCTTGACATCCTGGGGCCTCCAATCCATTAACCTAACACCTTTTCACTTTCCTCAACAGCATCATTTATGTCCTCTTTTCTCTCCTTCCTTGGTTTAAATGCCATGGTCCTTCCTTATAATCATTCCCTTGCATAGACGCTCCATGCTCTTGTCCCTCTCTCCTCCAACATATTCAGCTGTCAACTCCAAACTCTGGTTGTATCTGGACCTCTGTCTAGCATTATTTGTACCCAAATAGGCAAATGAGGCTGGTGAGAATACACAACTATACCAACTGGCCTCCCTTTATATCTTGGTCCCTGACTTCAAATGAACCCTTAGTGTTATCCAGCAATCTGACTATATTTTCAGAGTCTATTTACTCTCTCACTGTCCCTGGATGATATTTCATACTTTCTATCCTCTTCTCAAACTTCCTCTCTTTCCACTGATAACCTTGCTTCTTCTCTGATAAAACATTTTTCTGCCTCCACATTAACCAGCATCTGTGCCCATATGTTCTGCCTCCCCTCCAGCTATCAGAAAAGAATTCTGTTTTCTCTATCTTCTCCAATTTAACCCCAACATTCCTTTTGTGCGTTGGCTCCCACCCCTGCTCATCTACTCAAGAACATTGCTACAGCAATGATCTTCACTCCTCTGCATCCTCACTTTTTCCTTCTCTTTTGGCTCACGGCCATGAGCATACAAACAGGCATATCTTCCAATTAAAAATAAAAATCTCTCTCTTGACCATATATTTCTTCCAGCTATTCATCTTCCTGATCTCTGACCTCTGGAGTACCCCAGGGCTCAGACTTCACTATCTAAATTCTATCTGCACATCACCTGTATGCTAAGGACTCCCAATTAATAGCATTATCCCAGACTCATCTATCTAAATGGCTTCTTGACAACTCCAAACTTCAAGTGTCCAAAATGGAACTCTTAATCCCCAGCAACCCTTCCCTCCCCTCCCCCAACCCCACAACTTGCTTCTCAAGCTGTCTTCCCTGCTTAGCGTAAGGAAACTCTTTTCTTCTAATTGCTCCAGGTAAAAACCTTGACTCATCCTGATTCCTTTTACTCTCTCATGTCCTACATCCAGTTAATCAGCCAGTCCTGTCAGCTTCTCCTTGGGAATATATCCAGAACCTGCCCACTTCTTACCAGCTCTACTGCTAGGGTTTTGAATCAGTGAGGGTTGTCGGAGAGACAGAACCAGGTATATATGAATGAAACATATATATTATGGAGGCTGAGAATTTCTACGATCTGTAGTCGGCAAGATGGAGACCCAGGAAAATTGGTGGTATAATTCCTGTCTGAGTCCAAAGGCCTGAGAAGCAGGAGAGTAAATGGTGTAACTTTCAGTTTGAGGCCAAGTCTGAAGGCAGGAAAAAATTGATGTCCCAGTTCAAAGATAGGCCCAGAGAGGGGCACCTGGGTGGCTCAGTTGTTAAGTGTCTGCCTTTGGCTCGGGTCATGACCCCAGGGTCCTGGGATCAAGCCCTGCATCGAGCCCTGCATCGAGCCCTGCATCGAGCCCTGCATCGAGCCCTGCATTGGGCTTCTGCTCGGCGGGAAGCCTGCTTCTCCCTCTCCCACTCCCCCTGCTTGTGTTCCCTCTCTTGCTGTGTCTCTCTCTGTCAAATAAATAAATAAAATCTTAAAAAAAAAAAAAAAGGCCCAGAGAGGACAAATTCTCCCTTTTCCAGGGAGAATTGTTCTATTCCATTGTTCTATTCAGGCCTTCAACAGATTGGATGAGGCCCACCCATACTGAGGAGGGCAATTTACTTTACTTATTCTATAGATTCAATCAATAATGGTGTAGAGGAGATAAATCTCCCCTGAAGAAGAATTTGTAAAATTGGCCTTCTTCCATCCTCTCCCCTAATTTGTCAACACAACAGAAAAAAAAAAAAAGCCATATCAGGTCACTCCTCTACTGAAAATTCTTCGATGTCTTCCTTTCTCAATCAGGGTAAAATATTAAGACTATCATGACCACCTAGGCCCTACATACACTGTTCTCCACTCCTAGCTCCACCACCCATTGCCTTTCCCCCACTCATTCTGTTCTACCCACACTGATACTATTCTTAGAAGCCAAGCATGCTCTTGCCTCAGGGCCTTTATATCTGCAGATCTCTCTGCTGGAAATGGTCATAACCCAAATATCCACACTGTTTCCTCCCTCAAACTGTTTTCTTATCTTAGAGACCTTTGAAATAAACCCCCCCTTTTTTTGTTTTTAGTTTATTATAACACCCCTCATCTCTCTTATTTTGCTTAACTTTTAAAATAAACTTCATTTTTTAGGACAGTTTTAATTTACAGAAAAATTGCAAGGATAGTATAAAGTGTTCTCATAAATGTTGTTCCCATTTTCCCCTATTACTACCATCATACAATTAGTATGGCACATCATCATAACTAATGAACCAATCTTGATACTATACTGCTAATGAAAGTCCATACTTTATTCAGAGTTTCTTAGTTTTTAAAAAAGATTTATTTATTTATTTACTTATTTGAGAGAGAGAGAGCAAGAACACGAGCATGAGTGGGGGTGGGGGAGGGGTATAGGGAGAGGGACAATGGGGAGCCCTCTAACGTTCGATCTCATAACCCTGATATCATGATCTGAAAGGAAATCAAGAGACTGACTCTTAACTGAATCAGCCACCTAGGTAAACCCTCCTTAGTTTTTACCTAATGGCCTTTTTCTGTTGCAGGATCCCATTCAGGATACCACAAACATTTAAGTGTAATGTCTCCTTAGGCTCCTCTAGGCTGTGGCAGTTTTTCAGACTTTCCTTGTTTTTGATGACATTGACAGCTTAGAGAAGTATTGATGAGGTATTTTGTAGGATGTCCCTCTGCTGGAATTTGTCTGATGTTTTTCTTATGATAAGCTGGGGTTATGGGCCTGGGAAGGAAGGCCACAGAGGTAAAGTGACATTTTCATCACATATCAAGAGTGTATACTATCAATATGATTTATGACTGTTAATGTTGACCTTGATCATTTGGCCAAGATCGTGTTTTTTAGGTGTCTCCATTGTGAAGTTACTCTTTTTCCCCCTTTCCATACCTTACGTTTTGGGATTAGTCACTCTGAGCAAGGAGTGGGAAGTTGTGCTTCGCATAAATTTTTACAAGTTCTTCTGCATCTCCTCTCCACCATTTATTTATTCATTCAACTACTTATATCATTAGGAACTCATGGATTTTCTTTTTACTTTGATTGCAGTCTACTACCACTATTTATTTTGTTGATCAAATTGTTCTAGCTTCAGCCATTGGAAACTCTTTCTGTTGGCTTCTGCATTTCTCTGAAAATTCCCCATCAATGAAGGCTTTTTTTTTTTTTTTTTTTTTTAGCATTTCCTAACTTTTGAGCCTCAGTCTTATTTTTCAAGATACTTACCACCATTCCGCGTAATATACCCTTAATCCGTTTATCTTTCCGCACTGGAATGCCAGGTCTTCGAGGGCAGGGTCTTGGAGCTATTTTTATCCAGGGTAGTATCCTCAGTCCTTGAGTGGACAACTCAGTTGGTACTGAATGAATGAATGTACCCGGCTGGGGCTCAGGGCTACTTGAGAGGGGTGGGTCGGAGGGGGCTCTGGCAAGACCGTGCTCAGCCTCCCTGCCCGCCTCCTGGCGGGTCCCATCAGGTGCAGGGCCGGCCCCAGCCTCTCGCACTCACACCCACACTCAGAACCGGCTGCACGGGTCCGGCCGGCAAACGTCACCAGCGCCAGGGGGATTCCCGGGGAAAGTCCGATGCCTCCGGCCCCCCTCCCCGCGCGGGGGTGGGGGAGCGGGTGAGGTGCCTCGGTCAGCACGCGGAGAGGGCCTGTGGGCGCCCATGAGAGGGGAGGCGGCTGGAGCTGACCCGCAGGGGCGCACGGACTCCGGGCGGGGCGGGGACCGACGCGCGGGCGGCCGGCGCAGTCGTCCCGGGGCGGGGCCTGCTCCCCCAGCTGCGGGCGCTGCAGACACCAGGGGCTGGGCCGGCGGCGTCCAGATGCGGCGGCGGCGGCGCGGAGCTCGGGCGGCTGAGGAAGAGCCCAGTCCCCGCCGCGGGAGGCGCCGGGAGCCTCGCCGCCAGGAGTCGCGCGACAGGTTTCCTTCCTTCTCACGACTCCCAGCGTAGGACCGGCGCCCGCGCAGGACAGGGCTTCCCGGTCGCGCGCTCGGTCCAGTTCCTGGTTCGTTTTTTCCCTTTGTACCTCTTTGTCTCTCCTTAACTGGCCCAGGAGCGAGGATGCGCCCCGCTAGGCTGTGCGCGGAGAGCCGCGGGGGACGCCGGGGTGGCCTCGCTGGCTGGGCTTCGAGGGATGTCTTTGGGGGGATCTCGGGTCTGGCCGCGGTGCTCACGCCGCCGCCTCGCGCCTCAGCGAACTCGGCCCTGGGTTTCTCATGTACAGCGAGTGACTTTTTTTTTTCTCTCAGTGGGCAAGGGACTACGCATTTAGGGCTGCATTGAAATTACTTCGGGTTCCTGTTGATAGGCTTCCCTTACAAAGTGTGCACCTAAGACTACTTTGGTTTTAAGTCGAGAGGCTGAAGTTCTTTTGAATTACCGGGGACATTACTTCGGTGCGATCGCCTGTTCACTTCCTATTTTATTTTTATTAATTAATTAATTTATTTATCAACTTATTTATTTATGAGAGAGTGAGCGGGGGTAGGGGCGGGGGGGGGCAGAGAGAGAGAGAGAATCTCAAGCAGGCTCCACGCTCAGCGCAGAGCCCAAGAGGGGGCTTGATCTCAGGACACTGAGATCATGACTTGAGCCAAAATCAAGAGTCTGCCGCTTAACCAACTGAGCCACCCAGGTGCTGTTCACTCCCTATTTTAGGTTGCACTTTCTCAAAAACACCAGAATGGGTACTTCTTGACTTGAACTTGACAATATGACTCAGGAGCCAGGAAATACGGAGAAATTGATATTGCCTTGAGCTAGTTCCTTCCAGGCCCACATAAAAAAGACTTTATTTTTAGAAGAATGAAGACAAGAAATAGTGGCAAGGTGACTGCCAGAGCCACACAGCCCTGAGAGGGAATTCTAGACTCCTCTGACACTAGTTGAGATGTGTATTACTTCCTGTGGTTCTCATGCACTTGTTGAAGCCGTTTCTCAGCAAAGGGAGGAGTTGTTATTTCCACACGGGTATCCAAAAATGACTCACAGGGCTGCTCTTTTAATTGTGAGACTTTGTTAATGAACTTTTGAAAAGTGAGGTTCACTCTGGGTGTGTGTAAAGTAAGACTAAGATATAAAGTGCGTGCACTGCTAAACTGGGGCTGGTGGTATAGGAAGTAACAGTTCAAGTTTTCAGTTTCCTAAAGCACCTGATGGTACAGCCTACCAGCTAGGGTCACTAGGCTGATGTAAGATAACCATTCAAATCATGTGCTTTGCTGCAGAGGCCCAAGAGAAAGTTAAGTTCATTGTTCAATAACCAAGTGTTACTACTTTCACTGGTATGGTATGGTAGAAATATGTCATTTTACATAGTGATTGAATGTCACTCTCTGAATCCAAATATTTTGGACAGTTTGTCTTTAGTAAATTAGTGCCACATGAAAATATTTGAAGATGGTGGATACCTGTTGGAGGTGAGATATTAACATATTTAAGCTGATAGGTCCCATTGCAGCTGGGTAGTGGCTCTTGGGAAAGGACTGTGCACTGTCTCAACACACAGTAGAGAAAGGGACAGCATCTCTGTTGGAGCTGAGTTGAGCTGAGGTCAGCCCAGCAAACAGTTACCAGGCACCTTCTTTGTGCCACGCTTTTCACAGAGGTCTGGTTATACAATTGTAAATAAGACAGGATGCTGCTGAAAAGGGCCATAAACACTAGTGTGGAAGGTTGGAAAATCCAATGAAGGAGATGGGCACTTTGACAAATCTGTGTCCACAGAAGAGCTTCTGTCTTGATATATTTCTGCAGATCTGGGATTTTGAATGAACTGTGTCATCATTGCTGGAAGAATGAGGAAAGTTTTGAGTTTGATCATCTACTTGTCTTTGTAGATAGCCTTTTGTGCTTATTCAGTAAGCATTTCATTCAATGAGTGATTTAACAATGTATTAATTAGAAAGGAATGATTCTTAAAGTGTTTGAATTAACCATATTTCATATTATTTATAACCATGTAAAAAGAAACTGAGTCTGTTATTACCCCTAGACAGTTGCAGGCACTTAGAGTTACTTACCTTTTAAAAACAGAGTGGCTAGTTAATGGCCTATAACTTTATAACACCATATTGAAACAACTTTCTGATTATTGTTTTTTTATAGTTCAAATCAATCTTTTCCAACACATCATAGCTGTACAAGTCAAAATGACTAAATCTACTGTGTCACAGTCTATTGTTGAGATTGACGTCTGCTGAGGTACTTTTGGACTTGATGCCAAAATATATTCAATTTCTACAATTCCATAAGGTATTCCAACTAGTGGGGGAAACAATGCTAAACTTGAGACAACTCATTCTCAATTTCCATATTTCATTTCTCCCTCAAGGGCGTCAAAGTTACTTTTTCTATGAGAAAGAAAGGATTGAGTGTGTTCTTCATCATTGTATTCCCTGACCTTGGTACAGGCATTACTCATGGCAGGTGTTAGGAAGTATTTATTGATTAAATAATGAGCCTCAGTGTAAGAGGGGGAGCTGTCGGGCAGATGGAGGGATAGTTGACCCAGTGGAAGAATCAGCGCTGTACTGTTAGGGAACTCCAGCCTGGTCAGTATGGGCACGGGGTGAGGGCTAGGGAGACAGACTGGGCCACATTACAAAGTCCCATGTGCCATGTTGGACCTGTGACTTTATCCCGTAGAAGACTTCAGCAGGTGAATGATATTGCCAGATATGTGTTTTGGAAAGACAATTTAGAATCAAGATGGAGAATAGATTGGATGAGCACAACACCAGCCTTATGGGAGACACACAGGAGATTACTGTAATATTTGAGAAGAGAAATTGGAGAAGGCTTGAGTCAGGCAGTGATAGTGAGGAGTGGAAAAGAGGGAAGGAGCTGACATGTCTAATAGGCAGAACTTGGCCACATCTTTAGGGGTGGGCAGTGAGGGAGAGGAAAGAGTTTAGGATGACTCCTACATTCCTAGTTAATGACTAGGATGGGAACCTAAGTAGAATAGGTTTGTGCTAAAGGACCATGAGGCCCTTATACAGTGCTTGGCACATAATCAGTGCTCATTAAAATTTTTGAATGAGTAATAATAGCTAAAATGTATAGAGTGCTTATTAGTGCCAGGCACTATTCTAGGCTCATTATGTGACTTCAGTCTTCTACTTCTCATTGCATCCCTGTGAGTTAGGTACTACAATTGACTGCTTTTGACAGGTGAAGTAAGCGTAATGTTAGTAACTGATAGAGCTAGCAATTGATCCCATGCACTTGGTTCCAGAGCTTACATTCTGAACCACATTGCTTTGACATGGTATCTCTAAGAATGAATGAATGAATGAATGAATGAATGAGTGAGTGAATGAGTAAGTGAATGAATGAATGAATGAATGAAGTCTCAGACACTGTGGTATACTCAAATTGGAGTCATTGTCTTGATGCCAACAATTCTTTCTCGTCCAGGGATGGCCCAATATATAAGATGGGCCCTCAGTGGCCCTATTGTGCTGCATGGCATCGCTCCCCCTACCTTCACCCCTAGATATATTTGGTTGATCTAAGAATAAGCCTAGAAACTTCCCTTATCTTTACATCCCACCCTGAAGTATTTAATCAGTTGCTCCTCACAGTCTGGGGAAAGCAGCTTTTTCTGCCCGAGTGTCCTGTCTCCACGCTTTAATAAAACCACCATTTTGAACTAAAACAAAACAAAACAAACAAACAACAACAACAACAACAAAACAGAAGGAATAAGCCTAGAATAATCAGAAAATTTCTCCTGGGAATTTGAAACACTTTTATGGAGACTCACTCTGGCTGTGAGTTTCCAGAACTTCAACAAATGTGTCTTTAGAGCTGCCTAGATTACCACTCTCCCCAAACGCTGAATGTTCACTGCTTTGCATTTCTTGGATGTAGTCAATGATCTGTTGCAGAAATCTGTAGTATCCCTCTTGTGGGGAAACAGAGAAGTTGGCCAGGGAATATTAATCTACAGAGCAGGGTCCAATGGTAGAAGAACTGCTAACAAATTCAGGCAGGTGCATAACTCCAAATCTTATACTCCCGGTTTGTGATCTACCTTCTGGGGCCTGTTTTATTCTGGTTTTACCCCGAAGCAGGTCTTGCCTCTAACTTCCAGAATCTTACTAAGTGAAGCTGGCCTGCAGTGTCCCCTGTTTTCTTGATTATAACTAGGCAAAATGACTCAGATTTCTAGGGGTTGGGACCTATTTTCTATTTTTAGTATCCAGATAGATTCTTTTGGTCCCAATAAAGGTATTTTTGACAAACAAGCCAAGCTCCCCAGTTCCCCCCAAAATCTGGCCTCATCTCTTCACTGTTCTCATTATTTCATGAGTTAGATTAAGATTTTGATATTTGTTCAGCAAGCGGGGTCTAATTATCTTTTTCTCAAAAACCTCTACTTTGAACTATTTAAGGATTACAAATACTGAATTGATGTTCTACCTAAACTGAATCAGCAAACTCATCTTAAGGTTGAAGTTTTAAAATATTTTCTCCATGCATGAAGGAAATGTTTCATTCAGGATCTCTTCAGGCTTAACAGGAAAACAAGGTATTTATAGCTACCCCCTATATGGGGAGACACTATATGGGGAGACATGTCTTTCCACTATATGGAAGACACGAAGCCTTCTGGAATGATCCAACCCACATGATCACCCTTTGTTCTGAATTCCTGTATGCCTATCTGTAATTCATTCAGTACTCAAATAATAAGAAAGGGAAGGATTTTGGTTAATATTTCATGTGGGTTTCTCTTGCCTCTTCTTTTTAACTGTGGTTTCTCTGAGAGCAGAGAATCACTGAAGTTGGGGGCTTTCATAAGTCTCTCAGCTTCCTTCCAGTTATAATCATTCTGTGACTTTTGCTGATAATAAAGCCATCTGTCAGATTAAGTCATTCATTAGCCACTCCTTCTTAGTCTGTGAATACCAGACATTATTTGTATATCTCATTTAAGTTCTTGGTAAGGCTCAGTAATTTGGTAATTTTTAATATAAAGCATAGTTTTAGAATTGATAATTTCCACTTATTCTTCGTGAACTAAATCAGTGTTTTCAACTTGATTTGTGTATTGTGTTGTTTTTTTTTTTTTCTTTTCTTTTTAGTAGGTACTGTATCAAGGTAATCCAGAAAATACTTAGTTGCCTGGAAAAGTATTCCTCATTTTATATACTTGTTTCTCTGTTCAAAGATGTAAAAGATATTCCATTACTCATTGTGTAACTTATTGGGTAAAAATGTGAATTCTGACTTTACAGAGGAGTGGAAATTGCTCTGTTGCTGTCTTCATATGGAAACAGAGTGAACAAATATTGTTCTGTCTTCTCTTTCAGTTTCAGGATTGTGGTAGAGCACATCTGACCTCCTGGCTTTATTTCTAATTTTTTTTATTTTGTGCCTAGCTGTATTGATTAGTAACACAAATCTGTTGATTTGAGAAAGTAGCATACAGTGTGTAAGCTGAATGGTATCATATTGGTAGATATCCTACATCCTTCGTCCTTCTTCCTTGATTACTGCACGGTAAACCAGGATATAGAGATGTTAGATGATAGTATGATGTAGCTCTTCTTTAGTTACAAAGTACTCTCATATATGTTTTCTCTTTTAATTCTCATAAAAACCTGGCAAAACAGAAATGGTAAGTATTATTGTTGTTGTCGTCTGTATTTGAATTCTATACTTGAGGAAGGACACACTTGGAGAAATTAAGTGACCACTGGATTACCCAAGAAGTCAGGTACAGAGGCCCACTACACTGTGCTGGCAGTGCTTGACTGAAAAAGGCAAGTTCAGCAACTTCGGTCACATTCCCTGCAAATAGACTGTGAGGTTTGCATCCAGGAGGTTTATCAGAAGATGCTGTGGGAACAGCACTTGTCAGGGAGAGAGAGCCTCAGGATTATGCAGAGGGAGAGACTGAACTTCAGTGCATGTACAATGGGGGCCTCAATAGGAGGAAACTTTGGAGCAGGAATGGCCCTTCAGAATTGTTCCGCAAGCAGGGGAGCTAGTCATCTGCATTCCCTGCATTGACAAGTCACTGGATATGGGCTACACCCAGGCATGAGGTGCAGTCTTGGACTAAGCAGCTTCCTTCAGTCAAAGGCAATTCCTGGAGCTCTGAGCCTTCAGTAGCCAACATTTCTGGCAATTGGGGGAATTGAGGGCCTTGGTCCTGAAGGGGGTCAGAATATCACATCATCCACAACCATTGTATGGAAGAAAGCATTCTCCTCTGCTGCAGCCTTGTTTGTGTCTTTCCGACCCAGACTGTTGCCCTGCTGAGTGGAGCCCAGAAAGTTGGCATTTTTTCCAAGGCCCTTAAGGATTTAGAATAGCTGACCAGATAGCAAGAAGACAAAGTAGGCTTAATCCTAGGAAGATGAGGAGCAGAAGGGGAACCCAGTGAGGGAAGGCTGGGATGAGTGGCGTGTAGGTGCCTCATAGAAAACTAACTTCTGATCCCACAGCTAGCAAAAAGCCCTTGGCTGTCCAGACCCAGAACAAAAGTGTAATGCATACTGGCCTTTGCTGTGATTCTGGGCTTTACCATTGTTGAATGGCAAACAATTTTGTGATATTAACCTACATTCTCTATCTCTTTTCTCCCTTCTTCCCTCTCTCATCTTTCACACCTTTGAAAAGCCCCAGACCAGTCCAGTGACTCTCAATATGTAGCCTGTAGATTATAATCATCAGAATTACTTGGGATCTTTAAAAACAACCCCCCAAACCAAACAACAACAACAAAGAAAACAGAAAGTCCAGGCCCACGTTTGATATCTATTGAAACAGAATCTTTAAGAGTGGAGCCTATGAACTGATATTTTCAAAAAATTTTCTACAGATGACTTTTATACATACTATATTTTGAGAACCACTGACCTAAGCTGTTATGCTTTTGATGGTGACCAAGCCTAGTGGGATTCTTCAAATAAGAAGTTATGAAAACTGTGGAACAACAGAGGAACACATGAGCCTTAATTCCAGCAGGTTTGATAGAACAACATTTACTCCTTGTCTTTCATAGCATATCTCTGGTGTGGCCATGAAATACTGTCCCGAATTCCTTGGCTGGTTTTGTCCCAGATTGCTGGAAAGAGAGAGGGATGAGTCTGACTTGGCCTTTTACTAGCTGGGTAAGAGAGGCCAAATTCCTCAAATAGGCATAGGGGAGAAGTCAGTGAATTTATAGGAATCAGTAAACTTTCTGGGAGAATAAGAAGATTCTAAGAAATTTTATCTCAGATGAAGCTTTGACGTGCTATCTTATAACTTTAAATGACCATCCAATAGGATGAGAACGAGAACTATGACAAGAAAATATATTATCTTATTCATTGAAATAAGGAATAATTACTGTTCTTCAAAGGGAAAGGCACTTTTAAACCTACCAATTCTGAGTCTGGTCATTGCAGGAAGTATCAGTCACCTAAAGAAGAGGCTGATAAACTCCTAGGACATTTTGATGCTGTATGCTGGGTGCTCTGGGGTACATGGCAAGCACAATAGGTACAGCCCCTGTGGAACTTACGGGCAAGCAGAGAGGATGGGGAGTCAAACAGTTAACAATAGCATATAGTAAATATCAGGAAAGAGGAAGCGCCAGAAAGTGTGAGATCATAGAGCCAGTCATCCAGCTTAGTCTGAGGTTAGAGAGTTTCCCATTCTTCTGAAACATATAAAAATAGAAGCTACAAGGCTGGCTTTGGTTCTAAGACAAAGGGCCTCTTTGTAACAAAGGAAAATCTTTTGGTCTATCTAGTTTAAAATCGACCAATCCTTTGTGTGTGTGTGTGTGTGTGTGTGTGTGTGTGTGTCTGTCCAGTATGTAAGCACACACTTTGGCAAAGAGAGGTCAAGAACATGACTCTTTCATTTAATGAGGAAAATAGATAGCAGGGAGCAGAGAAGGAAGTCTGTTGTATCTCATTTGATGTGCCATTGCTTGAAGTTAATTAATGTTTTAACATGTAATACATAGTAAAAGAAAATACATGTAAAGCTCTGAAAATCATGGGCTTATATCCCAGTTTTTTAAAAGTTAATTTTAAGAATCTGATGACTATGGCCTTGGAGGGTACTTGACAGCTTTGCCTCCAGGCTCTGTTACAGATCAAGTTTGAAGCACATTTTCTCAGAGGTCAGTGTCTGTTCTCGCTCCTCATCTTCCTGCTTCACATTCTTGGCCCTGGTGAGAGAGGATTCAGCAGTGGTGTTGAAGTTCGGAGCCTCCGCCTGTCCTGGCAGCTCACACTGGGCCCTTGTTCTGATAAACTCAGAACAAGGTGCTTGCCCTTTTCTGGTCAGTTTTTGCTCTTTTAGTATTTCTGTATCGGCTTCTTTCTCCCCATAAATTATAAACTTCGTCAACTTAGAGAGGAATAAATTCTTGCTACTCAATTATACCAGCCTAGTTGCTTAATATTCTTCTCCTTCACTATTACTTTTTGATGGTATGCCTCTTCATATACTAACATTTTACATATAACTGATCTACTCCTCAATGTTGTGTTCATGTCCACTAATCTAAGTTTTATGTTTGCAAAATTATTATGCTTTTAATTATTGTCTTATGACAAGTGGTAATATCTGCTAGGGCGCTCCCCATTTCACGAGTGCTATTTTCTTTTCAATTTATAAAAAAACTTTAATCATTTATTATTTGAGTTTCATTTAAGGATCATTTTCTTTTTTAGAATTTTTTTTAACCCTGGCAGGAATTTTGGATTTAGTTCAGTCAAAAAAATTAACTTGGGGGAGAATTCCAGATTCCATTCATAAATGCGTCTAAATGTTCATTCTAAAGTGGAATCTGTAAAAAGATGGTTCTCTAAGAAAGAGAGAGAGAAAGAAGTAAGCAGGAAGGATGGAGAGCTTCTGGTTACCCCTCAGCCAAAATTTATAGCATTGCCCTTTTAGCTAGTGTTTTGATTTCCGAAAGCCTATTTTGTTCTTTTTTTCCTGCTTGCTTCTCTCTCTCCCTTTCTCTCCCCCTTCCTTGCTTTCCTTTCTCTAGTTTTTAATTTTATCAAACATTCATACATAATTAAAGATTCAACTAGTTCTATAAAACTAATGAACAATGAAAGTCTAATGAAAAAGGTTCAGGGGCACCTGGGTGGCTCAGTCAGTTAAGCGTCTGCCTTCGGCTCAGGTCATGATCTCAGGGTCCTGGGATCCAGCCCCGCATTGGGCTCCCTGCTCAGCAGAGAGTCTGCTTCTCCCTCTCCCTCTGCCTCTGCTGCTCCCCCTGCTTGTGCTTTCTCTCTGTCAAATAAATAAATAAAATCTTAAAAAAAAAAAAAAAGAAAAGAAAAAAGGTCTCTTTCTATTTCATCTCCCTCTCCCCCAAGGCACATACGTTTACTATACCTTTTCTTTATTGTGTTTACTATGTTTACTGATTCTTTTGGTATTTATATTTATATCTCTAAATAACATGCTTCTATTACTATTTCTTGATTTTTCCATTTTGGGCATTATCTGTTGATTTCCCTGTACAGAAGATAATGATTTAGCTCATTTTAGCCCTCACTGCCAGAGATATGCACCTCTCTTATTCCTTCATCCCATCCTCTCAATACAGCAGAATCCTAATTTGAGTTAGATCAGTATTTAATAATTATATGCTTATGATTATGAGCATGCTAATCACAGGAGATCCATGTTTTATATCAAGATTACTCTCCTATAACCACATAATCTGTTTTTACTTTCCTGGAGGTTAATTGCCTGGGTTTGTTGCTGTTTTTGTTAGTTTAGTTTTATTTATACTTACAACCTATTCAATCCCAAATTGTCTAAATCTCCTCCCAAGAAATTTTGACCCATCAGTAATTCTGAGTTTCATCTTTCTGAAGAAATCTCTTGTGTCGCCTACTCACCTAATCTAGACAGATGGTCTTTCCAGTCAGGTGCCCAGCTCTCATCTTAGAGTTTCCCTTGCCATCATCCTGGGCTGCTCTCTGCCTCTCTCCTCTGTTGGATTTCAGGTTAAGATTCTATAGTCTGTGTCTTTTTTGCTTCACTTCCTTGTTTTGTTGGAATGCATTCCCCAGTCTCTTCCCGAGAAAGAACATAGGAATCTTTTTTTGAGACTTTGTCTATCTGAACATGTTTTTATTCTACTTCATATTTGATTGATGGTTGGCTGAGCTTAGAATTCTGGGTTGAAAATATATTTTCCTCAAAAGTTTAAAGGCATTGTCCCATTATTTTTTAGTTTCCAGTGTTTTGCCATTTAGAAGTCCAAAGCGTCTTGACTCTTGATGCTTTGTAGGTGATCTGTTTCTTTACCCACCCCCCACCACCTTATGATGTGTTCTCTCTGAAATTCTTGTAATTCAGAATTTGAAATTAAAGTACTGGACCTCCAAACTCCTCATCATCTCTTTATTATTATTATTTTTAAAGATTTTTAAATTTATTTGAGAGAGAGAGAGGAGACAGTGAGAGAGCACGAACTGGGGGACGGGCAGAGGGAGAGGGAGAAGCAGACTCCCCGCTGAGCAGGGAGCCCAGTGCAGCTTGATCCCTGGGCCTTGAGATCATGACTGGAGCAGAAGGCAGACTCTTAACCAGCTGAGCCACCCAGGCGTCCCAATTCTGTTTATTATTTTTAACCTCTTTATTTTTTACTTTGCACTTTATGGAAAAGATCTCTCATTCTCCTGCCTGTAGAATATGGGGCGCTGTGCTGGACAATAGGTGAAAGAGGAGGACTTGGAGGTCCACATTTCATATAAAAAACATTCTCCTCATCCTCCTCTCTTCAGATAAGTACCTCTCTCCTGGTATAGCTTCAGAGTCTAGCCTGTACTCTCCTGCCAAGGGGGGATAAGGGGTGACAGGTCCTTTTCCTTCTTAAAAAGGCTTTCACCAAACTTAGTTGTTACTCCACCATCACCTCCCTTTTCAGAGGTACTCGGCCTTTCGTTCTGATTCCAGGGTATTTATCTCATGGTTGTTTCTTGGTCTTCTCCACTGTTAGCTTAGGATTCAACTTTTTAAAATATCTGCTAGGCAGGGGCACCTGGGTGGCTCAGTCGTTAAGCGTCTGTCTTTGGCTCAGGTCATGATCCCAGGGTCCTGGGATCAAGCCCCGCATTGGGCTCCCTGCTCAGTGGGGAGCCTGCTTCTCCCTCTCCCACTCCCCCTGCTTGTGTTCCCTCTCTCACTGTCTCTCTCTCTGTTTCAAATAAATAAATAAAATCTTTAAAAAAATTGTTTAAAAAAATAAAAATAAAATATCTGTTAGGTTAGTTATCTCTCGCCCACTTGCTTTACAGCTTCCAGAATTTTATTGTTGCTCTCTTCTCTCCGCTCTTTCTCCCTGTTGGCTTATGCCGTTGTGAAAATTCTTTTAGTAGGATTTTGGAAGGGAGCAGAAATACTGTTTAATTTACCATTTTATCCAGAATATAGAGGTCATCTTTAAAAATACAAATGTGTTTTCTAGAATGAGTGGTAAATTAAGCTACAAGCACATAAGAACAGATATATTCATCAAAATAGCTATTATTGCCTTAAAAAGTAGAGACTGAACATAGGACTGGGATGTTTAAGTGGATAAGTTTGGATTTGCCTGAGGAGTAGGGAGGGGTGAGGGTCATCTCTGATTGGAGGGCATATCTAGAAGGAGGGCAGGATAAAATGGCCATAGTGGTGTTTCTTTAGGCCAAGATAGATTGAGGGCAGTAAGTAAAAAGCAAATAACTCAACTATCATCTACAAATTTTCTGTTGATGTTCATGGAAAGTGTGTATGTTTACCATCACGAGTAAAACCGTAAGTATGCATTTGTTGAGAATTCACTCACTGTGTGTCAGGCACCTTATTGAGCACCCCTTGAGGTTGGTAGTGTTATTCCAATTTGCTCAGAGCAATTTGGGAGTTCAATGCAGGTTTATTAGACTTTGCTTCCTCTTTTAAATAGTAAACTATTACATCTTTGTGTCATAGTTGACAACAGTTGTTGAAACTAAGAAACTTCTTGTCATTGCACAGAAAACCGAAGTTGTAGCTCCCTCATTATCTTCATAGTTCTGTCTTTAAGTGTGTCAAAAATCAGGAAGTTGCATAAGTCGGTTTTGGTTTCAGCTCTGCCTGTACTTTAAGTATGTCAGAAGCTTATTTGACATTTCTGAATTTGCATTTTTTTCTTTAAAAGTGCTTTCTGGGGCGCCTGAGTGGCTCAGTCGGTTAAGCGTCTGCCTTCGGCTCAGGTCATGATCCAGGGTCCTGGGATTGAGCCCTGCGTCGGGCTCCCTGCTTGGTGGGGAGCCTGCTTCTCACTCTCCCTCTGCCTGCCACTCTCTCTCTGTGTCAAATAAATAAAATCTTTAAGAAAAAAAAGTGCTTTCTATAAGCTTTTTTTTTTTTCTGTTGTTGCTTATCCAAAAAAATACTTTGAAGGGACTGATGCCACATCTCTTTTGCTAACCTTATCCTCTCATATTGCCTGGCACATGGTAGGTACTCACCAAATACCCGTTGAATAAATGCATAAAAGTCTCTCTCATAGTAGCCCAGGCAAACACATGCATCCTGAAAGATATGCACAAGAACAGCAATCCCATAGCTTATTTTATGAATGTTACTTAAAAGCTAGTTAACAGGGTGCCCAACTTGGTTTATAAAAATAAAATAAACCTAACATGACATCATTTCTATGCTGTTATAAATATTTTAGCTAATAAAATTGAGATATTTTAATATAATGCTAAAATCTAATAAATGCTCAACAGGAAGTTATGGTACTTAAAATTGTATGCATTTTAAGGTTGTTGGAATTAACCTACAAGGATATTGACAGTCTGTGCATGGGGGAATAGATAAAATTATTCTTTAGCTAGAGAATTTTCCTCAATATTGGACAGATAGGAATTTTTTTAAAGATTTTGTTTGTTTATTTGAGAGAGAGGGTGAGAGAGAGAGAGCAAGCAAGGGGAGTGGCAGGGAGAGGGAGAGGCAGACTCCCTGCTGAGCAGGGAGCCCAATGCGGGACTCAATCCCAGGACCCTGAGATCATGACCTGAGCTGAAGGCAGATGCTTAACCAACTGAGCCACCCAGGCACCTGACAGATAGGAATTATCTATTGATTCCAATTATGAATATTACCACTACTACTGTAAAGATGCAACTTCCCTTTTATCCAAAATGGAAGCTCCCACATAAGGGAAATTGTAAATTCTGTTAATATTAAAACATCTGTAAGATTACTTCTCAGCACCTAAAGGTGTTGATTCTACATAGCACTAAACAGCACAACTGCTACGTGGAATGGTTTTTATTGGGGTAAATGTGTAAGAAGTTTGGTCAGCTCCTGCTTTCTAGTTTGTTACTTTTGTTTTGCAAGGAGCTGTTGTTTGTCTTCTTCGACAGGGATAATGTGAGATATTCATTTTGAAATAAAAGTTTTCATTATAAAGGAGTTTGTTCCCTTGTCCCTCCTTCATACAGTAAATGAAAAACATCAACTCCTACTTTGCTGTGGTTCTGAGTGAATATAGGGCATTAATAATCTGTCCCCTGAGTAGTTTAATAATATAGAAACTGGTAATAGAATAGTTGTGTGGTGTTAGAGGATCATTTTAGATCACATGGTCTGTACATGTTTCTTAAGGGGTAGTACTTGTAGTATTTTGAATAAACTACCTAGGGCAGTAAACTGATGATGGATGGCAATGGTAGAACATAATAATTTCTAATACCACGTTTGTAAAATACTTTCAGATATATAGAGTGCTTTTATATGCATTACTTACATCATTTAATGATCTCCTCCACCCCCACCTTCCCCCCAAAAGACCCTTATGAGATAGGTAATGTCATTACCATTTTACAGGTGAGGAACCTGCCACTCCAAGTCATGCGAAGTTTTGCTCGACTTTATACAGCTGGAGATGGAAGTGAGGATAAGTCCTCTGACAGCTAGCTGAGCACCCTCTCTCCTACACCAGATTTGCTTTCAGGACTCATGTCAGCTAGCTGAGGGGCAAGACTTCTTCCCTCCATGGTCCTATATCCAACTGGAAAGCAAAACAAAGCCTACCACTACTAACAACAAAACTTTACTTACTATTGGGGTGGGGAATAGGGCTTACCTTCGTGATGCATGTATGAGGGAGATGTTCAGGGGATGTTTACTGAATTAAAATTATTTATCTGCTCCCCAAAGAAAACCTGGTCACTGACTTTATAAACACTGAATCTTGAAGATAGCGGTCCTCAGACTGACAGAGCCCCTTAAGACTCTTCTACCGTCTCTGGGATGTGTGGAATTGGGATCACCATTTTGAGATTCTTAAACATGAAAGCAAAAAAGAAGGATTCTATTCCTTTTTAGAACTTCCTTCCCCTTTCCAAGTTGTTTTCATTGTTCCTGATTTCACCTGCACAAAAATGTTGGTGGTAGAGAATACAGAGGGACGTGCCCTACAGGCCTGCATCCCTGAGGGATGCTTCTGGCAGGAAGAAACCCCAGAGAACTCCTATGGTTTACTGTGGAACCATTCCATATTTCACAGTGTCAGGATCAGTTCTGAATGTTGTCTCTTAAGTATTCACAACCTTATAAGATAGAAAAGAGTCTGGATTGGTTATTTTATATATAGTTATTATATATAGTAGTATTAGATGATGTGAGATTTTTACTTTCCAAGTAAAACAATTCTGTATCATTTGATTTCTCTTCCTCCCCCTTCTTCTTTAAAAAAGAGCATGTGTTGGGACACCTGGGTGGCTCAGTCAGTTAAGCGTCTGCCTTTTGCTCAGGTCATGATCCCAGGGTCCTGTGATGGAGCCCTGCATCAGTCTCCTTGCTCAGCGGAGAGCCTGCTTCTCCCTCTCCCACTCCCCCTGCTTGTGTTCTTTCTCTCTCTGACAAATAAATAAAATCTTAAAAAATATAAATAAAGAGAGAAAAAAAAACGATGCTAAAAAAAAGATTATCTCACACACAAGCAACATCCACAAGAAAGGCCAGAAACTGTTTATAATGCAGCATGCTAAGTAAGAGTGCTTGAGTGGTGGGGGTAGGACAGTACAAAGACACAGCACTTTTAACCCTGGCTGAGTTTCAGTCTGATAAGAGGTTCTGAGAACTTGAAGAGCCAGTTTTGAAATGGAAGTAGACGGTTTCAAGTGTATCATAAGTCTGTCGTTCAGATTGCCAAAATAAAGAACACTGGGCAGACAAAAATGCAACTTCCAAACATGTCCACTGCCATGTTCCAAATGACCAGAGACGTTTCTTGCTATCATACTAAAAAGAATAAAAATTAGAGGGATGTGAACTAGGTTTGGAAGAAACATCAGAAATTGATTATGGCCCTATTAACCTCTCAGACTGTTAAAGGCAATCAGGGTACTTCTTTTCAGAGTTGTATACTCTGCTTAGGATTCCACATATGCTCAGGGAAATGTTAAGAGAGTGGCTAAGTGTTGAGCCAGTTCTGCCACCACTGGGTCTAGCCTGGACTGCTTTGCTTTCAGGGTTCCCAACAGTAAGACAGGGCAACGCCTAGAAGATGAGTGCTTTTCAAACCTCTGCTTATGCCACATTTCTTCTCTCTACCTTATCTTCCCCAACTATAAATACCTTCTGCATGGGATGGTGGACAGAATGAAATGAGATAATCCACATACAAGTCTTAGAAGAGTGCCTGGCAGAGTAAGCTCTCTTATATGCTGTTATTGTCTCTTTGTGATTTTTAATTCACTTAAAAAGCCAAAGGATATCCAGCAACTATAATTGTATAAATATTAGTATAAATAGTGCATTTGCTAATATACTACCAACAGTTTATGACCCATCTCACCTATAGTCATAAGTGAACACTCACGTTTGGCGGTTTAAATAATTTTTGTTTTAATGCCCTTATTGTAAAATCTCTTCTTTTCTGAGTACAAAAGCAACACATGCTCTTCTTTATTTTTATATTTATTTTTTATATTTATTCCTATATTTTTATCTTATTTTATTTTTTAAACTAAACAGTTTCTGGCCTTTCTTGTGGATGTTGCTTGTGTGTGAGATAATCTTTTTTTAGCATCGTTTTTTTTTTTTTTCTCTCTTTACTATGATTATGACCACAATCTTCAAAAGGAAAGGAAGGCTGTCCTCAGACATGTTGAGAAACACATACTCCTTTTTTTGTGTATGCTTTATATTAATGTTTGCATACAGTATGAACAGAATATTGTAAATGCACACTGCATTAAAATCCAAGTATGTAAGTGAACCATGATCATCAAGTAGGTGACATAGAGCATCACGACAGTCATATGGTACATGCTGCTTATGTTTGTGTTTTTATTTATTTTTTTACTTCCCTCCCAAAATCAGTTTTATTACTTTATTTCTTTATTTTTTATTTATTTTTTTAATTTAAATTCAATTAATTAACATATAATGTATTATTTGTTTCAGGGGTACAGGTGATTCATCAGTCTTATATAACACCCAGTGCTCATTACATCATGTGCCCTCCTTAATGTCCATCACCCAGTTACCCCATGCCCCCACCCCCCACCCCTCCAGCAACCCTCAGTTTGTTTCCTAAGATTAAGAGTCTCTTATAGTTCGTCTCCCTCTCTGGTTTCATCTTGTTTCATTTTTTCCTTTGTTCCCCTATGATCCTCTGCCTTGTTTCTTTTTTTAAATTTAAAAAAAAATTTTTTTAAAGATTTTATTTATTTATTTGACAGAGAGAGACATAGCGAGAGAGGGAACACAAGCAGGGGGGAATAGGAGAGGGAGCAGCAGGCTTCCCGCGAAGCAGGGAGCCCGATGTGGGGCTCGATCCCAGGACCCTGGGATCATGACCTGAGCCGAAGGCAGACGCTTAACGACTGAGCCACCCAGGCGCTCCATACCTTGTTTCTTAAATTCCACATATCAGTGAGATCATGTGATAATTGTCTTTCTCTGATTGACTTATTTTGCTTGGCATAATACCCACTAGTTCCATCCCCATCGTTGCAAATGGCAAGATTTCATTTTTTGATGGCTGCGTAATATTCCTGTGTGTGTGTGTGTGTGTGTGTGTGTGTGTGTGTGTGCGTACCACATCTTCTTCATCCATTCATCTGTCGAAGGACAACTGGGCTCTTTCCATAGTTTGGCTATTGTGGACATTGCTGCTATAAACATTGGGGTGCAGGTGTCCCTTTGGATCACTACATTTGTATATTTAGGGTAAATACCCAGTAGTGCAATTACGGGGTCGTAGAGTAACTCTATTTTCAACTTCTTTGGGAACCACCATACTGTTTTCCAGAGTGGCTGCACCAGCTTGCATTCCCACCAACAGCGTAGGAGGGTTCCCCTTCCTCCACATCCTTGTCAACATCTGTTTTTTCCTGACTTGTTAATTTTAGCCATTCTGGCTGGTGTGAGGTGGTATCTCACTGTGGTTTTGATTTGTATTTCCCTGATGCCAAGTGATGTTGAGCACTTTTTCAGGTGTCTGTTGGCCATTTGGACGTCTTCTTTGGAGAAATATCTGTTCATGTCTTCTGCCCATTTCTTGACTGGATTATTTGCTCTCTGGGTGTTGAATTTGATAAGTTCTTTATAGATATTGGATACTAGCCCCTTATCTGATAAGACATTTGCAAATATCTTCTCCCATTCTGTCAGTTGTCTTTTGGTTTTGTTGACGTGCAAAAGCTTTTTATCTTGATGAAGTCCCAATAGTTCATTTTTGCCGTTGCATCCCTAGCCTTTGGAGACATGTCTAGCAAGAAGTTGCTGTGGTCGAAGTCGAAGAGGTTACTGCCTGTGTTCTCCTCAAGGATTCTGATGGATTCCTGTCTCACATTTAGGTCTTTCATCCATTTTGAGTTTATCTTTGTGTGTGGTGTAAGGAAATGGTTCAGTTTCATTCTGCATCACTTCTGGACACTTCTGGGACTTCTCAGACCCAGCTCTTTGCATGTAGATCCTCCTGATCCTGAGACAATGAAAAACAACAACAAAAACCCCCAGTTATCTCCCCATACACACCTAACATAAAATGATGAAATAGGGAAAGAATAACCAAAAGACATAATCCATTAAAGCAAAAACATATTCACAGGATAAAAATAACCATCACATTTCCATGCCAATTCTATCCAGGTCTGTGTTGCTGGTACCCCCACTCCTGGGCCAGGGGGTGATTAATTAGGACCCAGTTCTGCGTCTCAGGACTGGTTCACGGCTACTCTCCACTGCTCCTGGCTCCACCTTCTGAAACTTTCCTCTTTTCCCCTAAGAAATGGCATATTTCTGCTTCTAAATATCTTCTTTAGCCTACTTCCTGCTCATAGGAAAGCAGGCATCCTGAGGCCTCTTTTCCTCTGAATTCTGTCTTGCCTTTGAGCTTATCAGGAAAATCCTCCTTAAAATCTTGTGGATTTCCTAAGAATCCCAGAGAGTCCCCGCCCCTAAAACTCATGTCCACACTTTTTTTTTCGAGACAAATCTCTCTCTACTTTGGGCCGAGTGTTACGCTGCCATGAAATCACATGTTTAGGCGTCTCAGAGTCCCTTTTGCCCCACTGAGAAGGTCTACAAGGCACCCCATTAAATTTTACCAAGGTCTTTATTCTGAGGTCATTTTTTCCTATACAAATCTTTTCTTCCAACTGAAGAGACTGAAGGTAAATGGTTTTATTTTCCAATCTCGTGAATTCTGGCTCTTCTCTCTTTTCTCTACATAATGCTTATTAAGTAGATCATTCAGGTTTTAGCACCCCTCTCTCTTGCAGAACCTTATATGCAGCTAGAAGCACTCAACGAACACTTTCAGCCTTCAGCCTGGAGACCTCTGCAGCTGGATCCAGCCTTCACTCTGTGTGCTTTCAGTCTTCTGTGCTGCCACAGAGACTGTCTGGCTGCTGCATAATACGGGTTGCCTTTCCCCCACGGCTGCATAGTTTCCTCATCCCTCTTTCCATCAACACTCACATTTTGCATGCCATTTTCCCAGTTTTTGCTAATAGCTACCTCACGGCTTTTCACCTGCTGTCTGGTCCCAAAGCCATTGCTGAATGTTTTAGATTTTTGTTATGGCAACATGCTACTTCTAAGCACCAATTTCTTTTTTCTCTTTCTTTCTTTTTTTTTTTTATAGATTGCGCAATTTATTAAACCACTGATAGTGGTAAATACATAGATTGTCTCCAATTTCCTAGCGGTCACAAGCTCTTATACTATATCTTTGTATATGTGTCTAATCATTTTATTGCGAATTCCAAAAAATGGTAGTGTTAGGTCAAAGGAGATATACATTTAAAATTTTAAAAAAAATTTTAATTTTTAAAAATTTTATTATGTTAGTCATCATACATAACATCATTAGTTTTTGATGTAGTGTTCCATGATTCATTGTTTGCTTATAACACCCAGTGCTCCATGCAATACGTGCCCTCCTTAATACCCATCACCGGGCTAACCCATCCCCCCACCCCCTCCCCTCTAAAACCCTCAGTTTGTTTCTCATTGTTCGTCTCCTCCTCCGATTCCCCCCCTTCATTTTTCCCTTCCTACTATCTTGTTTTTTTTTTTTTTTAACATATAATGTATTATTTGTTTCAGAGGTACAGGTCTGTGATTCATCAGTCTTACACAATTCACAGCGCTCACCATAGCACACACCCTCCCCAATGTCTATCACCCAGCCACCCCATCCCTCCCACCCCCCACCACTCCAACAACCCTCAGTTTGTTTCCTGAGATTAAGAATTCCTCGTATCAGTGAGATCATATGATACTTGTCTTTCTCTGATTGACTTATTTCGCTTAACATAATACCCTCTAGTTCCATCCACATCGTTGCAAATGGCAAGAGTTCGTTTCTTTGATGGCTGCATAATATTCCATTGTATATGTATACCTCATCTTCTTTATCCATTCATCTGTCGATGGACATCTTGGCTCTTTCCATAGTTTGGCTATTGTGGATATTGCTGCTATAAATATTGGGGTCACATACTCCTTTGGAGCACTACATTTTTATCTTTGGGGTAAATACCCAGTAGTAGGCACCAATTTCTGTGTCAGTTAGTTTCTGCTGTGTTGTTCTGGGGCTCCCTGTGGCAAGCCCTTTTGCACAGTGCCTTACAAGATGCTCCCATCATCATTTTTTTTTTTCTGCATCATCGTATTTGCTGATGTCCCATTGGCCAGAGCAAGTCCCATGGACACACTCTAATTTAAGGAGTTGGAAAATAGTCTATACCTCTTGATGGGAAGAGCTGCGAAAAATGGGTAGTGAATTTTTGTTTCAAACTTCCCCAAAAGAGTATGTACAAATTTGGAAAGGAAGAATGGGGGCACTTGGGAGGCCAGGTCAAGAAAATGAGATGTGAATTGATGGTCATCACATCATGGAAATAATCTAATAATTTGTTGCTTTCATAGTTCAGAGACTATGAGGTACTAAAAGAGTAAAATTAATAGCAATTATTTATCGAGGTTCCTTTATTAAACTTTCAATATATGCCTGGTTCATGAAAATGCTTTACATATATTAGAATCTTTTTGCTATAAATGGAAATATCTATTCCATAAGAGTTTTCCCCCTTACTAATAGCCATCTCTTTACCATTATTTGTAGGGTACTTAAATATAATGAGCTTCTCTTTCCTCATCTTTAGAATTAAGGCATGGGTGCAAGATAATCACCAGTCTTTCTGCTTCTCTGATTTTACTTGACATAATTATTGGGTTGATTGAAAAGGGAACATAATAAATAACTTCCCCTTACCCATCTGATTTCCATACCCACTGAAATAGAAGGATAAAACAGAGGCCGAAGTGTTACCTTTGTTACCAATAAAGACAAGGTTGGAGGAAGTGGCTTCATTGATGGGGAACTGTGCTTTATGTCCCTGAACCTAGAGTGCCCTCCCCATCAGCTGACCTCTCCACTCCCACCCAGGAGCACAGGGGAGGAGAACACGGGTTCTCCGTGGTAAGCCGCCTTTCAAAAGGAAGAGGGAAGAAGAGGCTGGGCTATCATGGGCAATTTCTCCTTCCAGATTCACCAATCAGATAGGCAACTCTGTGCCCTTTGGCAGGAGGAAGTGGCAAGAGATGTCTACAGGGAGGGAAATGTCAGAGTGGTTAAAAATGTTTCTTCTTAGCAATACTTACACCACATACCCTAACTCTTCACACAGCTTCACGCAGGACTGAGTGGACAGAACATGAACATAGGATCTGGACAGATGTGGGCTTAAATCCCAGCCTTCTCACTTACTCAGAGACTGGCTCATATTGGACACTCAGTTTGTCACTGACATTAGCTTTTCCTTCCTTGCTTTACTTAGTACATTTGATTCCAGAGGGTTGTTGACCCACATGTAGTTTACCATGATTCAGTGCTTGGCTTTTATCTAATTTCTTACAAACTTTTGCTACAACCTATAAAGGGAATGAGAAGAATATCTGTAGCTGGGAATAACTGAGGAAAGGTTTGACATTTTAACCCCAAGGCAAGAGAAACATTTGAAAACAAAGTGTATCCCCATACAGTTCAGAGATGTTAATAATGACAATCTGAGTCACCAATAAATTGTATCCAAAGTCTTCTCTTTAAGGAAGGAAGTACATCAGTGCATTTTAGAAGAAGATTTTCAACAAAAATGAGTGAACCCCTTTCCTATTTGAAGGGAGAAAATTCAGTTAGGTAAAAAGGTCACTTACATGGAAAAACCTGCAGTGATGACATTGGATAACTGAGATTTTTCTGTGCTCATGTAAAAATTGTCAGCTAGAAATAATAAGTTGTTTCCTTGAAGAATTGAAGAGAAGTAAGCAGCCAACAGGATTAGAATCAGTGGCTCACAGGACTTTGTCTCAGAGGAAAAAGGAACAGGAAAAAGATATCTACAGATTCTGTGGGATAGTCCTTAACTGATATTATGAGTTGGGAAAGAAATGGTCATTAATGATTCTTGAAAACTCTACTGATTTCCCTTTTTTAAGAAAGTACCCTGTGGAATACTTATAAAATATAAAAGTTTAATCAAAGACATACATTTATTCCCCACAATGTTTTTTTCCTCCAAAGATTTCTTCTATATTTCCCAGTCACAAGTTTGTTTCACATTCCGGGGCCAAAGCCAAATCAGATGTAGAATACTGCAATGGTTTTGTTTGTAAATCCTCATACAGATAAGAGTGGAAAAACTTGTACAGATGATTCGAACCTTGACCCTGGAACTCTACTGTCTTTACTCTCTCCCTTACCAAGTTCATTAGCCTTTCCTCTGTTACCACTTCCACACTCCTGACTGTACAATTTCTATTCCCAAGTATCAGTGCTTGGTTATTTCAATAGTTTAGTCAATCCTAAATACAGTGGATCTTTGTTATAAGAGAATTATCTGTGAACGTTAATTCTGTGGACTTTTGTCAAGTTGTGATGAGTTACTCCTGTCTGATAGAGTAACAGAGGCTCTAATAATGAAAGCATTGCAGTGTTGGGGAAACTCTGATGTGAGGAAATTATTATGAGAAAGAAGGTAATTGTTCTAATGGTGCCACGGTTTTCATGTGTTCTTTCATATCTGGGTTATTAGATGCTAATAATTTTTGCAGATATAAAACATCGATTGGGTAAGAGTATGGTCTGATTGGGTAAGAGTATGGTCTGAATGCTTGGATCCTTCAAAATTCACATGTTGAAATCCTAACCCCCAACAGGTCTTTGGGAGGCATATTAAGTCATGAGGGTGGGGCCCTCATGAATGGGAGTAGTGCTTTTATAAAAGAGGCCCCAGAAGGCTTGCTTGTTCCTACTGCATTGTGAGGACACAGGGAGAAGACAGCCATTTATGAACCAGGAAGCAGGCCACCACCAGACACAGAACCCAACCATGCTGGCACCCTGATCTCAGACTTCTGGCCTCTGGAGCTATGAGAAATAAATTTGTTGTTTATTTATTTATTTTTAATTTTTAAAAATATTTTATTTACTTATTTGAGAGAGAGAGAATGAGAGACAGAGAACATGAGAGGGAGGAGGGTCAGAAGGAGAAGCAGACTCCCTGCCGAGCAGGGAGCCCGATGCGGGACTCGATCCCGGGACTCCAGGATCATGACCTGAGCTGAAGGCAGACGCTTAACCAACTGAGCCACCCAGGCACCCAAATTTCTGTTGTTTATAAGCCACCCTGCTTGTGGTATGTTATAGCAACTCAAATGCACTCAGGGAATAGTTCCCTAGAAGATTAAAGAGTTCTTCCTTTTTTTTTTTTTTTCTTTTCAAATTTTGACCTAAATTCTAGTTAGTTAGTATACAGTGCAATATTGGTTTCAGGAGTAGAACTCAGCAACTCATTGCTTACATACAACACCCAGGGCTCATCATAACATGTGCCCTCCTTAATGCCCATCCCCTATTCAGCCCACTTCCCTCCATCAGCCCTCAGTTTGTTCTCTATCTTTAAGAGTCTCTTATGGTTTGTTTCCCTCTCTCTTTTTTATTCTTCTCCCCTCTCATATGTTCATCTGTTTTGTTTCTTAAATTCCACATGAGTGAAATCATATGGTATTTGTCTTTCTCTGACTGACTTACTTTGCTTAGCACATAATATACTCTAGCTCCATCCACATCGTTGCAAATGGCAAGATTTTATTCTTTTTGATGTCTGAGTAATATTCCATTATACATACATATAACACATATACCTGTGTATGGAATATATATTATATATATATGGAATATAATGGAATATTATGTGTATAAATATATATTTAATATATAAAAATATATCAAGGAAGATTAAAGGTTTCAAAGCCTTTATCAAGGAGTCTCTGGAAAAAGAAGCTAATGTAGCTTTGTGGTTTATAGATGGGCTCTTAAGTCAGTTTTTCTGGATTCAGGCCTCAGCTCCACATTTACTTAGAGTGTGACTTTAGGCAAGTTGCTTAACTCATTAGGCCTCAAGTTTCCTCTCTTGTAAAACAGGGATGAAAATAGGGCCTCATAGAGACCGCACAATCCTTAGCACTGTGTTGGACACTCTACAAATATTGATATAGCTGATAAATGTCAGCTATAGAGCAAATGTATGGACTTTGATTTACAGTGCATACCTGCAGAATGCATCTGAAAGCATATTGCTGTAAGTAAAATCCCTCCTGCCCACTGGCGATTTACTGGCCATGCATACTGGACTGCCTTCTCTTCAAACGTTGGCTGAGAAGTCTGATTGAGGGAACTGGAAAGTGAAAGTTTCAGGAAGCAGCAAATGAATAGAGTGATTAAAAAGTGGAGACTGGGGCGCCTGGGTGGCTCAGTCGTTAAGCGTCTGCCTTCGGCTCAGGTCATGATCTCAGGGTCCTGGGATCGAGCCCCACATCGGGCTCCCTGCTCTGTGGGAGGCCTGCTTCTCCCTCCCCCACTCCCCCTGCTTGTGTTCCCTCTCTCGCTGTGTCTCTCTCTATCAAATAAATAAAATCTTAAAAAAAAAAAGTGGAGACTATCTGCTCTTTTAGATTAGATTCCCCAGAAATGCTTTGGAAAAACTCCTGGCTTTGCTTTAATGAAGAGGGGAAGTAAGAAACATGTATTATTATTTCTTCTAGCCTCAGACTTTTATACTTAGAATCCATTTCGGATAATACTTCTCAGACTCTCACATTATGCTTTGAGTGAACCTCAAAAAGTTAAACAATTAAATGTGTTCTTGCCAGTGCACTTTGGATCCAACACAACTGTTTGTTTGTTTGTTTTTTTAATTAACCTTTAGAGCAGTAAGAAGATAAGTCTTTTTAGGGACTCTTTCTATTTTAGCCTATAATTTTCAGAAGTTCAAAGAAGGATTTTTACCTCTTAGATGTGTCATTTTTTTAAATCAAAAAATAGAGCAGAATGCCAGGTTTTACTCATTTGAGTAAAATTATTATTTGTGGACCTGAATTATCCTGTTTGGGAAAGTACACTTGTTGCCTGCTAAGTGCTGTGTTCCTGTGTTGTGTGCTGGAAGGTAACTGCTAACTTACCATGACATAGGACCCATGGGACTTCCTGGCCCCACCCATTGGGCAGGAAGGTCAAGAAGGGAGCACGCAGGGCAACCACACGGGGCTGTGCAGACTGCCCAGTACAAGGGTGACTTGCCACGAAGATAAGAGAGACTGGAAATCCATCCCGTGCCCAGTTTGCCAGATGCTGTGCCCTGGTGCAGGGCTGTATCACTCAGAGAAAGGGGCACCCTTCTAGCATCCACGAGGATGTCACAGGCTCCTACACAAGGGCTCATTAAAATGCCATATGGGCCAGTGGTGGGCTTAGACATAAAGACACATTCTGATTTGTAATCATCATTTTTTGTTTGCAAGACTTAAAATATTGCTATAAAATCAGGACCTAGGAGATATAGATTATACGACCTGAAAATCAGAACATGGACCCTTCATAATTGAAGTAAGGGAGTCATTACTCAAAAGTCCTTATTTGGAACAATCTATCATGGGGCAGGATATTTTTAGTTTCATTAATAGCTGATAACTTTATACAAAGCCTATGCACACGTGTGTGTGTGTCTCTCAATGTGTTTTTTTTAGTTCCCATTGAAACAAGAATCTGGAACTTTCTGAACTCAAGAGTAATAAAGTCTCTAAAAACATTTCTTTGTCATAAATACAGAAAGGAAAGTCCTTCCATGCTTTTGGATTTGTTCCCCTCCGTTAATCTACAAGTTGAGTTTCGTAATAAACCTCACATGATTGGCACATTGCCTTGCATTGAACTGTGTATCCCCAAGTCTGAAGTTTCTCACTACTTGTAAAAATACTTTAACATATTGCTGTGAAACAAGAGAAGGTTTTGTTTTCTGGGAATAGGCAAAATTTGCTTAATGTATGCATTGCTTAATGTATAATAATATATAGATTATATAAAGACCTCCTTTTAAATTAATTCCCTCTTTAAAGACCAATTGCATTCTGAGGTGCTGGGGTTAGGGTTTCAATATATGAATTTGGGTGGGTGATATAATTTAGCCCATAACAATGTATGAACAGTTTTGTTCTTGTTCCCCTTAGAGTAAGTAGGCAAAACGTTTCTGTTGTATGATCAGAGATATGACCTTGTGTTCTGTTTACAGCTGGTTCCCTTAGAAGCAAGTAGGAACTTTCATAGTTGTTCTTTGTAGCATCCAGTATATGGGTTATTTGTGTATTATAACCCCCACTCATTGACCTTCTGAGGTATGTCCAAACCTGCCTTCTGAATCTTTCTTTTTCTGTCTTTCTGAGTCTTTCCCCATCAAGTTTGTTTAACACCCAGCCATAAGGACTATTATAAGTGGTCCAGAACTGCATTATGCTTATGAATCAGAAGCTGTCATGATCATTATCTACAGAATGGGTCACAAGTTTTAAGTGTGCACTGGAATCACCTGAAGGTCATCTTAGAAGTACTGAGTCAGAAACTCTAGGGGCCCAAGCATCTGTAGTGTTTGCAGCTCTCCAGAGGATTCTATTGCCTCCTAAAGTCTGAGAACCACTGAGCTACTGTCACTTCTCTGTTCCTATATATTTTTTGTACATAAAATGTAATTGCCCAATGAAAGAAGGATTACACAATTTCCCCTTCCTTCCCTGTGGGACCTTGTTCTCAGGACACATGATATGCATGCCTGAAAAGGAAATTAAAAGACAGAAGCAGATTTCTGGTAGTTGGTCATAAAATTTCGGTTGAATTCTTCATCTCCACATGACTCAAAGCAGGATTTATTTTAGCAACTTTATAAATACAATTTACCAAAATGTATTACATTATTCTTTATCATAGTGAGACAGGATGGTCAATAGAATTGTTTAATTTTTCTTTCTCATTTATCATAGTTTCCTTTTTAAGATCTCACAGTACAGAATCAAGCTACTGGATGTGTAGGTTAATTTGATGTTCTTTCAGTGCCTGCATCTATATTTTGGTATAACTACAGCAAGGAATACATTTTAATCTTTTGGGCCACATTCTTAGAAATAGCAGCTTCATGGTTGACTTTTTTTCTCTATTTTTTAAATTTATATTTTATTTTTAAATTTTTCCCCCAACTTTTTATTTAAATTCCAGTCAGTTAACATACAGTGTAATATGAGTTTCAGATGTAGAATTTAGTGATTCATCACTTACATACAACACCCACTGTTCATCACAAGTGTCCTCCTTAATATCCATCACCCATTTAACCCACCCCACAGCCCACCTCCCCTCCAGCAACTCTCACTTTGTTCTCTATAGTTAAGAGTCTGTTTCCTGGGAGCACCTGGGTGGCTCAGTTGGTTGAGTGTCTGACTCTTGATTCTGGCTCAGGTCATGATCTCAGGGTCCTGGGATTGAGCCCTGCATGGAGTCCTGCATCGGGCTTCCTGCTCAGTGGGCAGTCTGCTTCTCCTTTTCCCTTTCCCTCTGCCCCTCTCTCCTGCCTGCAATGCTCTCTCTCTCAAATAAATAAAATCTTTAAAAATAGTTCTTTATGTATTTTGGATACTAACCCTTTATCAGATATGTCATTTGCAAATATCTTCTCCCATTCCATAGGTTGCCTTTTAGTTTTGTTGATTGTTTTCTTCTCTGTGCAGAACCATTTTTATTTTGATCAAGTACCAGTAGTTTATTTTTGCTTTTGTTTCCCTTGCCTCAGGAGACATATCAAGGTAGAAGTTGCTATGCCTGATGTTAGGGAGAGTTACTGCCTGTGTTCTCCTCTAGGATTTTGATGGTTTCCTCTCTTTGGTTGACTTTCTGTTGTAGTTTTCCTAATGCTAGCTCCCTGGCAACCAGAAGACGTCTGGATCAGTAGGACCGACTCAATCTGGGGTGGGTTGGGCCAGGCAAGGTTGGTAGGAAGGCAAGGTAAAGGCCACCATCTCCTCTACACCCCCACAGAGAATCTTTAATTCCCCACACTGTTCCTTTCACTCTCCTTACCTGATTATGGACTTGAGCCTTCCAATGATCTTAGGCCTTCACTTGATTTAGGCTCCATGCCTTTATGGTTTTCAGGTCTTGAGAAGGAATGACTATTTCTGAACATCTTCTTCCAAGGCCATTATCTGTATGATTGAAGTGTGTTTTTCTGCTCATAATATGAATGAGATGATTCCCCCAAATAGCTTTTTTGTGGCTTTAGGAGAACAATACAGAGCATGGGACCTGTCTAAGACTAGTGGAAGACCAGCAAACAGATTCCTAATGTTGTGGTGTGTGGTGTTTTACCTTAACCACCCATTCATTACCTTCCATTGTAGTGCCTCCTAAGTCTTGGCCAAGAAGCAAGGATGGCACCTATTCTTACCTGGTTCATCAAAATATATCCCTTCTCTGTACCATCTACCTGTTGCATCGTAGAATACATTGGATACTAACTTAAGCAGATAGATACAGCTCAACTCCAAACCAGCTAACTCTAATGTACTTTGTCCAGGTCACATAAGGTGTTAACTGATTGCAATGCATATGTCTTAAAGAAGGACCTTAAGAAATTAGTCCTTTAAGCAAATAATATTTACAGTTTTGTGGGATTTTATTTAATTGTAAAATCTACATGGGCATCATAAAAATTTTGGAAAATACAGAAAAGCACAAGGAAGTAATTAAAATCATTTATAATTCCACAATTCAAAGAAACCAACTATTAACATTTTGATGCATATTGTTCAAGTCCTTGTTTCAGGATGTATGTGTAGTAGTGCTACACATCCTCTTCTCTTTACCTAGTTTGTCTGCCTAAGATGGTTTTTTATGCTTTACTACCATTAGATAGCCTTCTAAACTGCAATGATTTAGCAGCCAATACCTCATTTTTGCACATTTAAAGTATTTCTGAATTTCTGTAAAAATAGCATGACGTTGGAAATATTTACAGCAATGGGCTTCACACACTCTTGCACAAATTTTTAGAATTAATGTACATGGGGCAAAACAAATACACATTTTAAAAGCTTTTGATGCATATTGCTAACCTCCCCGCCAAAGATTCTATCAATTTGCTCTCCTACCAGCATTTTTTCAGAGTTCCCAGAATCCTCACCAATTTTTAAACATTATTATTATTATTATTATTATTATTTTAAATCCTGGCAACTTGGTGGGGGAAGAAAATCACAGTGCTTAAATCTGCATTTCCTTGTTTAATAGTGAAGTCCTTTGTGACTCACTTTTATTTATTTGCTGAAGAAGTTAATGTAGTGGTTAAGTAGGGCTGCTCTAGGGCCCAAGTGTTCACTCCCTGGCAACCATGGGTGAGTTCCTTAATCTCCCTATGCTCAGGTACCAGCTCTGATAATGACAATACTTACTTCGTGGAATCTGTGAAGATTAAAGAGGGTATCACATGACAAGTGCCTAGAAAGCACTTGGTATTACAGTAAGCACCTGATACATATCAGCTACTCCTATGTTCGCTAGCATTTAGATTTCTTCATATATGAGTTGCCTTTTCATTGTCATTTCATTGTCACCAGATAGCAAAATGGCATTTTAAGCAGGGTATTAAAAATCATCACCTTGGAATAAAACTTCTGCTTAATTTATGTAAATAGTGATCATAGCAGATGAGAGGCCATGGTTAATATTTCACCATTTCCCATTTATCACTAAATCCAACTTGTCAGCATTCTTTGGTGAAATAAAATTAATTACTTCAACTTGAGAGAAGCTTTTAATTTGAGATCAAGATCCCTCATCGATTGAGTGTCCATTAAGTGCTACTACATTTTCCTTCTTTGCTGCAAATTATACAGTCGGAAGAGAATCTTTGCAGCCACAAAATCTTGTGCCCAAGGGAACATGTTCATTATTTTGACATTTATACATGCTACTAAAAATGAACGTTTTTCACTTCCCTGGAAAAAATGTGGACACAGAGAACATTATTTTACCTTGCTATGTAGCAACGAATTAGAACCACCCTTATGAAAACATGGAAATTCTGCTTGAGCTGCCAACTTGTTTCAAAAGGTCATGAGAAGTACAAATATTGCAGATAACACTTGGATGTGTACACAGATGAACAATTCCAATATAAAAGTAGCATCCATGTTCATCTGTATGTATGTCTGTTCCAGATCCAGTTTATACTCCTCCCTGATTCGCTCAGTCTCAACTACCCTCTAGTTCTTGGCTGTCCGATCAGGGAAGAACCAAGAACCCAGCTGTTTGTTCTGTCGCCTCATCTCCTAACACTGCCATCTGTCTCAGCCTCCCCCGAGGACCAGACCTTGGCAAGGCCTCTGTAACGTGTGCTGTGATGGTAGCCACATCAGCTCCAGTGTGTGGGGGTGACCCGATGCACCCACAGAGGCTTAGGTGCCCTCATGCCTGGTTTCACAGCAGCACCCGGTCATGGGCATAGGACTTGGTTTCCCCAGCGGCTGCCCTGAGGATGTGGATAAGTAGAGGGGTTTTAATGGCCATTGGCTGAATATTGACCAAGAAGAGACAGGAGACAGGAAGGAAGCAATAAACAAATGACTCCCTCCCTCTTTCTCCTTTTCATGGACTGTTCCAGGTGCCACGACTCCATGTAGTGTTTCTGGAAACTTCTAGTTGACTAAGCAACTGGCTGTGTTGTTTTGTGAGGCTGTAGCCAGCTGGGTATTTGTCTCTGTTCTTTCCCACCTCACTTCCCTTCTCCCCCTCACCCTGGAGGCCCTGGGATTGTATCACAGCAATATGTTGGCACATAAAATTTGTTTCAGACTGCTTTCTTGGGAACCTGGGGTAAGGCAGCATCTGAGAGCTTTCATATACATTTAAATGAATATTTTATGTTTAAGCACTGTGTTTAGCATTCAGATATGAATAAAATACCAGCATGTGCATAACAACAACAACAAAAGTACAAATATTGCTACTATGTGATGGCTAAATGGGTTAAATGAGAGTGTGCTTTATTACTGCTACTAGGGTTACGTATGATTGAAATTTTCCATATAAAAAATTTTTCAAATAGTTTTGTTAAAGATACTTACTACTAGGGACCTTGGGAAAAACTGAACATCTTTTGTTTCTGACATTTCATCTGGTTATGCTATGTGATTGCCACCTAGAAGGGTATCTTCTCTCTGCCCACCTCTCCTACTTACTAAAATCACATTAAACACTTTCTTATCTCTTTCACTTTTAATATCTTCCATCAAAATATATTTTCAGATGTCACCCCCACCAAACAGGCACTCAAACTGAAGTCTGTATCGGTGATAATGAACAGAGGAGCAAGGAAATGTCAACGTCCAAATTTTATACTTCCTCATTAGATTTTTGTCTATATTTTGTTGTCTTACTTCAAGCATGTTTTACTTTTATAACATTTTTAAGAGAAAACATTTTAAACCATGATTTATATGGTAACTGTTTTAAGAACTGATAGGTTGGTTGGGACCAGGCATGCTCAGCATTTGCTGAAATAGACAAAAAACAGCACTTAGAGCTGGCCCTACAGCCTTGGAAGTACATTGACTGTCCTTATTTAAAAATCTTTATCCTTCCAAATATTTTCTTCTTCTTTTTCCTTTTTCTGTGCCTGTTTTGATTTGCGATTTTTGGAAAACATAAAGCAAGAAAAAGTGATTGGTTCCTAATGCAATCTGAAATTTTATTTTTTTAAATTTTATTTTATTTTGTTATGTTAGTGACCATACAATACATCATTAGTTTTTGATGTAGTGATCCACGATTCATTGTTTTCCTATAACACCCAGTGCTCCATGCAATACGTGCTCTCTTTAATACCCATCACCAGGCTAACCCATCCCCCCCCCCAAAACCCTCAGTTTGTTTCCCAGAGTCCATAGTCTCTCATGGTTCGTCTCCCCCTCTGATTCCCGCCCTTCATTTTTCCCTTCCTTCTCCTAATGTCCTCCATGCTATTCCTTATGTTCCACAAATAAGTGAAACCATATAATTGACTTTCTCTGCTTGACTTATTTCACTTAGCATAATGTCCTCCAGTCCCATCCATGTTGATGTAAAAGTTGGTATTCATCCTTTCTGATGGCTGAGTAGTATTCCATCGTATATGTGGACCACATCTTCTTTATCCATTCATCTGTTGAAGGGCATCTTGGCTCTTTCCACAGTTTGGCTATTGTGGACATTGTTGCTATGAACACTGGGGTGCATATGGCCCTTCTTTTCACTACATCTGTGTCTTTGGGGTGAATACCCAAGAGTGCAATTGCTGGGACATAGGGTAGCTCTATTTTTAATTTTTTGAGGCATTCTGAAATTTTAAATTGCTGATTACTCGAGTTCCGAGCTGCAGAGGCCTTATGGGCTATGAAGTACGGCTGTGTTCACGCCTCTCGGTCATGATAGTCCTTTCCTTGTGAGCCAAATGTCCTAGAATATTTAGCTCCTTTAGTGTATTTGTTGCCTACACCCGGGAATAAAGAACTGGGAGCGCTGTGCAGAAGTTTCTTTATTTTGGGCGTCAGTGTTCTCAATGCAAGTATTTGAGTCGCTGCAGGAGTTTAACCCCAGTCTGTACTTGCAGGCAAAATGAAGGACCGGCTGGCCGAACTTGTGGAGTTAACCAAGAACTATGACCAGCAGTTCCCAGACGGGGACGATGACTTGGACTCGCCCCACGAGGACATCGTGTTCGAGACGGATCACATCCTGGAGTCCTTGTACCGAGACATCCAGGACCTTCAGAATGAAAACCAGCAGCTGATGACCGACGTGAAGCGGCTGGGAAAGCAGAACGCCCGCTTCCTCACGTCCATGCGGCGCCTCAGCAGCATCAAGCGCGACACCAACTCGATTGCCAAGGACATCAAGGCCCGGGGCGAGAACATCCACCGCAAGCTGCGCGCCATGGAGGCGCTGAGCGAGGAGGCGGAGGCCCGGCACGGCCCCAACTCGGCGGTGGCGCGCATCTGGCGCGCGCACTACAGCGCGCTCACCCGCACCTTCCAGAGCGCCATGCACCAGTACAACCAGGCCGAGATGAAGCAGCGCCACAACTGCAAGATCCGCATCCAGCGCCAGCTGGAGATCATGGGCAAGGACGTGTCGGGCGAGCAGATCGAGGACATGTTCGAGCAGGGCAAGTGGGACGTGTTCTCTGAGAACTTGCTAGCCGACGTGAAGGGCGCGCGGGCGGCCCTCAACGAGATTGAGAGCCGCCACCGCGAGCTGCTGCGGCTGGAGAGCCGCATCCGCGACGTGCACGAGCTCTTCCTGCAGATGGCGGTGCTGGTGGAGGAGCAGGCCGACACCTTGAACGTCATCGAGCTCAACGTGGAGAGGACCCTCGACTACACCGGCCAGGCCAAGGCGCAGGTGCGCAAGGCGGTGCAGTACGAGAAGAAGAACCCCTGCCGGACCCTCTGCTGCTGCTGCTGCCCCTGCCTCAACTAGCAGGTCGGCCCCGGCCGCGAAACACCCCGGGGAAGATCTGGGGGGCCGCGGCGCAGGGCTGAGTTGCCCCAAGTCCTAGGGGCTTCTTAGAGAAAGAAGAATTTTCAGGTGCGAGAATTCCCACCCCGCTTGTGTTTGGGAAGGGGGCTCATGCCACCCCGTGCTTCTCCGGTGAGGACAGATCGCCAGGGCGGTTGTGGGAGGGCATTATATGGCACGTGGCACCCTTTCCCTCTTAACGGAAGCCCAACAAAGAACTTGACGTTGTAGCTGACTGTGCCGTAAATGTCCGGGGCATGCTTCCTAACGACTCTCTAGACGGAAGTCGGTTCTGCACTGGCTGATAGTATGAACTCATTATCAAAACTTAAATTCCTTTACCTTTTCCTGAAAGTGCCTTGGTTCTGTTCAATTTCACATGACATGGATCTTGAGAAAAACTGTACATCTTTCATTTCTGAGTCTTCATCTGCCTTATCCTGTGTGATTCCTGCCCAGGTGTACACCTTCTTTCTGCCCACCTCCCCTACTTATTAAAATCACGCTTAACACTCATTATTTCCTCATCTCTTTCGCTTTTAACATCTGCCATCAGAATATCTGTTGGACTTTTTCCAAAGATTTTTAAGCACTGAGTTTTGAACACGTACTCAAATTGAAGTATGTTATCAGTCATATTTTATATATTTTTCATAAATAATTTAAAATTTATCTTTTTACTTGATAATACAAATGCACACAAATCCGTAAATATAAAGTACTAATATTAACACATGTACATAATGACCAGTTGGTTTAACTTGACTTTTGTAAATATGGTCTATAAATATCAAGAGCAACACTTTTACTGGTCATTGGTGTTGGTTTGCTTGTTTTGAGTTTATCTCACTCCCATGCCCATAGTCACAATTCTATTTTGAACCATTCTGTGTTGGTCGTGGTGGTAGAGACAGATGTCAAAGGCGAAAATGCATACAGAACTGGAGATAATAAAATAACATTCTTGGAAATACTACTTTTGTTTTACTGTGGACCATTCCTTTCATGTACTGAAATGGAGTAATTTAAAATAAAATTTAGCTTAATAAACATTACACTATAACATCCCCTTTGTGTATTTTTATCTTGGCCATTTAAATCTTAGTTTGCTTTTTCAATTATTATTCTTAAAAATTATTCTACTAGCTGCATGAGGCTGCAACATCTGGATGGAACTCTGACTAGAAGGGGAAAAGATGAAAAAGAATTCCCTTGTGGGTGTCCTGCTTTCTCTCCCAAGTTACTTATAATAGTTTAGCAAATCATCATGCTTTAGAGATTTGGTTTTGTTTGCAAACTTTGTAATGCCCTCACCCACGTTTACCATACTTCCTGTCTTTCTTCTGAGTCAACTCTTAACTTTTTTTACTCGTTATTTACTAAATGAGCAAGTTTACTCAGCAGTCAAAATTCTCGGGTCTTTCAGACAGATTTTAGAAAGGAGTAGAAAGAAGACCATGTGAACTCTTTGGAACTCACTGACAAACCTCCTTATGCCCATGAAAATCTAGCCCTGCACCTAATTTTAATTTCATGGTTAAATATGAGAATTGTGGAAACCAAGTTCCACTGGGCTCCTCTCAGATTTCTCCCGATTTCTTTCTCAGTTAACCTCACGAATATGTTTCACTTTTAACCGAATTCCCTTTCCATAAAAACAAAACAAAGCAAAAACAAAAACAAAACCAAAAAAACAAAAAACGTCTTCACACAGCTCCATTGCTATGTCTTCCATTGTAGAGAAGTGATATTGTGAATATAGACCACCAGCTGGTTTCCCTGAGAGAGAATGGTTCATGAATTCGACTTCTCTAAACCCATAAATCATTTTCTTTGCCTAGAACCAGTCATAAAAGTAAACGAGTTTGCAGGCTCTGTGTATTCTTTAATTACCCACATTTCACATTAGAGACTTAGGTAAAAACTGCACTTTCATTTACTAAGTGATTAGTGAACTGTTGCCCATGACAAGGTAAGAATTTCTTCCTGCTTTTTAGTAACTTTCTGAGTGTTTGCATAGTAGTTAAGAGCACTGATTCATGACCTCACTCTCTTGGTTTAAATCCTAACTCTGCCACATACTAAATGTATGACTTGGGCACATTACTTAACCTGTTTGTGCCTCAGTTTCCTCATCTGTAAAATGGACATAATAAGGCCTACTTCATCGAGTTGTAAGAAGTAAAGGCTATCAGCAATGTCCACAATAGCCAAACTGTGGAAAGAGCCAAGATGTCCACCGACAGATGAATGGATATAGAAGATGTGGTATATATACAATGGAATATTATGCAGTCATCAAAAGGAATGAGATCTTGCCATTTGCAACGACGTGGATGGAACTGGAGGGTATTATGCTGAGCGAAATAAGTCAAACAGAGAAAGACATGTATCATATGACCTCACTGATACGAGGAATTCTTAATCTCAGGAAACAAACTGAGGGTTGCTGGAGTGGGGGGTGGGGTGGGAAGGATGGGTGGCTGGGTGATAGACACTGGGGAGGGTATGTGCTCTGGTAAGCGCTGTGAATTTTGCAAGACTGTTGAATCACAGATCTGTATCTCTGAAACCAATAATGCAATATATGTTAAGAAAAAAAAGAGAGAAGAAGATAGCAGGAGGGGAAGAATGAAGGGGGGGAAATCGGAGGGGGAGACAAACCATGAGAGACGATGGACTCTGAAAAACAAACTGAGGGTTCTAGAGGGGAGGGGGGTGGGAGGATGGGTTAGCCTGGTGATGGGTATTAAAGAGGGCACGTTCTGCATGGAGCACTGGGTGTTCTATGCAAACAATGAATCATGGAACACTACATCAAAAACTAATGATGTAATGTATGGTGATTAACATAACAATTTAAAAAATTTTTTAAAAAAGAAAGGCTATCTATGTTCATTATTGTTATAGCTTTCTGGTAGACTGAGAGAGCTGTTACTAATTTAGTAAATTAATAGTTATTAACTTCTGAGGAAAAAGAAATGTTTATTTTTCTGTTGATAGTCTTTAATAAAATGGAATAAAGAAACCAAGACCCATCTTCTTTGAATATTAGGGCTTTTTTTTCCTACCACACACACACACACACAAAACCATTTTCACAATGGCATTTCTATTCCTTCTTATATCCAAACATGTTCTGGAAAAGTATTAGATTTTCCACTCAAAATGAACAGTTAAGCAGGAAGCAGGTGTTCTGTTCAATTTGGCAAGTATATTCCCCTGATCTTCCCAAGCTGTGAGTCAGAAAATCCCAGAAAGTGTTAAGTTGTGGAGGCCAGGTTACAACAGACTAAAGAGAACAGTTGGCTTTTCCCACATCCTGCCCTGTTCCCCTGAAGCCCTTCCTGGCTCTGAGTGCTGTGCCAAACAGTGTGTGAGATGCTGGTGTTTTCCTCTGGAAAGGCTACTCCGGTGCCCCCAAGAGGTGTGATAGAGGTTGGTTTTACCCAATCCCACAATGCTCTCTTGGCAAACTCTGAAAGTTGACCTTGCGCAAGAAGAGGAAAACTTTGTGGCAAAGCTACTAATTTCATACACTAACATCATTTAATGTACAAAATGAAAGACCCAATCACAAAGAACAATAGATCCTTCAGGGGCAGAAGGTGGAAATCTATTTCTAAAGCTATTTTCATATATGCAGTGACTCCTTCTAACTAGCCAAACACCAAACCTTACAGTCACGGCCACAGATTATAGGCGGTGACTCCAGAAAGATCAGATATAAGAGAAATGCTCACCGACAATGCATCAGTATCCAGGATAACATGAGTTCGAATTTTTTAAAAGCAGATCAATAATTCAAAAGGATTTGAACTGTGACATCACGGGAGTGAGTTTATGGCCTTTCAGGATAATGACTTTGAAAGAAAACAGCGTTTCTTCTTGTGCTTCCTATTGATTTAAAAATAGTCCCAATGCTTTATAGTTGAATGTCATATGCACGTATTTTTCAGGCTCTACAATGTAAAATTCCTATCTTGACAGGAACCTGCGGAAGATTGTGTACAGCTTAAAAATAATAAAATAAGGTAACTGTCATCTTGGATTTTATGTATAAATCCCACCATTCTATCTTCCATCATCAGACAAATTTCCACTCCTCTCTTCGAAATATGCACGGTATCTCTAATGCAGCATGCAGTTCACTCATTTGTAATCTGGACAATAGCTTGAAACATCCATTGCCGTCGAAGTAACAGTTGACTTGCTTTTGATGGCAAGAATTGAAAATCCTTGCAATTAATAAAATGGGGCTATTAGAAACAGAAAATGAATAGGATCTAGAATGCAATCTCACCATCATTTAAATATTGGGCATCTTTATTACCATGTGCTAAAAGGAAAGATGAGATGGCCTTATACACCGGAAACTTCTGTTGTGAAGATTATGTATCTATTGGTAAGAAAGAAGGCTTTCTGACCTGATGATCTAGGTGAGACTACATAGGATGCTTTTAAACCAGTGATATCCTAAAAACTGAGGAGTGAGAAACAACTCCCCAGCACTATCATTTTCTAATTCTTTTTTTTTTTTAAGTAGGCTCCACGCTAGGCATGGATGCAGGGCTCGAACTCATGACCATGAGATCGAGACCTGAGCCCAGATCAAAAGTCAGACACTTAACTGACTGAGCCACCCCGGTGTCCCTCTAATTCTTGATATTTATTTTGAAAGTATTTTTATACCCCTTTTTAATTATAAGCATCTTTAAGCTACTCTTGAACCTCTTCCATTTTTTCCTGATCTGTATCTCTACATTTGCAAGGTCTTATAGGCAACTTTTTAGACATATCCTTCTCTCTGTATCCAGGTATCCCATAATATTCTGTAGTGGATACAAATAACAGAGCATGAAAATTATATGTATATATATATATATATATAATCTCCTTATCTCTCTGTTTCCAGGTGGGCCCAGCTATGTGCACGTGCTTAGGTTTGCTGTCCCAAACAGAAAGCACTCTGAGCCATTTAACAGGAACATACATGTAATGCATGTGTTTCTAAATTTCTGTGTCAGGATCTTTGCACTGCCCCATCAGTGTGCTCTCCAGTTATGTGCCCCCTTTCCCTGATACCTCCTGCGGATCCTGTATTCACACTTGGGGATTGCTCTGAGCCACCATAAATCTATTATGGAACAAGGTAGGGAAAGAAGAAGGAATGAGGAAATACCCACGTCTATCAAAGCTCACTGGCTGAGGCTGAGTAGTACTTGTTTTCTAAGTGTTCTTGGAGACAGATAGTGCCTCATAGCTGTTCTACACTCATCCCTCCTGTTTCCTTGTTTTGTTCACTGTGGATTTGACACCTTGCCTAACTCTTCACTATTCACGTATTCCTGATGGTCTAGTTTCTGTTCAACTGCTTGCCCTGGACTCTGCAACCTGACTGCTATCCGTCTGCAAGTCTTCCTGGCTGTTTTTTGTCCCCCTGACCTTTCTTACGTACACTGCTGGCGCTACCCTGAATGTGACCCCACTTCGCTCAAAAGTCATCCCACCCCACAACAGATAGACGTAATAATACCCATTGGTAGAACACCTTTCAGTTTACAGGGTGCTTTGATCTCAATTTTTTTCATGATAATCTTGTGAAGTAATATTACCATGTCATTTTTCAAAGAGGTGGGAACTGAGAATGCAGTCCTCTAATACTTGACAAAATTGTGTATTTGCGAGTGTCTATTTCTTACGCTCATATTACTAAGCTGCTCTCTGCATGTTCACATCGACGTCAATCTAGAAGCATAAACTGCATGACGAGAATATGCATTTTCCTTGACTGATCTCTGTAACATTAGTAAAACCTGCTCTTCCCTTGGCCTTCTGGCTCTGCATTTCTTTCTCCTACCTTTGGCTCCCACTTCTTAGTCTCCTTTACAGGTGTCCCTCCCTCTTCCCAGCCTTCACTGCAGAGCCTGCATCCATGGCCAACTTCCCTGAGCTATTTCTTTCACTCTGAGGGTTTCAAATACCACCTTTCTAAACACTAGTCGTTTCCAGATCTGTACCTCCAGCCCGGAGTTTCCACTGCGACCTGAGTCTGTACGTCCAACCACCTAGCAAACATTTGCAATTAGATGTCCCACCGGAGTTTCTTCTTCTTCTTCTTCTTTTTTTTTTTTTTAAAGATTTTATTTATTTATTTGACAGAGAGAGACACAGCGAAAGAGGGAACACAAGCAGAGGCAGTGGGAGAGGGAGAAGCAGGCTTCCCGCGGAGCAGGGAGCCCGATGCAGGGCTCGATCCCAGGACCCTGGGATCATGACCTGAGCCAAAGACAGTGGCCCAACGACTAAGCCACCCAGGCCCCCCACCGGAGCTTCTAATGCTAATGCTGCGTACGGACCCTGCCATCTCCCCCCCTCCCCACTTCCTCCTGTTCTTCCTATCCTGCAGGCCTCATCAATCACTTTCTACCCCACTGAGCAAACCAGCGCCCTTGCCGCAGCCCTGTCTCTTTCCCACTTTGTCTCCCCGGGAATTCACGCACTTCTCTTCACACACAGCCTTTTGCCCAGGTCAGACAGGCGTCCCCTCCTGCCTCGGTCACTTCAGCAGCTTCTAACTGGTCTCTGGCTTCTTGTCTTGCCTTTTTAATTCAATCTCTATACTACAGCCATAGTACTTTTTCTTTGTTTTTTTTCCTTTCCTTTTTTTTTTTTTTTTTTTGGTTATTACTCTACTATGTTGGAATTTTTTAAATTGTGGTAAAGTGTATATATAACCTAAAATTTACCATTTTAGCCGTTTTAAAGTATATGGTTCAGCGGTGCAAAGTAAGTTTATGTTGTTGTGCCCTTAATCTCCAGAACCTTCTCATCTTGCAAAACCGAAATTCTGTACCCGTTAAACAACACCTCCCCATTTCCCCTCCCCTCAGCCCCTGGCAACGACGGGCCTACTTTCTGTCTCTGAGTTGTGACTACTCTATGCACCTCATGTAAGTGGAATCCTACAGTCTTTGTCTTTCTGTGACTGGATGATTTCACTTAGCCTAACGTCCTCAAGGTTCATCCATGTTCTCGCCTGCGTCAGAATTTCTTTCCTTTTTATGGCTGAATAAGACTCCAGTGTGTATGTCGACCACCTTGGGTTTCTTCGTTCATCGGTTCATGTCCTCAGTCTGCTTAGAGCTCTGATGGTGGCCCCTTGCTGTTGGGATAAGGATGCAGGCCCCACCTGCGTCTGCAGCCTCCGCCGCCCCTGTTCGTGAGCGCACCCCCTCCCCCAGCTCTGGCCGGTCCTGTGCGCTCTTCTCTGCCTGGGTCTCGGCCCAGCCTTTCTCCCCGGCGTTAGTCCGGCGGCTCCGAGAAGCCGACTGCAGCAGGGGATTCAACATGCCAAACTTCCATTCGGGGCAACGTGTTAGAGAGACGCCGGGAGAACATCACAGCTGCCTTAGTGTCCCTGCCGCGCTCAGTGAAGGAGGGCGGAGAGGGGCTCGCTGGAGACGGATGGATTTCAGCGGCCACCCCTCAGCGCTGGGGCAGCCAGTGCGGTGCGTTCTTCTGGCCAGCGCGGCCCTTCTCGTCGCCAAGCACCTGTGCGTCCTCTGCGGGGCTGCTTTTTGATTTTTAAGGGCAGACAATATCATCTTATGTGGTTTTTGATCTTAGCATTCTGCATAGTATCTCTGGCTTCATAGTACTCAAATGTTTGTGGTCTGAATGCAGAAATAGAAATATTCAGAATTTGCTTTCTCTTATGACCGACTTTGTGTGTGCCTTTAAAAAATGTGTTGGCGATGGGCGCCTGGGTGGCTCAGTTGGTTAGGCGACTGCCTTCGCTCAGGTCACGATCCTGGAGTCCGGGATGGAGTCCCGCATGGGGCTCCCTGCTGAGCAGGGAGTCTGCTTCTCCCTCTGACCCTCCTCCCTCTCATGCTCTCTGTCTCTCATTCTCTCTCTCTCAGATAAATAAGTAAAATCTTTAAAAAAAAATGTGTTGGGGCACCTGAGTGGCTCAGTCCGTTGAGCCGTAGACTCTTGGTTTCCACTCAGGTCATGATCTCAGGGTCCTGGGATCGAGCCCTGAGTCAGGTTCCACACTCAGCAGGGAGTCTGCCTGAGGATTTTCTCTCTCTCTCTCCTTCTACCCCTCCCCCTGCTCACATTTGCACGCACTCTCTCTCAAATAAATAAATAAATCTTTAAAAAAAATTTTAAGTAAAAAATGTGTTTATTTTATAGCATAAAGCCCAATATCTAGTCCCTGCCCAGTGGAGGGTCTGTGCAGGGTGCTGGGCCCACGGGGGTGGGAGGGAGTGTCCTGGGAGTAGGGGTAGGACTTGGTGAGGGGCGGGAGGTGGATTTGGAAAAAACTGCATGGGAGGAAGGCACTCATCCAAGAGAATGGTCAGTCTGAAAGGGCTGTCCAGAGAGAGAATGAAGGTCTGAGTCACAAGGGAAGCCAGCAGAAGGGGGGGGGGGGGGGGGGAAAACCATGGCCGGGAAGGAATGGTTCCAGGCAGAGCCTTAAAGGTATAGACTCTGGTTGGATGCAAAGAAACTTGTAAAACAATGTTCTAATCTGGAAGGACTTACTTTCTTTTTATTCTTTCAGCCATATAAAACAAAGATTATTTTTTAAATTGGGGGACACAATGTATTGGCTTGAGTTTCAGCTACACACATTCCTCTCTACTGTCACATCTAGTAGGGTAATTTACGCAAAATACCTTGTTCTTGGCTCCTGGGCAGAAAAGGATGTTTAGGCTGATGGCTTTGGACGTCAGTCCTGAACTGTCCTCAGTCACTGAGGTCTCTGAATAGATGAGGATGCCCTGCCATGCCTCAGCCCATTCTCCTAAGTCTTTCAGGAGACCTATACATACAGACTCCTTAGAGATCTATATAATGCTTACTCAGTACAAAAATGTTCAGCTGCACGTGTACTCTGAGAAAAATAACTGCAAGACCCCTCCTTTCCCTGCAGGAGCTGAAGACCAAGGAGACACTGCAATGATCCTAAACTGCCCTTCCTTTTATTTGGAGCTCAGCTGGGCTGCAAGGCTGCAGTGGGCCTGGCAGATCTACTGTTGCGGGGCCTGAGGCGCCTTCCAGCTAACAGCAGCTGGTCCTTCAGCTCTTTCAAACCACAGCTTGGGACCAAATCACGACGGAATCTCCAAGGGTAGAGAGGATATACAAGGAATGTCACCCCTCGATAAAAAGAAATGATTTAGCCTCCATGTGACACAGACAGGAATTTCACTTGCAGCGAGGAATGCGTAACTAGTTCATTCTTTTGTCCTGCCCTGTGGTTTACCCTGGTCTAATGCACCCTTAAAAGGGCAGAGATGAGGCAACACGGTTTCTCTTCATAATCTCCATCCCTATTTTGTAATCCAAGAAACCTGTCAAACAAGAAATGTTCCTAAGTGGCAAGATGTTAAAACATGCACTTCCCCAGGAGAAAGTAAAACTGTCCGGGAAAGGGAAGAGAGTGCCTGCTCTTTTAATGTTGTAACTCATCCCTAGGGGAGCTTCTTGTGTTTGGCACCCCGCATTGACCATTATCGATATTTGAAGTAACTCTGCAACAAGTTCTCATTTCCAAAAAGCTTCATTAGCAAAAGTTGCGCTCTTCATGCCGCTAAGAGTCTCAGTGCTACGTGGAAAATGGACCCGCAGAAGAACACACTGGAGGATGTGAACATGGTGATGAGCAGCCCTTTCCTTCTTGATAAGAGACAAAAGGCTTATAGGAAATATTTTTGGAAGGAATAATCTAGTAGCAGGAATGAATTTTAGATTTAAAATAAAAAGAAAGGGAGAAAGGATGACTTCTTCATAAGATAAAAGGTGGGTCAGAAAGCAAGAGAACCCCAGGCTACCAGAAGTGCAGAGTGGAATTGGGGGGTCTGTCAAAAGTGGACCAAAAATCAGAAAGGGAAGCTGAAAATACACAAAGTAGATTTTCCTGTGATCTAACCCAATTAATTTTCATCAATGTACTAACAAAGAGAAATTGTGAGTCAACCACTAGAGGTTGGTAAGCTTTCTTTTTTTTCTCTGTAGGCCTTGTGAGCACAGCTTGGTAAAACTGTGTATTGTATTCTCTAAAAAATTTGTTTGGGCTTAAATTCAGTGTGGTAAGTGGAATGAAAATTTTGGAAATTTCTCCTGACACCTAAAGGTCTTTGTAGATTTATGATAATCCAACGCCTTTATATTCATTTGCATATTAATTTCTCTTCCTGTTACTTTTTTTGTAAAAAAATGAAAAATGTCTGCCTGTTCTTACAGTTTGATAGAATATAATTGCCAACCCTCTCTTCATCCTACTATTGCATTGTTCTTTAACAAAAACTAAAACCGAGGGAGAAGGATACTATTAAAGCCATTTAGTTTATTGTTTCTTTGCTTGGTCTGCTTTTTTACTCAGAAGAAAATTTAAAATACATATTTTCAGTCTTAAAAACAAAGTTGGTACTTGAAGTTTCTCCCTCAAATGAAAACTCATGTAATTAAAGGTACCTCACACAAAACTGAACAACTCATTTACCTCCTTAAACTGTATTGCAAAAACAAAAGGAAAAATTCAGTGTGAGTAGGCAACCTCCCTGACACCCAAGCTAGACTCTTTTCTGTCTGCTTGCAACACTGCTCTTACTCTCACCTTTGAAAAGCATTGTTTTGAGCAGTAGGGCTCAGCTCACAATGTATCCATCCAGCTAGGTCCTGCAAAGTATACCATGGGATGATGCAAGAGGACACGGGCATCAGGGTGGGGCCACCCCTCTGCCTGCAATTCCCGCCTGCCCTGGGTGACGCTGTGGCATTTGCCTAAGTCATTCACTCAATAATCTTTATCTTTTGCCTGGATCTGCCCCCTGAGCTCCAGATTTTAATACCCTATTGTCTGCTTGCCCTCCCTTCTCGAATGCCCCACAGGTTCCTGAGACTCAGCATTTTGTCCTTCCTCTATGGATCTCCTTCACTTAATGGAATCATTACCTTCCCAGATCTAGAGGCAAAACATCAGAATCACCTTCACTGTCCACAGCCTAATGAAATGAAATTTAAATTGTTGCTGATGCTAAAAAGAGAGAGAGATTAATATTTGTGGACTATTTCGTGGTTAGCATAATCTGAAACACATACCAGGTACTTGAGGTGCGGTGTGAAGGCTGCTACAATTTCCTGTCTGGACTTTCTTAATTGACCCAGCATGAAAGTGTTTCACGGATCAGGAATTGTATTTTGATTTACATTTAAATTGATATAATCCTTCATGTTAATGTAGTTGATCATTCAATAAATGTCTATGGGCACCTGGGTGGCTCAGTCGGTTAAGCGTCTGACTCTTGGTTTCGGCCCAGGTTGTGACCTCATGGGTCCAGGGATCAAGCCCCAGTGGGACTCCCTGCTCAGTGGGGGCCTGCCTGAGATTCTCTCCCTCCTCCCTGACCCCAGACTCACTCTCAAGCTCTCTCTCGGTTTCAAATAAATAAACAAATCTTTAAAAAAATGAATGTCTACCAGGTGCAGATCCGATACTAATTCATTTGGGTTTAAACTTTCACACATATTTCTTTTACATAGGTAAGCTACCCAGGACAGCTTCTGCAGGCCTGGTATTCCTGCATCATGTTTAATGGTTCCTTTTCTCATTTTCACAAGTGTCTGTGTTTGGATGACAAATTATATGGTCACCCAACATGTATCTGATATATATAATCTGGATGTCCCCTTGTTTGACAGTTTTCTAAGCTGACCCTGCCCTTTAATATCTAACCAGTTTAGGGGTGCTTGGGGGGCTCAGTGAGTTAAGCGTCTGACTTTGGCTCAGGTCATAATCTCAGGATCCTGGGATGGAGCCCGCTGTCCAGCTCCCGACTCAGTGGGAGTCTGCCTGTTTCCCTCCCCCTCTCTCTCCTCTCCCCTCCCATTCCCCCTGCTTTTGTGCCTATGGGTGCACCCTCTCTCAAATAAATAAATAAAATATTTTTAAAAATTAAAATAAAATCCAACCAGTTTAGTCTGAGCCCCCATTCTGAGTGGCTGCAGAAAGACCCTGCCTTTTGTTAGACTGTCCCTCTCCTCGGTGTGAAGCCCATGGAGACTGAGGATGTGTTCTTTCTTTCCTCACTGCCTCTTCCCGAGGCCATATTTCTTACTAGCCAAAAACACAAAGTAAAATAAATATCCCTAAGGACAAATGAACAATTTAAAGTAAAATATCACAAGGAAGGGAGAAAATTAAGAAAAACTAAAATGTAGAAATTAAAATATAAGGGTTAAACTACAAATGTAGTGAAAACAAGCTGTCACAAGATCCAACGATCACATCTAATTGTAAGATAAAAATTAAAAGCTACCACACGTAAAATAAAAGAAAAACACGAACATAGATTTAAAAAATCCTCAACTAAACTGGGAATAAGCAAAAATTCAAAAGGATGAAAAAGCAAGAATATTTTTAATGGAAATATAAAGGCGATGTAAGGGAAACAAGATAGAGGCTGAACACTTGAAGAATGAAGAACTAAAACAGGAATGGGGGAAATTAGATAAAATGAATGAAATGAGATAACACATGTAAAATGCTTCTCACAGTGAAGTGACATTGCCACAGTGCTCCATAAAACAAAATTTGTCTCTAATAAAGGTGGAAAAGAAAAGATGAGGTCGGAAAGAGGGGAGCAGGGAGTAAAGAGCCCCACTGGAAGAAGCCAAGTGTCCCTGGCAAAATGCCCACTGAGACTTCTCAGTACTTGGCTTCCCGAGAGCTGGGGGATAGAAGGCAGAGGCATTACAAGCTCCTTTCCCCTGCCCTTTGTCCCGTGTCCCCTCACATGTCTTTATGGTATCTATGACCCGCAGCTGTCTGAAAGAGCCTCACCACAAACAATTTTGGGAGAGTCAGGGTTGGTTAACATCACACATGCTCAGCCACCAACTGTGTTCTTTGAAATCCAGAAGAATGGCATGCTCAGGTATCTAAAAGTGTCTGGCAAAAGAAAAGGGGGGTGAGGGGCGCCTGGGTAGCTCTGCCTTTGGCTCAGGTCATGATCCCGGAGTCCTGGGATCAAGTCCCACATGGGGCTCCCTGCTCAGCGGGGAGTCTGCTTCTCTCTCTCCCCCTTCACACCACTCGTGCTCTCTCTGTCAAGTAAATAAATAAAATCTTTAAAAATAAAAATAAAAAAAGTGTCTGGGAAGTATTTGGTAATCCCCAATGTAAGCAAACAGATGGCTTTTCATTCTCACCTTCAGATGAGAAAATATATCCTAGTGTTGATGGTGTTTAGTGATAATATGATCACTAATTTACATAATGAAAATCTATGCTATATTTCTTCATAATATAACTGAGATAAAGAATGGGTGTTAAAGTAACCTGGATGTTGAAGCATTTAACTGATGTTGAAACAAAGGGGTGTTAGAATAATGTTGTAGTAATCAAAACAGTATGGTGCTGGCACAAAAACAGACACACAGATGCATGGTACAGAATAGAGAGCCCAGGGCGCCTGGGTGGCTCAGTTGGTTAAGTGACTGCCTTCGGCTCAGGTCATGATCCCAGGGTCCTGGGATCAAGTCCCACATTGGTCTCCCTGCTCTGCAGGGAGCCTGCTTCTCCCTCTCCCCCTCCCTCTGCTTGTGTTCCCTCTCTCGCTGTGTCTCTCTCTGTCAAATAAATAAATAAAATCTTTAAAAAAAAAAAAAGAATAGAGAGCCCAGAAATAAACCCTTGCATATATGGTCAATTAATCTATGGCAAAGGAGGCAAGAATATGCAATGGGGAAAAGACAGTCTCTTCAACAAATGGTGCTGGGAAAACTGGACAGCAACATGCAAAAGAATGAAACTGGACCACTTTCTTACACCATACATGAAAATAAACTCAAAATGGGTTAAAGAATTTATAAAACTCCTAGAAGAAAACACAGGCAATCATTTCTCTGACATCAGCAGTAGAAACATTTTTTAAGATGCCTTCTCTGGCAAGGGAAACAGAAGCAAAATTAAACTGTGTGACTATACCAAAATTAAAAGCTTTTGCACAGGGGCCCCTGGGTGGCTCAGTCGGTTAAACGGTTGCCTTCGGCTCAGGTCATGATCCCAGGGTCCTGGGATCAAGCCCCGCATTGGGCTCCCTGCTCAGCGGGAAGCCTGCTTCTCCCTCTCCAACTCCCCCTACTTGTGTTCCCTCTCTCGCTGTCTCTCTCTGTCAAATAAATAAATAAAATCTTAAAAAAAAAAAAAAGCTTTTGCACAGTGACAAGGCAATCTACTGAATGGAGAAGATATTTGCAAATGATATAGTCAATAAGGGGTTATATCCAAAATCTATAAAGAACTTCTACAACTCAACACCAAAAAAACTCAAATAATCTGATGAAAAATGGGCAGAAGACCTGAACAGACATTTTTCCAAAGAAGTCCTACAGATGGCCAACAGACAAATGAAAAGTTGTGCAACATCACTCATAATCAGGGAAATGCAAATCCAAAGCACAATGAGTTTCACTTCACACCTGTCAGAATAACTAAGATCAAAAAGATAAGAAATGACATTTTACTGAGGATGTGGAGAAAAAGGAATCCGAGTGTGCTGTTAGTAGGAATGCAAACTGGTGCAGTCACTGTGGAAAACAGGATGGAGTTTCCTCAAAAAATTAAAAATAGAACTGCCCTATGATCCAGTAATTTCACTACTGGGTAGTCACCCAAAGAATAGGAAAACACTAATTTGAAGTTATATACACACCCTTATGTTTATTGCAGCATGACTTACAATAGCCAAGATATAAGAGCAACCCATAGATGAATGGATAAAGATGTGGTATATAGACACAATGGAATATGACTCAGCCATTAAAGAGAATGAGATCTTGCCATTTGTAACAACATGGATGGATCTAGAGGGTATAATGCTAAGTGAAATAAGTCAGACAGAGACAGACAAATACCATACGATTTCACTCATATGTGGAATTTAAGAAACAAACAAATGAACAAAGAAATTAAAAAAGAGACAAACAAAAAAACAGACTCCTAAGTATGGAGAACAAACTGGTGGTGGCCAGAGGGGAGGTGGGTTGGGGGATGGGTGACATAGGTGAAGGAGATCAAGAGTACACTTATCTTGAGCACTGAGTAATGTACAGAATTGTTGAATCATTATATTGTATGCCTGAAACTAGTATCACTGCATGTTAATTATACTTCAATAGAAAATAAAATAAAAGAAGATAAAAGAAAAGAAAAGAAAAAAATGGGTTTAAAAGTAACCTGGACTTTGAAGCATTCAAGTGATGTTGAAATAAAAGGGTGTTAGAATGATGCTAGGAAGTGAAAGATTTCTGGTAAAGTCAAAGTAAAGATTCTCTTCAGGACAAGGTACACCTTAGGAGGAGGCAGTTTCAGGGTTCCACACAACAATTGATATGCCTCTTTAAATACAAGAAGACAACAAGTATACCCAAGAGAAAGAGGTAAGTGTTAAGAAATCAAGACAAAGGTGGGGAATCAATTGAGGAAGCGCCTTTGCAGGAATACTGTGGAGCCCTTCATGCATTCCACATGTACTGTAGGGGCCCTCGGGAATGCTTTGGTCAGGAATGCTTTGGCAGAAACCCTACTGTGATAACGGAGACTCTAAAACCTGGTTCTGCCTCAGATCACCCAACCCAAGTGTGCATTCAAGAAGTTGGGGTGAGGCTCGAGAATTTGCATTTCCAACAAATTCCCAGGTGTTCCTGTCACTCCGAGAGCCACTGGCTTCTGTTTAAAGACATGTTCATTTGCTTGCATAAGAAGCAGATTGGAGGTGTGTGGTTTCTGGTTGGCCGTGGCTCACTAAGGTCTTTAAGGGCAAGGTCTCTCTCTAATTTACCCTTCTGACACCTTTGGGCGTTAGCTGATTATCCCTAGGCTTGTCCCCTCATGGTCACAGGATGGCTAACACAGCTCCAATAATTTCACCTTCACACCATCTCATTGAAGGCAAGGAGAAAAAAGGAAGGAATAGTACAAGCTTTTCACTTCCCTAGGCTTTGTTTTTTTATCCAGAACGAACATCTTTTTCAGAACCCCCACCCAATTTTCCTTATCTCTCATTGGCCAGAACTGGATCACTTATTCCTGCCCAAACTCATTATTGGCATAATGGATGACATGATAATCACCTTAGACCAATAATAATTTGTCCCCTGGGACAGGGAGAGGCATCTACCTTGCCTGAAATCAAAACAGGAATGGCTGTTCAAAAAGTAACAAATATTGGGGGCACCTGGGTGGCCCAGTGGGTTGAATGTCAGATTCTTGATTTCGGCTCATGTCATGATCTCAGGGTCGTGGGATCACCAGCATCAGCCTCGGAGCTCAGCTTGAGTCTGCTTGAGATTCTCTCTCCTTCTTCCCCTGTCCCTCCCCAACCTTCTCTGAAATAAATAATAAATAAAATCTTTTTTTAAAAAAAGTAACAGATATTGACTATCACCCCAACAGGAGCCTACCTCCAGCCAACCACCCAGCTAGATATTTTGCATACATTAATTCACTGAATTCTCACATTTTCTCCGAAGTAGACATTATTATTCTCATTTTACAGGTGAGGAAACTGAGACTTGAGGAGGTTGAGTATTTTACTCACACAGCTAGGAAAAATTTGGAATTGGAACTAGGTCTATGATTCCACAGTCTAAACAGTACCCTTACGTTACGATCTCCTGCTGCCTCTTGTTTTAGCTAGAGCTCAGAGAAATTGTTGCTGTCATAAATGACAGCCCTTGATTTCAGACAAAAAGGCTGATTTATATGCTGCTTACTATAGAGGATACATGTGTACTATATCTCACAAGATTTGATACAAAAATTTAAATCTACGAGTACTTAAACAGAAAATCCTGTCACCAAGAATAATATATTCTTAATGATAAGACATAGCTTAATTTTTATTATGATAAACAAGATCCGGCAGAGTGAGAAAGATGCTTCTAAAAGTGTAATTTGGAACTTTCCGAGTTTTGTACACTCATATTTTCAGGAAAGTCTAACTTATACTTACTCATTTCACTTTACAATTAGATGTGCAGTGGGAAAGGAGGATTTATGTGGAGTCTTGGAGGAGAATTAGGTGGATAAAAGCAGCATGGGACATCGACAGATGAACGGATAAAGAAGATGCGGTTCATATATACAATGGAATATTACTCAGCCATCAGAAAGGGTAAATATTTACCATTTACATCGACATGGATGGAACTGGAGAGGATTATGCTGAGTGAAATAAGTGAGTCAGAAATTGATTCATGAGATTATTCACTTATATGCGGAACATAAGAAACAGTGCAGAGGATCATAGGGGAAGGGAAGGAAAACTGAATGGGAAGAAATCAGAGAGACAACCATGAGAGACTCTTAACTCTAGGAAACAAACTGAGGGTTCGTGGAGGGGAAGTGGGTGGAGGGATGGGGTAACTGGGTGATGGACATTAGGGAGGGCATACGATGTGATGAGCACTGGGTGTTATACGCAACTGATGAATCACTGAACATTACACCTGAAACTAATGATGTATGTGTTGGCTAGTTGAATTTAAATTTTAAAAAATGAGGGGAAAAAAAGCAGCATGGGAAAGGCAGAGGAGAGACAGAAAATGGCTTAGTATCTTCAAGGGACAAGCGGTTCCCAACTTGTATAACTGGGATTTCAGGAGTGGTGGAAAGGGGTAACTCATGCTACTTTAAGTTTTAATGTGAATCTGTTTTAGGAAAGATATTTTCATTCTGAAAAAATAAAGAGAGAGAGAAGTCAGTGTAGAAGCCACACATCAGAGGATTCTGGGGGAAAAACTGAAAGTAAATGGGTAATCCATTCAAGAGTTGAAGAGCAAATGGGAAAAGGAACATTGGATGTTTGCAAAGGGGTCAGCAAGATTATTCTTTTAAAATATATATGTGAAAACAAAATATATGCTCATGAATATATCATCCACGCTAGAAAAACTAGCTGGTATGTGTATAAGTCATCTATAGCTGCATAAAAATAACATAAAAATAACATAAAACTTAGCAGCTAATAATTCATTTAAATAAATAAATAATATTTATTATTATCTTACATAGTTTCTGAGGGTCAGGAAATCAGAGCTTGGCTGGTGGTTCCGGTTCAGGGTCTCTTATAAGGTTGTAGTCAAGATGTTGGCTACGGTTATCAGAAGGTTCGACTGGGCAGGAGGATCCATTACCAAGTTTGCTCATCTGGGACCTCAGTTCCTTGCTGGGTGCTCTTCACCACATGGGCCTCTCAAAGGGCTGCTCATGAAATGACTGTTGGTTTCTGCCAGAGGAAAAGATCCAAGGGAGAGAAACCAAGACATTAGCAGCATTGATAACCTAGTCTCTGAGGTTGTATGTCACCTCTTCTGTTTTATTCTATTCATTAGAAATGAGTCGTTGGATTCAGCCCACATTGCAAGGGAAGCTCCATCTCTTAGGAGGACTGTCAAAGCATTTGTGAACACATTTTTAAATCACCAAAAAAAATGCATAAAGAATATCATGGCTTAAACAAACACACATGCACAGTGAAAAATACTTTAGAGTAAAACATTTGCCCATAAGAAGTATGTCAAATGCAATTTCCTGAATGTGAAGCCATTTCAATGTTGCAGAATTTGTCTTAATATTGTCACTTACTTCCTAATATTGTCAGTTATAACCAATGTCACTGCATAGTGCTTTTCACATTTTGTTCCAACACTCAAGTGGATATTTGTCATGCCTTGTAGTTGCCAGCATCTTCTGAACACCCTTCTGATGTTTGGGGAATGCCTGCTTCCTAAGGTAGAAAAGCCAGGACTTTGCTTCCTAACCTTCCTGTGGCTAGGACCTCCGGATACAACTTGTGTTCCTCTACCCAATTGACATCCCAGGAAGGATGTCAATTTGGAAAAGGGCAGCATCGCCCAGGATCAGGTTGCCAATAAGGAGGAGGGAAAGAACTCCAGTGATGGACTCACACTTGGACTCTTCATCTCAAGATGCTGCTTTCCCGTGCTGGCTTTCTCTTCAGAGAGCCTGTTTCTATGTAACATTCCACTCCCCGACTGCGGAACTCCACTACACTATCCCAGTTTATCAGTCTCAGAGTTTTCATTAACTACTGTTCCATTAAAAAAACAAACAAACAAAAACTTAGTGGCACAAAAAAATATATATATAACATTTTTATTCTGCCCATAGAGTCTGTGAGTTAGAAATTGGAAAAGGATACTGTAGCTTGTCCCTGTTGCATGATCTGGGGACTTAGCTGGAAAGATTCAACAGCTGGGTCCCTTGATGGCGATGTGCTAGATTCAACTGAAGGCTCATTCACTTATATTTGCAGCAATTAATATTGACTGTTGGTTGGGGCTGTTGGCTGGTAAAAGTACATGTGGCTACATGGGCTTTGTCACGGTTTGGTGGCTGGGTTCCCAGAGCAAGAATCCCAAGAGAACAAGGTGAATGACCTCAGAAGTCACAGAGCGCCCCTCTGCCACAGACCCAAGGCTTCCCAAGTTCAGTGAGAAGGAACACAGACTCTATGTTTTGACGGTATGGGTGTCGAAATCACAGTGGAGGAAGATGAAGTCACACGTGGGGTGGGAGATATTGTTGTGGTCCTCTTGGGAAAAATATAGTCTGCCACTCAGCAGACTGAAATTTTCTCTTCTGCAATAGCTCAGTTACCTGCATCTCTGACTAGACTAATCTGTGTTCCTGCCCATCCTTAAACAGTGGCCAAAGAAATTTAATACATCTCAAGGCCGCCGAAGAGGAACTTGGGTACCCTCTGGTGTGGCAGGGTTGTTCAGAACTGGTTTATACCAGAGGCTTTTTGGAGGCTAAGTCTGGGGTTAAATAAAACTATCATTCAGATAGTATCTTGCCGTGTTCCAGAAGATCATGGAGGATTTGATGGCTGGATGGTGGGGAAGGTCTGTAATGGCCTTGAGGTGCAGGGAGCATGTCTAGGAGGCATCTCCTTATATTTGGGTGAGTTTGTAACTGGGCTTCTTAAACCTGAACATGGTGATATAAACACTTGCTATACAGGCTTGTTAAAAAAAAATCAGATTAGATAATATATGTAAAGAGCTTAGAGCAATGACTGCCACATAGTGAGTACTTAGTACATTCTTTTATTATTACCATTTTAAGTACTCTGAAAGCCCAATTTTATGAAATCTGATGCTTCTTGACGATTTGGTGCGGTAAGATGGAGATGGCAGTAGGAGGGGGTGATCCTGTGTCATCACCCCATGGATGTCTCTAGACCCCCGCAAAATCTAAGTTCCCCTTCTTTTCTCGGCAGAGCCGGCCAGGTCTAATGCTCTGGTCGGCGTGCTCGGGTGGGCCAGGCCTCGCGCTCAGTAGAGCGGATACGGTTGAGGCTGGGACGCAGACGCACGCCCCTGTACCTCACAATGTTAGGTGGCCAAACGAGTAGGGGCAATTCCACCGGCTGTTGCCCCGAAGAGGGGCCGTCCACGTTCTTAGCTGGAACTCAGAGGCTGAGTGACAGCCTCCCCAGGTCAGGGCAATATGCCCGGGGGTCACAGAAGTTCGAGGAGGTAGCAGGGCCGTGGGTTTCTTACCATGTGACCCAGCGGGTGACGAGCCAGTCGGTGAGGTCCCACACAGTAAGGTGAAACTGTGAAGTCTCCCGGATGATGGAAGTTCTTGGTCAAAGGCAGCCGCCTACGCTGTAGGAACCAGGGCGTGGCCGCCGGATTGCGCTCAGACCCCCGGCTCCCCGACTGCGGAACACCTGAGCCTTGGCTCTGTGGTAGGTTCGAGGTCCTGGGTGGTGGGGAACGCAGCGGCAGTCCTGGGAAAGGTGACAGGACAAACGGAATCTCCTGTGCACAGAATGGAGGGAGAGCATTGCAGAACAATGAAGAGAACCTAAACTTCCAAGTGCACAAGTGGGTCGTGGGAACAAGGCCCTCGCTGCCCCTGAGGCCGTGCAGCCAGCAGGTGTGGTGCCCGCAGCCAGCGGGAGGGCCACTTGTACCACACTCCCTGCATGTGGCGTGGCGCGGTACAGACACGAATTTCTACAAACTTCCTTCCTGTGTGAGTTGTGAGGAAGAAAAGCGGTGCTGCTGCCCGTGCCACTCATTCCTTGAAGTTCATTCTATTCAGAATAAAACCAACTAAAGCCCACCCTCGGGGCTCCGTCCCTGCGCCCCCATTCCCGCGCGCCTCCAAAACGTGCCGCTAGGAGTCCCGAAGTTTACGAGTGTGTTTGTTTCCCGCGCCCGCGCCCCTCGAAACCGAAAGCACAACGGGCTGCACCGGAGTTCCCCCCGGAGCGAGCAGCCGAGCGCCGCCGCCAGCAGCGCGCCGAACTCGGCTGCAGTTGTCCTCGCTGCCGCGCCGGGCCGGGGGCAACAGTGAGCTGCGGCGGCGGCGGCGGCGGCGGCGGCGGAAAACGGAGGCTCTGGCGGGGAGGTCGCTCCAGCTCGGGATGGGAAAACCGGGAAAGCGGCAGCGAAGGATCCTCAGAAATTCTTGAGGGAGGGTGCGAGGACGATGGAATACAGCTTGTAGGAAGAGTGAAAAGCAGACCGTTCGCCTGAACCAGGATGGCCGAGTGGTTAAGGCGTTGGACTTAAGATCCAATGGACAATGTCCGCGTGGGTTCGAACCCCACTCCTGGTAGATGTTTGCTTTTTGCTTTTTTTTTTTTTAACTTAAAAATTTTATTTATTCGTTGACCAAATTTCACCGAGCACACCATGCCTTGGGCCCAAGAATTCCGCCTTCTAGCTGGGAGAGACGCACCCTTCCCCACTCCTCCCCCCAACACACACGTCGCGCGGCCTCGTTTCCCGCCGGCGGGAGACGCCGCGGCGAGCGAGTTGGGCGAGGGCCAGCGGGCTGGGGTTGGGGGCTGGCGGGCCGGCGGGCGG
>NC_058410.1:21115764-21194825 GCF_002201575.2 Neomonachus schauinslandi | reverse complement strand
TCTTTCTTTCTTTCTTTCTTTCTTTCTTTCTTTCTTTCTTTCTTTCTCTTTCTCTTTTAAGAATGCAAAAGGAGTGTAGTATATTGAATTCCTCTTATATCATTGGTTTACTTTAGTCTCCTTCTGCTTATTTTGAACCTGGCTTATTTTGGGTTAGCTTGTGAATTTAATGAGATCATAACACATTGTGATGGCCATGATTGCAGAATGGAAAATGTCACTACTACGTACGTGCCAGTTCATTTAAATCATTTTTAAGTACCCACCTGTGTTCTGAACTCTCCATTTGAATTTTATTGGCTAATACGTTTTTGCTCCAATTTCGGTTCCTTTAACTCTTATACTTCGGTAAATTAATCTGGGAGCATGTGCTGGTGCCCTTTCAGCTTCTGTTCTTGTTCTAATAAAGGCCCCCTCTGCTTGATGGGTAGACATACAGGCCTTTCTTACTTTAAAAATCAATTTGAAAAAGCGTAGTTTCTAAAGGGCAAGAAGAACCGTTAACACTTTAAAACATATTATTTGGGCGGTGTTCAGTTTCTGCTGTCATATCCTGAATGTAGTGAATGAGAAATTGCATCCAAAACAATACTTTTTTTTTTTTTAAACTACGTTTTTCCATCTTTTGTGCATGTCTGTTTCTGTATTTCATGGAAGTCTGCCTTCTCTGATACAGGTTTGGTGAGCTGGGGACTAGACAGCTCTGGAGATTAACCTTTCTGCTTTAGATTGACTACCTTTTTCCTTTTAATCCTGCTGCCCTGTTGGTGACATTACCATGAGAATGAGGAGGGAATAAGGGATTAGTGTCGAGAAGAATGCCAATTTTGAGGTCTGAAAAGGATACAAGGGAAGAAGGAAAAGGAGAGGAGTGGAAAAACCTAACTGGAGGCAGGTGAATTTGAGGTCTGGGATCCTCCTTTTTGTCCAGAATATACTTAGGTTGGGCAGATGTGAGGAGACGCGTGAATAGCGAGAGCCGCCCTGGTACTGCGTAATTAGGGTTGAAGCTTCAGTGCTTGGGGCAGAGCATGGCTCTAGGGGCTTCCTGAGGTTGAACTGCGTTACCTTGGGCAAATTAGTTAACCTCTCTTGGCCTTGATTTCTTCATCCATAAAATGGGGAAACTGACCATCGTGCTTACTTCTTGGGGTTGTTTTGAGGATTAACTGAGCAACTATAGGTAAAGTGCTTAGAAAATTCTTATTTATTTGTAGTATTCATTTTTAATAACTATTAGGAGTGGGAATAGCAATGTGGATGAGTTAAAAAACATGAATTGTGAATCATTTTAGAGAAAAACAGTTATTTCATTGCTAATGTAAACAGACCATAGTGGATCTCCAAAGAAACCTTGTACTTTTCTGATTTTGTGCCTCTCCTTTTGCCTAGAATGTCTTCCTCCTAGAAACTTTTGCTGATCCTTCAGAGCCCATCTCAAATGCCATCTTCCCAGTAGATTCTTTCTGATAGCTCCTAGTTTGCCCCCTACCTAGGGTTCCCATGGCACTTAGTTAATATCTTTAATGACAGTTACCTCGTTAAAAGTAGATCATCTTTTCAACACTTGGGTGTCTCTCCTTGCTGACAAATGCAGACTCTAATAATTTTAATAATCAACATGTGTCATCTGTGTATATGAGACAGGTAGATGTTGTTGACATTTGATTAGGAAAGGTACAGGATACTTCTTATGTTCAGGTAGGATTCTCTTAATACGTGAATCACCACCATGCCTTTTACCCTGTGTATGAGATCCCATTTTGAGAGTGTCATAAACACCTGCCTCAGGTCCTAGCAAATGCTCATAGGAACTGGCAAGCTGATCTGGATGGTTATGGAAGAGAAATGTTTATTTTATATCCTTCCTCCGTCTCCTCCTCCTCTTCGTGCTCTTCTTTCTCTACCTCCTCCTTTTTTAGGGTATAGTTAGTTTATTTAAAGCTCCTGTTTAATTTTGCTCATCCATTTAGAAATTTGCTTAATCTGAGTATAATTAGATTTTCATTCTATTCATGAAGTATTTTATCACATTTTCATGAAATTTTAAGTAATAACCAGTTGAATATTTTGTTATAAACTGCTTATGTATACTTGTAATAATTCCTTTCCAATCTGTTATTGAATCAGTGTTTTATCTTATAGCAGATGGTGCCCTATAAGAAAAAAATAGTGTCATTATGACACTGAATTTAAGAATAATAGCCATATACAAATCTGTGGGATTGACTGATAAGAAATATGTACTGGTTTATTATGCTTAAATGGCTTAATAATATATGTTTTGTTTTGATATCTTTACAAGCATATTAGAAATCATTTGCATTATAATGTTGTATTATCTAATCCAAGGGGAAATAATGCATGGACATTTATAGGCTTTTATTTATAAATGGATCATTTAGATATGTTTCCTCTCAAAGAGGAAATTTAGCTCTAGAAAACAGGAAAGAATTGTAGAAACTCCCATGTGCTTTGGAAAGTGACTTGCTCTCATACTGGACCAGTGATTGTTGCAGATTATATCCATTTCACTCTGAGTCACTTCTATTTAAAAATTAGGTTACACTAATTCATATGAGAAGGAGAGTATGAACAACTCCATAGGTAGTAGTATATAACTGCGGTGCTGGTAACTGTCCTTGGCTTGGAATGCCAAATATGAGAGATACTGTAAAGAAATACCAAAGTGGTGCTTTCAATTAATCAGGTTTCTTCCAGAAAACTATAAAGGAATCTTCCATATAAACTTATTTTCTGTATTTTATCACCCAAAATAGTGGCTGTGTTGAGTAGAGAACTGGGCACACAGGTGTGGGTCTTGATTTTGCAACTTTCCTAGCTGTGTGAGTTGGGTCAAGTAATTTATGTTCTCTGAAACTCAGTTTCTTCATCTATAGGATGAGAAGGTTTTAAATAATTGGCACTACATTTTATCAATATGGAAAATATCAATAGAAATATTAGTAACATCTGTAAAGTTTGAGCCTATAAAGTCAAATATTATTTCAACAATTATTTCAATAATTTAAGGAACTCATATAAAATGCACCTTTGAAAATCTCAACAGTGTTGTGTTTGTAAATGACGGTGATAGTAAGGCTTAGTATGGAAGGCTATTTTGCAAACAGCATTAAGTGATTCTGATTACCTATGACTCTGTTTCATTCATAGATGGGGATAGATCCCCTTTAGGACACCGGGGAGGGTTTCTTTTAATTTCATTATGGCACACAGAATTTAGTGAAGAAAAGGGAGAGCCCCCTTTGAGGTAGTTACCAATAAGTCAGGTCAGCTGTTTGAAGTTCTTGGTATAAACGGTCCTAGGGCCTTGCCAGCTATAGAAACAGGAAATGTAATTGCTTTCAATATTCCCAGCTCTGCCTTTGTTTTGTCAGTGTTTTACAGACTTCAAGGTGTTTTTGAAAAAAAGTAGAATTTATTCCCTTATTCAGCAACAGGTTAGATAGCACACATCTTGGGGAAATTATCCTGCATTGGTAGGGGGAAGAAAGATGTAAAGATGAAGGATACATGATGCCTTTACACTTGATCTTAGGCAAAAGGCCGAGAAGCGAAAAGCTCTGGAATTTTGGAGCGCAGATAAGACTATATCGCTGAGGCAATAAAAGAAAACAAGTAGAATGAAGTTATTATTGAAAGAGAAGTACAGAGTCTTAAAATAATTCAGACCCGGGAGACATTACTTCTAGTTGTGAAAACTGGCATACTGGTGAATGTTTCTGAGGTTGAGAATGGTCGGAAGGGGGAAAGGGCACTGGGGTCAGAGGCGGACAGTTTGAGTAGTGGCTTAGGAATGGGATGAAGCCAGTGTTGCCGAGGAGTACCTATTAAAAGGAGCATGGTGGGAAAATTAGAATGGAAAACTGCATAGTGGGAAAATAAGAGAGAGATAGAATTAAGTCAGATTATAGATTTCTTGGATTTCTTGCCAAAGAATTTGACCTTGGTTATTTCTTTTTTTTTTAAGATTTTATTTATTTATTTATTTGAGAGAGAGAGAGAGAGAGAAACAGCATGAGAGGGGATACGGTCAGAGGGAGAAGCAGGCTCCCCGCCAAGCCGGGAGCCCGATGCGGGACTCGATCCCAGGACTCCGGGATCACGTCCTGAGCCGAAGGCAGTCACTTAACCAGCTGAGCCACCCAGGCACCCGACCTTGGTTATTTCTAAATTTAAAGAAGTTATTCAAGTTTTCTGAGCAAGGGAATACATCACTGTGCTTTAGAAAGATGAATCTGGCCACAGTGTATAACATAGTCAGAAAGGTAATAGGCAGAAACAAGGGGGAGAACCGGTACGACACCATCATTAATAATTCAAACAAGAGTCAATAAAAAACTAAAGAATGGAAATGTCAATGAAAATCAACAGGCAGGGGCGCCTGGGTGGCTCAGTCATTAAGCATCTGCCTTCAGCTCAGGTCACCGAGCCCCACAGCGGGCTCCCTGCTCCGCAGGAAGCCTGCTTCTCCCTCACCCACTCCCCCTGCTTATGTTCCCTCTCTCGCTGTGTCTCTCTCTGTCAAATAAATAATAAATAAAATCTTAAAAAAAAAAAAAAGAAAATCAACAGGCAGTAGTCGATTTGGGTGGTTAGAATTAGTAGAAAATAGTCAGTGGTATCCGGTTACCAGGGCTGTATGAAAGAGGGAGACGGAAGAGGGCAGGGACGGCTGGGAGGACCATGACCAGGAGGGAAGTGAGGTGAAGGTTGGTTGGGGCTGGGCAGCGGGAAGCGATGAGGATTCATGTTCTGAATTCATTGAGATTTTGACATATACGTCAGCGGTCTAGCCGGAGATGTCCAGCAGGCAGCTGGCAATGTAGAATAAGCTAGTAGAAGAAGTCAGACCTTCAAGACAGCATTGGAATAAATAGCCCTGGGAACTTAGATTAAAAGTCAGTTCTTGATGAGGCAGTGAGTATAGATATGTTTTTGGCAGTGATTAAAGTAAACCAAATACCATGAGTAGGTTGAGGGAGTGAGGGGGCTGAGGGATTTCTTTTTAAGAAAGTAAGATAGCCAAACGTGTTCTCACCCTGAAGGAAAAGAGCCAGGACAGAGGACAAGATGAAAGATATGAGAGACGAAAATAATGCTTCTGAAATTCCATTTCAGTTCACCATGGCATTGGTTAAAATTGAAATTCAGACACTCAGGTGGCTACCAAAAGTGAATTACTGGATTGGTGATAAAGGCCTAATGAAAGTATTAGAATTTGTACCATTAGACCATAGACGTGGAAGAATTGATGAGATGCTCCTGGGAAGAAACCAAAGGATATAAATGAGCTTGAGCAAATAAACAAACTGAGTTTTAAATATAGAGCAGGCACAGTAAACTTCCATAATTCTGGGTCAACAGCGAGTTCATTTAAACTGGGTAGATTTCTTACAAAAACTTCTCTTCCACGTTCGTCAGGTATTTCTGGTATCCATACGGGATACCTGACCTATGTGAAGCTGTGTAATTATATAATTTTGAGTTATGTTTTTGTGGTTTATACTTTCCATGGAGAAATTTGATACGATTATTTGTTGGTGAGGTGTTTCTTTGTATAATTGATTCCTTAGCCTACCTGACTTAGCCCCTTTGTTAGTTTTCAGAATGAAAGCTTGAACTTGGTTAAGAAAGCATTTGTTTATTTCTGGTTTGTAAACTATACCTGATGTAATGTCACTACCATGAAATTCCCTTGGATTTTTCAAGGGAGGTGGTTGAAAAGCTTGAGAATTTGGGTAAAGAAAGTGGTATGCTTTGTTCAGTGAATAGCTGCCAAATTTATGAGGAAGTGCAATCATAAAATGTTTATGAATTGATTTCATCTAAATATGTTCCCTAGTGACCTTTAATCCTCTGTTACTTGCTAGAATCAACCCTGTGCAGCATGAACAAAGCCTAAATGCACAGCCCAGCTAAGGGTCTTTCTGCTCCCTCTGGATCATCTGAATATACTCCATCTCCATTCTAGGTGTGCATATATGACAAAAATGATTGAGCAGCATTGAATGGCGCATCATGATTTTGAAACCATAAACAAAATTGGAGATTTTATAACACCAAGTCCTAAAACTGAAATGGGAAAAAAAATCCATTTCTGGCTGAAAACTTTCTGTTGACGCTGGGCCGAGTAAACAGTGTTCTCCTCAGACAGTATTTCTGTAGCTCTATCACAGATATTACGGCCTAACGGTGGCCAGGAAATAGTTCGTTTTCATTGCCTCAGGCTTAAAATAAAAAACCAAAACCAAATATGGAACTTTGAAAGTTACTCTTTAAAATATAAGTTAAGTGTTGGGTGTTTATTTAAAGAATTAATTTACATTTTTAAACTAATCTTACATTTTTACATTTTTTAAACTAGTCTCCCTATGATCGCTCATCTTTTCAATTTGTGTTCCATGGTACTACAAAAATTATTTCACTAAATCTGAGACACCCTGCTTACAGCATCAGTAATAAATGTCCATTATTCTTAGCATGGCTTTCAGAAACATTTACAGATTTCCTGTCCACAAGGGACCTCTCCGACATCCTCTAAGACTGGATCTCCCTCTCAGTTAAGGACTGGGCTCTGGAAGTATCCAGCACGGTGTCCCCACCTCAAACATGTCATCTGCACTTTTTGCATTTCTTCTCCACCCTCAGGAACAAACTTAAGGACTGTATTTTATGAGAAGTTTGGCTTCCATTAGTTCAAAATAATTTCTCTTGGACAATTGGTAGTTTTGGCAACCATGGGCTTGTACATGGTGGCAGCTGCCTGGAAGGGAGCAGATGTGCCCCGGGGCAACTGCTCCCCAAGATCCTGTCGTGTTGTTCCCAACACCGAGCTGGTCTCCTGTGTACCATCAAGTGTGTGCCATTGTTTTTCTTCTTCACAGATCACTCTGCGCATATGGTACGGCATTTCAATTTGCAGCCTCTGGTCTATTGCTTATGTCTGAGTAGACCATCAAGGAACAAGAGTTGATTGACACAAATGAAACACTTCACGGTCCAGTGGCATGTGGTGGGGAAGAAGTGGGTGGGGTAGACTGGGGTGGGGTCAGTGTTGGCTTGTTGCCAGAAGAAGGGCTGTCGGGTGTGGGTGTGTTTTGTTCAAGAGCATCTCGTCTGAGTGGTGTCATTCTCCCTGTGGAGACCAGAGATTTGTCCATACTAAGAGCTGGTACAATTATTTGTCAGTTTACCCTCTGTTTCTTCACATGGTTTCAAATAAAAGCCATATTTTGAATAATATTGTTAACTTTTATCTTTCTGTCTTTGGATTTGCAGCTCTCTTTGGTTAGTTTGGCTGTAAACATGACCTTTTTATTGCTGTAAAATCATACCATTTAAAATGTACCATTTTAACCATTTTTAAGTGTGCAGTTCAGTGGCAGGAAACAGTCACAACATTGTACAAGTATCACCACTAGTGATTTCCAGAATTTCTGTATCCTCTCAAACTGAAACTCTTACCCATTAATCAATAATTCTTCGTTTCTACCCCCACCTCAGCCCCTGGTAACCAACATTCTACTTTTATCTCTATGAAATTGACTACTCTAGAAGCCTCATATGAGTGGAATTAGGCAATGTTTATCCTTTTGTATCTGGTTTATCTCACTTAGCATAATACTTTCAGAGTTCATCCATGTTATATCACGTATCAGAATTTCATTCCTTTTTTTTTTTAACATCAAACATGGAATATATTTATATTTATTTTACATGTAGCCACTAGAGGAATAAGCCTATTTTGAACCATTAGAGGTTATATAGATATATATGTATGTATTTGTAAAATTATATGCTTATATAATTTTATTTTTTTTTAAGATTTTATTTATTTGAGAGAAAGAGAGCATGAGAGGAGGGAAGGGGCAAAGGGAAAGGGAGAAGCAGACTCCCCACTGAGCAAGGAGCCTGACATGGGGCTCAGTCTCAGGACCCTGGAATCATGACCTGAGCCTAAGGCAGATGCTTAACTGACTGACCTACCCAGGCACCCTGCTTATATAATTTTAATAACAGGTATGCTATAAATTAATTGCTTTTGGTACCATATTGGCTGATTTTTTTTCTCTTTTTTTAAAATTGTGCATGTACACATAACATACAATTTACCATCTTAACCATTTTTAAATATACAGTTCAATGATATTAAATACACTTACATTGTTGTGCAAGCATCACCCCCATCTATCTCCAGACTTCTTTTCATCTTGCACAACTGAAACTGTACCTATTAAATAGTAGCCCTCCACTCGCCCTTTCCCCCAGACCCTGGCAATCACCATTTTACTCTCTGTCTCTATAATTTTGAGTACTCTAGGTACCGCATATAAGTGGAGTCATACAGTATTTGTATTTTTGTGACTGGCTTATTTTGCTTAGGGTGTCCTCAAGATTCATCCATGTTGGGACACTTGGGTGGCTCAGTTGATTGTCTGCCTTCAGCTCAGGTCATGATCCCAAGGTCCTGGGATCGAGTCCCACATCGGGCTTCTTGTTCAGCGGGGAGCCTATTTCTCCTCTGCCTGCCACTCCCCCTGCTTGTGCGTGCTCTCTCTCTCTGACAAATGAATAGATAAATAAAATCTTTAAAAAAAAAAAGATTCATCCATGTTATGCCATGCATCAGAATTTCCTTCCTTTTTAGGGGTAAATAATAATTCCATTGTATGTCCGTAATACATTTTGCTTATTTATCTGTTGATGGATACTTGGCTTGTTTCTACCTTTTGGCTGTTATGACTAATGCTCTATGAACTTGGATGTACAATAAGTCCCTGCTTCAATTCTTTTGGGTATTTATATAGACATGACTTTTTAATCAGATATGTTGTTCATCTCCCAAAGCTCTTGTTCCAATATATATTTCTTGTGAAATCTGTATGCATATAGCGTTCTTTCATTATTTGTACTACTGAGAGGAGGTTGATAGCCCTTGTCTTTGAAATGTGTACAGAACTCCAGTGCTAGAAACTTCCATCTGAAATCATTGGTTCCTATCCCATAAGAATTCCACCAGAGCTCTGATCTTTAAAGCTGTGCTGAGCTGTTTCAATCCTGTTTCTTTAGAACTTCCAACATTTTAAGCTTTTCTTTGAGTTTTTCTCTGGTAGACATGCTTTAGGTAAAGCTCCTTCGTTTATCCGTTGCTGTTGGAACTGCATTTTCTGGCTTACTAACTCATTATCTAAATTGAGTCATCTAAATAGAGGACCTAGAAATGTCCAATTGGTTTTATTTTGGTTGGTGTGTTGAGATGGAGGACTTTTACTCTGTAATGAATCTGAGTTCCTACCCTGAGTGCTCTGAGATGTTATAGACTGGCTGAGTCACAAGCTTCACCTGTTTGGGATATACCATCCATCATTGTAGAGGAGCACAGCCTGCCTGGGAAGTGGGAGGATCTGGGAGCAGGACTGGTTCAACTAATCAGGACGCTAAGCTGGCTGGACGTTCTACCTGTAATACATCATGAATCTTTGGACTGTATAAATAAGGCTCTCTACCTGTTAAATTTGATTGATTACCATGCATATGGAAAACTGGTTGTTACATTTGTAGCTCTCTTTTTGCAGTTTTCTTTTTGCTGAGCATAGGCACTAGCAGCACTTCCTCCTATTTTGGGAGCTCTTTCCCTTTAACTATGAGATGCCAGTCTTCATTGCTTATCTTTAATTTTAATGTGATGTGTGGGCCAAGTTGTTCTGTATTTACTTATTTATTTCTCTTATTTTTCAAAAGGTGTTACATATGTTTAGTTAAAAAAACGTGGAAAGGATGCGCAATGAAACATTTTCTCCCATGAAACAGCCACTGATGCTAGTTTTTTGTGTGTTATGGAGATACTTGCTCTATTGCTTTTTTTGTCAAGTATAGCATATTACAGAATGGTGTGAAAGGATATATGGAAAGTATAAAGAATCATAATAAAAACAAGCACTCAGGAAAAAGTTATCGCTGGTCCTTCGAAGCTGTCTGTGTGTGTCTCCCTGGTGGACCTCTGTTCTCTTAAGAAGTAACCACTGTTCTGACTGCTGTGATAACCATTCTCTGTATCCGGCAAGGATGCAGAGACACTGAATTATAACTGTCCTTGTTATAGACAGTATCTAAATATAGAGACACAGTCTTTTTAGCACTGATGAATTGTTCATTGTATTTTTTAACTACATTGCAGATGCTTCCATGTGATCACAGAGCTGTTCCTCTTGTGAGCTGAGACTTTGCTTCTCCCTTAGCCAGGACATGATTTGGATATTTGAAAGGCATTTCCACTTATAAGAGCACTTTAAAATTTAATACATTCATGTTATTTTGGGCATGTTGCACACCTGCTAATGCAGAATGGTGATTCGGAAAATGGAAGACAATTAAAAAATTTTAGAGCATTCAAAAATGGTGTTCTGATTGGAAATAGCTGCATTTATATATTATGGAAAGGATTAACATTCAAAAGGAGAGCTCAGCCTTGTTAATTTTCATGATTTGCAGGGTGCTTGATACATAGCAGGTTATTACTAAATGTTTATTGAATAGTACCGAATTGAACTCTCTGTCATATGCATACTTAAGTCATTCTGCACACCACTCATATTTTGTGCTCTGCGGGGGTGGGTAGCTTGAAGATTTGACTTGAGTTCAGTGTTTATCAACCTGACTATATGTCCTGTCCCCCAGTTGTCACCTCTCTTTGTCCCTCACTCACAGTAAGTATCCTAAGAAGACTTCAGGTCTCGTTTGGTCTGTGTGAGGCCAGAAAGAAGAAAAGAAGATTTATTTATTATCATTTGATTATTTGGGTTTTGGTTTTTCTCTCTTCATTTTCGTCCCTGTAGTTGTCCGCTGATGTCCCCCGACCATGGTTGAAATGAGGCAGGGGTTGTCAAATCAGCTGCAGGGGAGACTCTGCTTAGTCCTTGTCTGTTGCTGAACTCATATAACTAGCACTGCCTCCTTGGATGAGGATGGAGCCCAAGTTTTTGAGACTGCTTTACCAGAAGCAAAAACAAGTATGTGTGTGTGTGCGCCCGCGTGTGTGTGTGTGTGTGTGTGTGTGTGTGTTTAAGATGCCCTGGGACTATTCCTGAGTAACATCCTGTCTGGAATTCACTCACTTCACCTGGCAAACTCCAGCTATGCTGATGCTTGGATATCATACCATAAACTTGTCTTCCAGATGTTGGAACAAAGAAAGGAAGCTTGTAAAGAAATTTCATTTTACAGAACTTGTAAAATATTCATGGTTCATCATTCCTTAAATTCCAAAAACAACTGGATAATTTGTGGGGACAAATAATTAAGGAAAAAAAGACTTTTGTGATGGAAAGGTAGAGCAGGTGGAGCTGAGAAGTTGGCATAAGTATTGGAAAACCATGGTAATTTAGCAGGTAATCAAAGACATTGAGAGCAGTGCTTGTCATGATTTCAAAGGAGTGTAGAGTATTTTCTTTCATTTCCTCTACTATGGATCGGTTCTCTTCCAGTTTCCCCCTCCCACTTCTTGTTTGTGAGGGCTTTGGGCTCTATCTTCTTTCCTTGTATATAAAAAATTTTTTTTTTAAATTTTAAATGATATTCCAGTTGGCATTGGGAAGATAACAATATCTTCTATTTCACTGTGGCATACTGTTGCTCTGAAAAGAAAGAAAAAAAGAGGAAAAGAATTTAGAAGAAATAGAAGCTAAATTACCATGGTGAAGTGATCCTGAACTTTTCTGAGTAATCCTAGAGGATCGACATTCAGATGTTAAGGAAAGAGTCAGACTCTTAGGCTTCTGAAGGACCTGAGGAGGCCCCAGGATACATCAAAATGTAACAAAATTTATTAGAACATGCATCTCCATAAGCTGTCTGAGTTCTCTGGGGATCCTCCAGCCTTTAGAGTATCTTGAGAGACAGAGCTATAGTGAGAAAACAATTTCCTCTTAACTCAGTCCTGTTTGAAAACAGCTTAAATCTTAGCTACTCTAAAGAATAGGAAAATGAGTGAATTTGTTATTTATTTGTTTGTTATTCATAGTCTGTATTCTATGACAATTGTATCCAACAATTAAATCTTTTCTAAGTACACTGAAACTGAAAAAGAAATCAAGATTTGAGAGACATTTGTGGCTGTAGTTAACAGATTCTCAGAAAGAGAAGGTCATCTCCCCAAATATAAGAGCTAGGAAGTAATAGAAACTTGCAGGCAGATTAAGCTACAGTTTTTATCTTAACTGCCTTTTCCCTCGGAAATTCCAGGGCTTTCCTTGTCCTCAGACCTTTAAGCAGTCTTTCTTAACAGCAGAGATATGCAGTTTTGTAAAATATTGTTTTCAATATTGAACCACAGAAACCCACTTCTCTTATGGCTGCAAATACTTAGTCTTGCATATTTATTTTCACTCTTCGATGACAAATACCCGTGATTAATTTTCACAAGTGTTTGAGGTTCTGTAAGAATATGCATCATTTTATATTCTAAACATTCACCTTCTTAAGGTTGTTAAGCAATTAATACATAGTAAAAATCAGTACTTTGCCAGCACTTCACTGTGACTTTTTTTTTTTTTTAAAGATTTTATTTATTTATTTGACAGAGAAGAGAGAGAGCACAAGCAGGGGGAGTGGCAGGCAGAGGGAGAAGGAGAAGCAGGCTCCCCGCAGAGCAGGGGGAGCCTGATGTGGGACTCGATCCCAGGACCCCAGGATCATGACCTGAGCCAAAGGCAGACGCTTAACCAACTGAGCCACCCAGGCACCCTCATTGTGACTTTGCAGTGAGGCATTTAACAGAATAAATTGGAAGTGTGTATTTATTATAATTCCTTTACTTTTCAGTCATTGTGGTTTTTTTTTTCTAGGTCCACGTTTGCATTTTATTGTATTGTATTTTATTTTATTTTTTAAATTTTATTATGCTATGTTAGTCACCATACAATACATCATTAGTTTTTGATGTGGTGATCCACGATCCATTGTTTTCGTATAACACCCAGTGTTCCATGCAGTACGTGCCCTCCTTAATACCCATCACCAGGCTAATCTATCCTCCCTCCCCCCTCCCCTCTAAAACCCTGTTTATTTCTCAGAGTCCATAGTCTCTCATGGTTCATCTCTCCCTCCGATTCCCCCCCCTTCATTTTTCCCTTCCTTCTCCTAATGTCCTCCATGCTATTCCTTATGTTCCACAAATAAGTGAAACCATATGATAATTGACTTTCTCTGCTTGACTTATTTCACTTAGCATAATCTCCTCCAGTCCCATCCATGTTGATGTAAAAGTTGGGTATTCACCCTTTCTCATGGCTGAGTAATAGTCCGTTGTATATATGGACCACATCTTCTTTATCCATTCGTCTGTTGAAGGACATCTTGGCTCCTTCCACAGTTTGCTATTGTGGACATTGCTGCTATGAACATTGGGGTGCATATGGCCCTTCTTTTCACTACATCTGTGTCTTTGGGGTAAATACCCAGGAGTGCAATTGCTGGGTCATAGGGTAGCTCTGTTTTTAAATTTATAAAGAACTTCTCAAACTCAACACCCAAAAACAAATAATCAAGTCAAAAAATGGGCAGAAGATATGAAAAGACACTTCTCTGAAGAAGACATACAAATGGCTAATAGACACGTGAAAAAATGTTCATCATCATTAGCCTTCAGGGAAATTCAAATCAAAACCACATTGAGATACCACCCTGCACCAGTTAGAATGGCAAAAATGGACAGGGAAAGAAACAACAGATGTTGGAGAGGTTGTGGAGAAAGGGGAACCCTCTTACACTGTTGGTGGGAATGCAAGTTGGTACAGCCACTTTGGAAAACAGTGTGGCGGTTCCTCAAAAATTTAAAAATAGAGCTACCCTATGACCCAGCAGTTGCAGTCAGTGTGTTTCTTAAGGAGTAAAGAAACTTGAGACATAACCTGCTGCTTCTTCATTTTGGTCACAAAAACATTTTTTCCTCAGAAGTGTGGCATTGAATTGTCTATTGTTTTGTAATGAGAACATTATCTCAGAGAACACACAATTTCTTTCAGGTAGTCACCAGAGTAGTCATCAAAAGGAAAAGCAGTATCATTTAATGTGCTGTACTACATAAATATTGTTTTGAGTTCTGTTTGAGGAATTGACTGGATATTTTCAGTGATCTATCTGTTAGGATAGTTTTCTTTCTTTCTCTTCCCTTCAGTAGGATACATTCTTTCAAAATGATCTTATTTTATTCATTGAGAAAAATGACAAAATCTTATTTTGTGGTTTCTTAGAAAAGATTTCATCAAAACGTGACTGTCTCATAATCTCAAGGGTTGTCAGTGGAGTATCTGCTGATGAGGGTAGAAGGTTCTGGGGTTAGATGAGCTGTGATAGGCATTCTCTCTGCTCAACCTGGCAGCTAGATCAGGTTGCCCAAAGGAATTCCCGCTGTCCAGCCAGGCAAACTATTGCACAGTGTTCCAGGCTGGTGGGTAGAGAGAGCACAAGGAGGGCAAATACCAGCATGAGATTTGTTGATGTGTAGTCTTTCCAATGGCTGAGAACTCAGGAACTTGGAGCCCGTAAATAGAGTAAATAAGGTAGTGAACTGGGGTTTAGAAAAACCGCTAACAGCTAAGATTCCAAGAAATATCTTGGATTGTGGAATTTGGGCATAGAAGCTCTGTTACCAGCTGGGAGCACTTCAGGTACCTGTCACTTTGGAATTGGCCTTTGGGGGAGTCTGTTGGTCATCCTTAGTTAGGGTTGCCATGTGGGTGACTGTTGGAAGACTTTATACTAATTCCCCCACAGATGCATGGCTGAGATGGTTTAGATTCTCTCTGCCCCTGGAAGTGTTGGCTCAGAAATAGGGTCTGTGAAGTTGAGATCCACAAAGATAGTGGAGAAGGGTCTTGACCCATTAATATGTTACTTATTTATTTATAGTTTTTAGTTTTAAGATTATTTTTTAAAAGTTCTTCTATTGAGGTATCATTGACATATAACATTATATTAGTTTCAGGTGTACAACATAACAATGAGATGTTTGTATATATTGCAAAGTGATTGCCACAATAAATCTAGTTAACAACCATCACCCTACATAGTTAACAGATTTTTTTCCTGTGATGAGAACTTTTAATTCTCTTAGCAAATTTCAAATATGCAATACAGTATTATTAACTCTAGTTGCCATGCTGTACATTGTCATGACTTACTTACTTTATAACTGGGAGTTTGTACCTTTTGACTCCCTTCACCTGTCTCACCCACTCCAAACCTCCTGCCTCTGGAGACCACCAGTCTGTTCTCTGTATCTATGAGCTCAGTTTTTTTTGTTTATTTTTTGGATTTTGAGCGTTTTTTGTTTTAGATTCTGCATATAAATAAGATTATACAGTTTCTTTCTCTGTCTGACTTATTTAATTTAACATAATACCCTCAGAGTCCATCCATGTTGTAAATGGCAAGATGTCATTTCTTCTTTACAGCTGCATAATATTACATTGTGCATCTATACCATGTTTTCTTTTTTTAATTTTTATTTTAAGATCTATTTTTTTTAAAGATTTTATTTATTTATTTGACAGAGAGAGACACGGTGAGAGAGGGAACACAAGCAGGGAGAGGGGGGGAGGGAGAAGCAGGCTTCCCGCCGAGCAGGGAGCCCGATGCGGGGCTTGATCCCAGGACCCTGGGATCATGACCTGGGCCGAACGCAGATGCTTAACGACTGAGCCACCCAGGCACCCCTAAGATCTATTTTTTTTAAGGATTTTATTTATTTATTTAGAAAGCACACATGTGTGATTGGGGGAGGGGCAGAGGGAGAGGAGAAAGAATCTGAAGCTGGCTCTGGGCTAAGCATGGAGCCTGATGCAGGGCTTGGTTTCATGACCATGAGATCATGACCTGAGCCAAAATCAAGAGTCGGACGCTTAACCAACAGAACCACCCAGGCACTCCTACCATATTTTCTTTATTCATTCATCCATCAATGGCACTTGGGCTGTTTCTTTTTTTTTTTTTAATGCTATTTCCATATTTGGGTATCGTCACTAATGCTGCAATGAATACATGTATCTTTTTGATTTAGTATTTTCATTTTCTTTGGATAAATAGTCAGGCATGGAATTGCTGGATCATATGGTATTTCTATTATTAACTTTTTGAGGAACCTCCTTACTGTTTTCCACAGTGGCTGTACCAATTTACATTCCCACTAATAGAACACAAAGGTGCATAAGGGTTACCTTTTCTCTATCCTCTTCAGCACTTATTTCTTGTCTTTTTGATAATAGCCATTCTAACAGGCATGAGTTGATGTTTCACTATGGGTTTGCTTTGCATTTCCCTCATGATTCATGATGTTGGCCTTCTCTGTATCTTTGGAGAAATGTCTATTCAGATCCTCTGCCCCATTTATAAAAATGATTGTTCATTTTTTCCCCTATTGAGGTGTATGAGTTCTTTATATGTTTTGGATATTAACCTTTTATTAGATTTATGACTTGCAAATATTTTCTCCTGTTCAATAGGTTGCCTTTCATTTCGTTGATAGTATGCTGTGCAAGAGCTTCTTTGTTTGATGTAGTTTCATTTGTTTATTTGTGCTTTTGTTGCCTTTGCTTGGGATGTCAAATCCAAAAAAAAAAAAAATCACTGCCAAGACCACTGTCAAGGAGATTACTGCATGTTTTCTTCTAGGAATTTTATGGTTTCAGGTCTTATATTCATGTCTTTAATCTGTTTTGAGTTAATTTTTGTATATGGTATGAGATAGTGATCCTATTTCATTCTTTTGCACGTGCCTGTCCAATTTTCCCCACACTATTGAAGAGACTGTTCTTTTGCCATTGTATATTCCTAGCTTCTCGGTCATAAATTAATTGACCATGTATGTATGGGTTTATTTCTGGGCTCTCTTTTCTGCTCCATTGATCTATGTGACTTTTTTTTTAATGCCAGTACCGTACTGTTTGATTACTTAACTTCGTAATGCAGTTTGAAATCAGGGAGCATGATGACTCCAGCTTTGTTCTTTCCCAAAAGTGCTTTCACAATTTGGGATCCTCTGTAATTCCATGCAAAGTTTAGAATTGTTTGTTAAAGATTCTGTGAAAAATGCCATTAGAATTTTGATAGGGATTGTAATGAATCTGTAGATTGCTTTGGGTAGTATTGGGTTTTTTACTTTTGAAGAGTTTCGTTGAAATGTAATTCACACACCATGGAGCTTACCCTTATAAATTATACAATTTAGTGGTATTAAGTATATTCATACAGTTGTATAACCATTACCAGAGTCTATTTTTAGAAGATCTTTATTACCTTCAAAAGAAACCTCTTACCCCCTTGGCAGGATATCCTAATCCTCACATTTCCCCAGACCCTGTCAACCTCAAGTCTCCTTTCTGTTTCAGTAGATTTGCCATTCTGGGCATTTCATATGAATGGAATCATATAATTTGCAGTCCTTTGCAACTGGCTTTTTTCACTTAGTGTCATATTTTTAAAATTTGGCTATGCTATAGGTTGTATTAGTATTTCTTTTCTCTTTATTGCTGAATAATATTCCATTGTATGGATATACCACATTTTATTTATGTGTTCATCAGTTGATGGACATTTGGGTTATTTCCACTTTTGGGCTATTATGAATAATGGTTCTATGAACACTTGTGCACAAGTTTTTGTGTGCATATATGTTTTCATTTCTCTTGAATATTCTACCTAGGAGTAGAATTGCTGGGCCTGTTAATGTGTTTTAAATTTTTTGTATGTATTTGGGAACTGTGTAAAATGGTTTGTGAATACAATCAATAGTGTAAAACCTGTAGTTATTTGTGGTTTCCATTAAAAAGTTTTTTATGTATATTTTATATATTTATATGTTTAATATATGTTTATATGTTATATATATTTTATATATATGTATGTGTGTGTGTGTACGTTGGTGCAATAATGTTTTCTCAGTTGAGAGACCTCTCAGTATTATTAGCCAGCCCATCTTATCTATTTAAATTATTAAAATATTTAACCCTAGTTCTCAATTTCTTGGCTTATAACCTTTTAGACAGTTATCATTACTTTTTTTATGGGAATGGGATGACTTTTGACACTACATGCAGGTGTTTGATTATAATTTATCTGTGTAAATTATAAGTGCCTTAAAAATAATAGTATATGTATGATAGTATTTTTAAAAATAGAAAATTCTAAGATATAATATGTTACCAGTTATAAATAAATGCTTCTCTTCCATTGAAATGCAAACTCTCATGATTTGATTTGCAAGTTTATTATGTTTATAATGAGATTAATCATTTTTAACTGGATTCTCCAAGAAAGTTTTCCTTTAATGATGAAGATAATAAAGGAGATAGACTTTAGCAGCAGAAATATCTTTTCCCCATATTTCCAGACATTTTCATGGTCATCTTTATAGTTTACTCCAGTGTCATAATTTGAGATTATAATGGTTTGCAGTATAGAATTTTATATATTTGGATTTTCATTTGCTTCTTGTGAGTCATTCTGCAAATAACTCTTCTTTTTTTCCTTTTCCTTTATTCATTCTCTCTCACACACACACACACACATTCCCTTTTATTTTCTCTCTCACTGGTTTTGTGAAAGAACATAATTGGATTTCTACTTTGAGCTATCTTTAAATTTGATTCCAAACTCTAATAGACTGATTTTTGGATGGTAACTATTTTGTGATGATATGGTTGAAATCATGCTTCTTTATTTTTATTATATTATCATGTTCAGAATCTAAAGCAGTTATTTGGCCCTTAGGTTTTATTGGTATCCACTATCTTCTTTACTATTTTGCATTTATTTATATTAGATTTTTTAAAATTATAGAATACTGCAGGTTTCTTGTGAGAAAAACATGAGTATAGCAGTATATAAATATATAAAGTGAAATATCTCCCACAGTATGATTCTCTACCTTCCAAGTACCACAACTCAGAATAACCAGTTTCCTATATAGCCTTCCTGAAAATTTTCATATATATGCAAGCACTTATATTCACATATATTTTTTCAAAAGAAATGGTGTTATTCTATACATTCCGTATGTTTCTACATCCTGCTCACCCCCCCCCCACCACCACCACATATAATTGACATTGGATAGTAATATAACTAATTTCTGCTTTTCTGTTTGCTTTGGCAGCCAGGGAGCTCTGTACTCATTTACAATTGCCAGGAGCATGGTGCTCAAATACTTGCCTACTCTAGCCCCAGTTTTCTGGTTGAATTTGCTTCCTCTGTTTAAAAAAATTTTTTTGTTTTATTAGGCCTTCTTTATGTCAGCCATTTAAACAATTTTAGTGAATAGGAAAATTGAATAATTATGATTAATGCTAGAGATATATTTGACCTTATATGCCAGGTATTGTTACATGCTACTCTGTATAATTTTAGTACTTTGGAAGCTGTAATTATCAAGGTGATATTTAAGAAATTGCTTTTTCAACATAATTGGTACTGAAGTACTCCAAAGGGTTACTGTAGTTCACACACTCGGGAAAGCTTTTTATCTTAGGAGAACACGATGAAAAAAAAACACTAATTATTTTCCATTTGAAACATTTAAACAACTTTAAAGTACAGGGTAATTTTTTTTAAAGGCAGTGACCATTTCATCTTTAAGATAAGCTCTTGTGCATCTGTCATCATCCTTGTTGATGTAATTACACTGTTTTTATTCTTTGGCACTGTATTTAAATAGAAAATATATTTCATGGTTTTTGTTGTTGTTTTTGGTCTCTCAGTCTGCAGTGTTTTATTTTGAATGTCGTAAATATTGATCTTATTACCCTTGGGACTGCTTATCTCTAAACACTAGGTGCTTCCCTTAAACATGAATTCACAGATGGTAAATCACTAGAATTTTTGTTCAACAGTGAAAGAAGTCACTTAGCACAGGCCTATCATTATTTACCATTGTTTATAGAATTTCTTAGCACAGTATCCATTTGCTTACAAGGAGATTAGGTCTAGGACATATCTGTTCAGAAAATTAGATTAAAATTGGTTTTCAGTTCATCAGAGTTACTAATTAGTGCTCTCAATTACCAGTGGAATTTAAAAATTAATTTTGGAAGATGTGTGTGTTGTTTGCTTTCTTTTTTGGGATGATAGAATGCCCATGAGTTAAATTATGGCTCTTGATTGAGATCCTTTCAGAGAGCAATGAGGTGAATTGGCTAATCTGTCATTATCAAATAACTTTAGTGCTAGGATTCCAGTATTTAACTAAAAGAGCTAGAACTAGAATTACTGTTCTTACATTCTTGCAGTTGTTAGTGGTTAACTCAGCCAACTTTATTTTTTAGTGTTTTCTCAGTGGGTTAGGATAAGCTTTCTATACCATTCATTAAGTCAACATTTGTTTCACAAACTTGTTGAAACAGTTTCTACTGACATTGTCTTGACATCAGTCACTTCCCATTTACCCTCAATATAATGCAGTCTAGCTTTTGCTTTAGCCACAAGTTGCGGTTGCCAAGATCATTGATGACTTTACTGCTTTACCTCTTCCCAGGTTTCACCTGATTTTATCTTAACTTTAAAAAAAAAAAAGATTTATGTATTTTAGAGAGGGAGAGAGAGAGCACAAGCAGGAGGTGCAGGGGAAGAGGGAGAGAGAATCCCAAGCAGACTCCGTGCTGAGCATGGAGCCTGACGTGGGACTCAATCTCATGACCCCGAGATCACAACCTGAGCCAAAACCAAGAGTCAGAAGTTTAACCAATTGCACCACCTGGGCACCCCCTGATGTTATCTTTCTGTACCATTTTACATCGACAATACTCTCCTTCATGTGTTCTCATCTTTTGGTGTATCATGTACTCTTTTTTAAAAAAATATTTATTTACTTGAGAGTGAGCGAGCACAGAGAGAGAGGGAGAAGCAGACTTCCTGCTGAGCAGGGAGCCTGATATAAGTCTGACTCCAGGACCCTGAGATCATGACCTGAGCCGAAGGCAGACGCTTAACCAACTGAGCCACCCAGGCACCCCTCATGGACTCTTAATTTTATTGCTGCAGTTGGCTATTCCTTCCCTTTATTCTTTGTTGGCTTTCTTTCCTTTGTTCGGTTCTTAAGTAGTTTTCCAGAGTCCTGTCCTTAAACCTTTTTTGTTTTCACTTGATGCATTCTTCCCTGGCTTCTGTGACTTCAGTATTTGCTTGTGACTCTCAAGTCCAGTTGGTGATTTCACAGACCCACTGCAATTCAAATCCATTTCTCTTACTGTATTACCTTGTTTTAATCTTGCCCAGTTACCCAAGCCAGAAATTTAGGTACCATTCTTAAATACTTTCCATCGGGCGCCTGGGTGGCTCAGTTGGTTAAGCGACTGCCTTCGGCTCAGGTCATGATCCTGGAGTCCCGGGATCGAGTCCCGCATCGGGCTCCCTGCTTGGCAGGGAGTCTGCTTCTCCCTCTGACCCTCCTTCCTCTCATGCTCTCTGTCTCTCATTCTCTCTCTCTCTCTCAAATAAATAAATAAAATCTTTAAAAAAAAATACTTTCCATCACTCCCCATATCCAGTCAATCAGGTAGTAAGTCCTATTGATTCTTAATTATTTTTTCTTATCTTACTGCTTTTACTGTCAGTATTTCTTGAATCATGAAGCGTGTAAACAGGCATTGTATTAGGGTTGTTTGTAGGATGCTGCTACGGGAGCTTCTATGTGAAAGGGAAGGGGGGATACGTAATCAAGTTTTGAGATGCCAAAGCAGACTTTCCAGAGGTGATCATCTGCAAAGAGTTCCAAAGAATGTGTTGCCATTATCCTGGCGAGAGGGGCATAGCCATTATCAGCAGGAGGAGAGAGGGGCTATTTTCAGGAAAGGCTCTAGCATGTGTCAGAGACCATGCAGGGAACATTAAGATAAAACTCTACAATCTAGCATGGGGAAAATGGCTTGGTGGAAGAAAGTATTTTACAGTAAAAAAACAAAACAAACAAAACAGAGAGAAAACTGAGGGAGTCATGATAATTACATTTAAATAGAGGAAGTATTGTCTTTTAAAACTGTGAATTTTTTCCTATAATATAAGCAGAAGAGGGAAAATAAGATATATGGAAGCTCCTTTTTTTTTTGCTTTAATATAAAAAAGTAATTTTGGAACCTGATACATTGAAAAGCAGTTCTCCATTGTGTTAGTGTTCACACAGAAATTGGAAAATACTTATCGATTATATTATAGATGGAATCATTATATTGATTATTATAATAATCATATTAACAATAATATAATGATATTGAATCATTAGCTTAACTGAAATATTATACAAAGGTGGACTCTAGGGGACCTGTAAAGTCTACTCCAAACATGATGTTGAGAGTATCTTTTACTATAATACTAAAGAAACTCAGAAAGTTTATGGTTTATTAAGCATGAAAATATTTGCAAGAATATACTACTGAATAGACAAAATTTAAACTCTCTTTTACATCTGTTTTCTCAACAGGTATCATAAGTAAAATTTATAAATTTTTTCTCTGCTAAGATAATTAGCTATAATTTCTTGAGAAATTGCCAGAAAAAAAAATGTCTCATTTAGTTTTTATATCCCTTAAAGGGCATCTTGCAACATACAGATTTGAGTCAGGGAGATATATAATCATGAGTACAGTTTATATTTATTTGTTTGAAGCTCTGGTCTCATGAAAATTGCTGTATAAATACTTATTTTAACAACTGTTTTTATTAGGGGTTTGTATGAAAGTCTGCCAATGCGGTCCCAATATTTATATCATAGATCAAAATGTTTTGAAAAGAGCTGCTTCTCAACTGTGATCTTTGTTTTGAAATTCAAAATGTACTGGTGTTATTTTCATTTAATGCAGTCGAAATAGTTTCTATTGCCAGGTTTTTTTTACTCTTTATTTAAAGACTAGAAGTTCTTGGACAAAAAATATTTATTTCAGACTAAATAAGTAAATAAAATGAAATAAGAGAACTTTTTTTTTTCCTTTCTGGAACTGAGGAAGAAATAAAAGCTCTACCCTTAAATATTAGTATCTTAGTGATCCTGACCCACTCTCACCAATGTTAATAACCCATTATTGAAATTATTCCTTGGCCCTAAGATAATTACAGATTCTGAATACCATGCTTATATTAAGTGATATAACAAAATACTAATTTTAGAGTGTTTGTCTTATGCTTTTAATCAATTCAATTGAGCACAACTCAGTTATTAAAGAAAACATACTGAAGATTTGAATAATATTTCCATGAATAAGGCAATTAATTTGTGATTGGTTGATTTGATGCTTTGGGTTCACAGAAATCTTACTGCTCAAGAATCTTGACACAGGCAATGCAGGTGTTTACATGTATATAAAATTAGCAACTATATTTAGCTATAATTAAAATCTAGTATGGTATGTAAAACCTGTTTGTCTTTAACTGGAACTTATTCCGAGTTAATGAGATCTCGCACAAAGCGAGATAACAGAGTGTATGAGTGTATACACTCATAACAGAGTGTATGTCCCTTTTTGAAAAGATGATATTTTCTTCATTACTATGTGTGGGTTAGCTAATTTTGACACAGTTACAAAGCTGCAAAAGCGTGGTCTGAAGTTTTTCATATTATGGCTAATTTTTCTTTAAATTTATACTACTTGTACAAATACCCTGTAGTCTGAGCCAGGAAATTTTACAGGTGTGGATTTAATATGTAGTGTTGTCTGTAGAGGTTGTACATATTGTATAAAAGTTTCAGTTTCTTTTTTAGTTGCCCTAGTCATATTTAGATCCTTTTTCCAGTCATTTCTCTGTAACTTCCTGCTAATATGACATCCTTTTCACTGTCATAAATTTCTTTTTTGGGGGCAATCTTTTGTTTTTCTAACCCTAATCCCAAAAGGCAAAATTTGTCTAGTTTGAGGGATTGGAGAGTGATGTTTCTTAAACTCTGAGTTTTCTGTTTGCTTTCCTCCCGTATAGACAAGCTGCACTGCTTATGGCTTAGTTCCAAGTGTTTTATGCACTAGTGACTGAAGGTCAGCTTAGAGATAAAATGTCACGGATCTACCCACCTCCTCCATCTTCTCAAAGAACTCTATAACTTCCTATTCTCTTCTTAACTGGAAATGCTTTCTTTGTTTTGGAAAAAACAAAACAAACAAACAAACAGTGATATATTCTGCCCAGCCCAGGAAGAAAGAGATATTTTTCCAATAGGGCATTTGTTTGATTCTGATTATTATGATTTTATTATGTGGGTTTCCCTGAAGAGATTATACTTATGTAGATTATGTGTAATGTATTATGGGTTATGCTTCTTTAATAGATGTTCTATAACCAGGAAAATTTTGACCCTGAGCCTGATTTAATACCTTTTTTTTGCTCCTTCTGGGTTTACATAGACAAACTTTTAATTTTCCCAGTGGAGTCTGTCAGAACCCACAGCACTCTGTTTCATGCCCCCTTTCAGTCAACATAATCGTATAGCTTTAGAGAAAATAGTAGCGGATTGTCTTGGGAAAATTTATCGATGCCTGGAGCAGAAGTATGAGGCAAAGTTAAAGGTACGGTGTCATCAAGGGCTCTTGTCTCCATCAGAGAAGGATGGGGTCTGAAACGTAACGTACATGAGTGATCACCAGTTTGGAGGTAGAGCAGATTTCATGGAAGAAGCAGAGCTCAGGATTTAAAGGTGGAAGTTTAAATTTTGATTTATGGGAGGGGATTAGAAGATAATGTATTTTAAGGGAACTACAAATACCTAAAGTCTAGGTTAAGGTTCAAAATATTGCATGTTGGTGAAATAGGAAAGGAGTTTAACTTTGTTTAGTGAGAGAGTAGGTTGGATTGGATAGTTTTTATGGAAATAGGCAGGTTTTTGTTTATTTTGTGAATAGTTGAGTTTTGTTAAAAATTTGTGTTAATTTTGCTGAAGTGGTTCTCTGGATCAAAAATATTATTGTATACTTCTATACACATACACTCATGCTTTCTGAAATTATGTTTTGCATGTATAGTTGAGTCTATGGTATCTGTGGCTTGCCATATTTATTGTTTTGTTAATTATTTTCATCATGTTCCTAAAAAGGGCAAGATCACTGGGGAAGTTTTCTTCATAATACTGTGTCACATACGACTTTGCATTTGCAAAGGAGGGATATATGTAAATAAAAGCATGGCTGCACAGCTGCTGAAAGAAATCAATCCATGCATAGGAAAAGCAAAACCCTGTGGAACTATGTACAAAACTCCGTAGTTATTAAGTATTCCTAATCTTCATCCTTGTCAAATGACAAACTAATACAATTTACTAAGGTGTTTGCTGTCCTTATTCAAGGCAACACAATCCATGGACTGGGGGAGTAGCATGGAGCACTGTTCCTGGGAGATTTGGGGAAAGAGTGAGTTTTATAGAGCCTTAGAAAAGGCAAGGTGGAAATAGGGCATGCTTGGCTGAGAGGTGGGGAGATTTCCTCATGAGGTTGGAAGGTCTTATTTTCTAGGGTAAGGCGAGCTAGCTAAAGCTGAGTTGGAGGATGGTGGCTGGTGTATGCTGGGTGTCCTTGACAGGGGGGCACTGCTGTAAATGCAGGCTGATTTTGGCTTAGATTTGCGACGTGGCCTGGACCACAAGGGCAGCCTCCCCATTTGGTGGGTCCCAGTTCATGCAAATTACGTTTATCATCCTTTTATGCCATTTTATCTTTTTATTATTATTTTTTTAAAGATTTTATTTATTCATTCGAGACACAGAGATAGAGAGAGAGAGAGAGAGAGCACGAGCAGGGGGAGAAGCAGGCTCCCCGCTGAGCCAGAAGCCAGACATGGGGCTCGATCCCAGGATCCCGGGATCAGGACCCAAGCTGAAGGCAGATGCTTAACCATCTGAGCCACTCAGGCACCCCCTTTTTATGCTGTTTTAAATGAACTCTAAAATTAGTACTGAAAAACTTTGTCTAACTAGTTGAAATGGCTGATATTTGTATGTCACTTTGGATCCAAAGAGCCAAAATAGAGAGTTTCATAGAGGTACAATCATTTTCTAATGGAATTAGGCTTTAGGTATAAAATAACAGGGTATTCAAAATTAATGCTCTTTCATCTCAGTGATTGAGAATTTAAGAAAATATTTTATAACACATGATATTAGTTTTACAAACTGTTACTATCCTAATAATAATCTAAGGAACTTCAGAAATGAAGAAAAAGTTATGATAGCTAGGTCTATGTTTAATTATGTATTAGTAATACATTTATTTTTAGAGGCTTAATTTATATTCTTTCGATAGCAGTTTTTTTAGTTTTATTTTTTCCATAGTGCTTTATTAAAAAAAAAAAAACCCTATCTGTAGTTTGAAGAATTATTTCTATCCTAATTACTATGCATAATTTTGTTTTTTTAATGTAATAAAATTATAGTCTACCTTTTTAAAAACATAGAACTTAGATCCTGTTTAGTTATAAAGTATTTTGTTTTGAAGATGTATTTAAATTTAATGGCTCCAGAGACAACTTCTATATTCCTTTTGGGCTTTGCTCCTAGTTAAATGTGAGAAGAAGAGAGGAAACCCAAGAATTTAAAAAATGATGGAAATACAATCCACATAGTAGAATGGTGCTTGCAGCATGGAAGGTAGTTGATACGAATCAACAAGGTAATTCAAGCTTAGCTCTTTGATTAAAAACAGGAGATAGACTCTTCTTATGTAAGAATCTCAAAAAAATAAAATGAAATGAGCCAGAGAAAGCAGTCTTCATGTTGGTGATCAAGAAATCTGGGCAGAACGGAGGGCTGTGGCGGCTTATCATTAGCAGGAGAAAAAGCTTTGGGGAGACGTGCAGAGAGCTGTGTTGGTGATGTAGTGTTTAGAGCTACTCAGGGCGTGGTTCTGACTGGCAGAAAGTGTGAGATGCCCAGGTAGCACTGACTGCTAGTGAGGGGAAGGGAGAGGAAGCATATCTTTAAAAAAATTTATGTCAAAATGGTGTTCAGTGGTCCATCGCATTGAATCAACACACCTCTACCGAAAACTTATTATTTAGCACACACTGTGGTGGCACGTTTCTTTTCGTCTTTGAACTTGAAAACCTTTTCTTGTTGATCTTTGCTATGGGTCACTGAACAGGTTCTGTTTTACCTGATTAAATAAATGGTAACAAGACTTAGGTTGACTTCTTCTATTTTAATGGACTTACTTAATCGTTCACTTTGTCAGACTTCCACCCCTTCCACAAGATTAAGGGAATTAGTGGTTACAGTGTCATGTAATTCTATTCGGTTTGAAAAGTTATTGAGGCATATATTTCCCTGCCTTTTTAACCTTTGTTTATTTGTTAGAAACATTATCCCTTAGGTATATGATGAATCAACATTTCCTTTGCCTAAAGTCCAGTAAAATCAAAGCCTTATTTAATTTAAAATGTTATAAATCATATTCATGTTAATGTTCTTTCCTTAACATTTAATTGGAGATTTTTTTTCTCAATTAGCTCACCAAAATGTTACAAGGTTCCTCTGTGAGTGTCTGCTATTTGAACAGAGAGGCACTAATTAGAATAATAGAACAGCATGATTGTCATTCCTGCATTTTTTAATGGGTTGTTTTAAAAAGGGATTTTTTTTTTAAGGAAGCTGTACCAAAAATGTATTATATTAGTAAATATTAGACCCATACTCTTCCTTAAGGCATTTTTTCACCTCCTTATCCAGACGCTCCTTTATTCTCTATCATAATACCAATCAAGAAATGGAATGTTTTTCCAAGTTAAGAAAACCTCTCATGCATAAAAATTCAAACGGCTAAAGCAAATATATCAGGGGATGGCTTTTTATTTGACAAAAGATCTACATTACAAAAGAATTTCCTGAAGATTACTTTAAATATACAGCTCCCTTACAGTGCTGAGCATCAAATCAAAGAATGTTCTAAATTTTAAACGTGTTCTTTTATGGGCACACCTGTTCCTAATATTCCTATGTAAATGGTAACTATTTACATGTGTGTCCCAATGTGGTGGGTAAATGAAAACTGGTTTGTGAATTACTCATGTTTGGTAATGTTGGAGAAAGATCAAGATGGTTAGGTCTACTCTTACTATATACTCTTTGTCCAGCCAACCTCTCATCCTCTTTCCATTCCAGGCCCAGAGGAAAGGATGGGAGAGGAAGCAAAAACTCTTTATAAGACGCTCACTCCATAGAAAAAAGGAAACACTATGGGATTGACACTAATTTTTCTTTCTCCTATTCTAGTTCTTGATACCTTTAGAATTGAGATGATCTATTATTTGTCACTCAAGTAAACTGACATGTTTAATTGGATCCTTAAAGCCCATAGGTTTTATGGCAGTCATTTCTGTGAACTGTGAATCTCCTCACACTTGTTCTTCATGAAATCAGGGAATGGTTTTCCAGGCATTTCATGGATAGCAGAATGTGAGCTCCTTCGAAGTAATATTTTTATGGCACCTAGTACTTGAACCATATAATAGATGCCCAAATAAAAGATGGCATATGTTGCAATTGTTAGACTTTCTGAGGGACTTTATTGTTTAAATACCTGTTAAGAATATAATCTTATTTATGGTAATATTAATATGAGGTATTATTAAAATACTTTATATGTAAATAAAGACAGATTAAAGACAGATTAGACTCTTACCTAAGGTTAATGGGTTGACTCAAAACTTCCCACATTATCATTGACTCATCTTCTCTGTCACTGGCTCTTCCACTGTCCCCTCAGTAATAGAATATTTAAAAACTACAGTCTTTCATTCATTCTTGTTATAATAAAGATATTCTGTCATTCATTATTTTTTAGTTACAGTACACTTGTGAGCAGTGCAAGTTGATGATCCATTCCTTGTTTGGGTGGAAAATTAACCAAGACCAGAAGGGAGAGACCTCAGGGGAAATAGATACAACTTTGAGATAAACTCTGTTTTGTTTCAATGTTAAAATTTAACTTTTAATACCTTTGCAATATTTACTCAACTGCCGTGAAAAGATAAATCTTCTACCTCATTTCACAAGAGGGCAGCACTTTCTTTCAAAATTTAAAGTATGACTTAAAAAATACAGTCAAGTTAACTTTTTGTCAAGAAGTTAAGCTTGAGTGGTTTACAGAAGAAGGACCAGAACCTCTCTTTGAAGAAATTTATGAGTAAGAAAAGTACAGAATCTTTAGAGTAACTTGGAATCCTTTCAGCAAATGGAAATATCAAAATAACCCTAGAATTTTTTTATTTGAAAGTTGAATGAGATTAACTACTTTGGTAACTTTGTAAATATATGTGTCTGCCAAGATCTTGGTTTTCTCTTCAATTGTAAATCACATTAAGGATGTAAAACTTTAATAAATTCTAATTGTTTTATTCCTATTAATTAACAACTGTTGAACAATGATTGTATGTTTAGCATTCTATTGGTTATTTGGGGGACAAATAAATTCAACTTTTTCCCCCTTTCTCTCAAAGAGCTCACTCCCTATTGGGGTTGGAGGGAAGATAAATGGACAAAATGCCCTGTAAATAAAGCAAGGCAGGATGTAAGAAAGGTGATAACAGTGCAGCACGATAGAGAGGAGTGCTATGAATCGGAAGTCGTTGAATTAAAGCTATAGCACAAGGCTTTGAGCAGAGCAGGGAAAGTGAATTGGACCTTGTTGACTGGATGAAGTTTCCATGGATAGAAAAAAGGGAGGCTATTGTTTAAGAGAAGAGAATCCTATCAATGGAGAAAAAGTAGAGTGTGTCTTGGAGGAAGTTAGAAAGGCATATCCTTGAGAATATTGTAAAGAAATCGTGCCTGGCATGTATAGTGAGGCCACTAGCCATCTGTGACTGTTTACATGAAAATGAAAATTAATTAAAATTAAACAGTTAAAATTTAGTTCCTCAGGGGTGCCTGAGTGGCTCAGTCTTTTAAGCATCTGCCTTCAACTCTGGTCATGATCTCAGGGTCCTGGGATTGAGCCCCGCTTTGGGCTCCCTGCTCAGTGGGGACCCTGCTTCTTCTCCCTCTACTTCTCCCCCTGTTTGTGCTCTCTCTCTCTCTCTGTCAAATAAATAAATAAAATCTTTTTAAAAAAATTTAGTTCCTTAGTCAGACTAGCTACATTTCAGGTATTCAATAGCCATCCTACTCTATTGGGCATCAAAGATAGAGAGCATTTCCATCATCACAGAAAGTTCTATTAGATGCTGCATTACAGTTTAGATATTTTTGGGTTGGGATATGGAGAACATTAAAGAAAGGTAGAGAGCTGATATGGTAGTATCAAAAACTTTTGGATTTTAAAGCTGTAAGCGTGGAATGAACTTTTTATTTATTATTGTTGCATGCTTTCTATGGACCAAACACAGTTCGCCAGATATAAGGTATGCATGTTCTAAAAAAGTCATTGTTAATTTACATTTGAAATTAGCTATTATTGTACTAGTTTTATAGATGAAGCAATAGAGGGGGAGATAAAATATGTGGCTTTTTGATTAAAGTAGTTTTTGAAGAGAATTTAGTTTGGTTTGTCATGCTAATTGGAAACAGAAGAGAATTTGAGAGAGAGAGCTTCAAGAAGGATGGCTTGAATCAATTCTGTTAGGAGGTGAGTGACAAAACTGTAGCAAGAGGGTATCAAACAATATTAAGACATTTTGATATTTAAATAGTTGGTCATTGAAGAGTATTTGTGATTCCAAGTTGTGTGAAGTCTAAACATTTTAGGAGCTTATGTAAAGATCGTATGTATGAAATTGATTCATACAGATACATTCAGTAATCCAGTGATTATTTTTTGGTTGTCTACTATGTGTCAGGGACTGTTGTAACCTCTGGGGGTACATCAGTGAACAAAATGGGAAGAATATTGCTATTTCAGGAACCACTTCACTAATGTGATGGTTATTTTACATTGCTTTTTAATAATTAGTGATCAGTGGTGAACTTTTTTATAATTTATATATATTTGTTTTTAAAATTGTGTTTCTAACAATAGCCAGTGTTAACACTTTACAAGTTATGAACATTTTGGTGAAAATTTACAGGAATATTAAGTTAACATACACATGCTTTTCAAAATAATCTATTGTAATAATACATTTTTCAGAGTTTTTATTAATTTAGGGGGAATATATGAAAACACTCCTGGTAATGCATAGAATTTTATTAAAGTCTCAATTGTGCTATAATTAAAATTATCCAACTACCAATGAATTTTTGTTGAAACTAATGACCAATCAACTCTATAGTGCTGGTGAATGTCTTTCTTGATAAGAGTATTTGAGTGTTTGCTGAAGTGTGAGAGGTTCATTTTACAAAGAAAAATCAAAGTCTAGACAAGGGTTCAAGTGTCTTTTTCTGGGTCAAGCAGCTAGATAAGTATTATTACAGATCAAATCACAACCCAGGTCTCTTGACTCTAAGAGTGTTGTTGTTTCTTATTTATCCCATGAAAGATATATTAGGGCTGGGATGTAATAATATAAATAAGTAACCTAGTTCATATGTAACATTATTACTTTCTCACATTATTAAGATGGTTCTATATTGCTTTTTAGACTATTGTAGTAGTAGTAGGATCTGATTCATAATTTTTAATGAGAAAGTTATGTTCTAATGATATAAGTTCTTGTCATTCTGAGCCATAATCATTTCTATAAGAATATGTAGTGTTGACTGAAAAGTAGTTAAGAGGCATTTAAAAAAATATGCCACAGCTAAACAGAGCAACCAGTGGCTCTGGGAGTGGGAAGAGAGATGGGTGGGATGAGTCAAAGAGTATTGAAATTCCTCAAAATATCTTGTGGCAACGTTTAGATTGCATTTAAGTTTTCTAAATTTATTTCGTATTTTCCAGTGTTGTGCAGTCTTTGTAGCATCCTTAATAACATGCATCATGTTTTGAATTTACTAACTAAAGGTAGACTTTAAACTTCTGAGTGTATACTTGGTTTTTGCACATTACCAACAGTCATTCTAGTGATCAATAAATCTAGTGATCAAGATGGGTGTTATAAGTCTGGTAAAAGAGGAATTATAATTGAAAAATGAGATCAATTTTATTATATGGCTCTCATTAATTATAAAGGTATTTCTGAAGTGATATTTTAAAAATATTTGTGCAGTAGCAACATCACTTGGATATTTTTTCAGCTTCCCAAGCTTACGATTTTTATGCCAGTACTTGTCCTATAAGCATAAATACTAGTTCAGTGTTGTGCTTTTAAAGGCTGTATTACATTGTAATAATCCCATATTTTTATTTTAAAATTAAAACACCTGCCAGATCAAATTCTGGATTTATTTGTTTATTTAAATTTAATTAACTAACATATAGTGTATTATTAGTTTCAGAGGTTGAGTTCAGTGATTCATCAGTTTCATATAACACCCAGGGCTCATTACATCACGTGCAAATTCTGGATTTAAATTGTGCTTTGAATTCCTTGGTTTGGCAAAGTTGAAGTAGAGCTAGAGATTATAAACCCCCCTCTGTTAGTGGATATGGTCCTAAAGAAGACTGTGGCCGACCTCAGGGTCTGATGGCTGTTTCAGCTGTAGTGGTATATCTCCTTTTGTTAGAGCAACTTTCACAACACATGACGCGTACTTCTCCAGACATGAGAAGCAGGGCTGCCTTCCTCCTGTTTTCTCTCTAGCTACTGTAACTTAGATCCATGAACACAACTGCTAATTGTATTGCACCATCTCTGTAGTCAGTAGTAAACCCTGGCACTCACTCAGCCAGCCCCCTAGGTTGGATCACGTAGCTCAACTTGAAAGATTAAATGATGCTTCAGTTGCCTTGAGTAAACCAGGCTAGATATTCTTTTTTTTTTTTTTAAAGATTTTATTTATTTATTTGACAGAGAGAGACACAGCGAGAGAGGGAATACAAGCAGGGGGAATGGGAGAGGGAGAAGCAGGCTTCCCGCTGAGCAGGGAGCCCGATGCGGGGCTCGATCCCAGGACCCCGGGATCATGACCTGAGCCGAAGGCAGACGCCCAATGACTGAACCACCCAGGCACCCCAAGGCTATTCTTTTGTGGGTACATGTCAATTGATTTTATAAACATTCCCAAAAATTATATACCATAGGATATCAAGTATGAGATAACAAAGATAGATACCAGTTTCCTGGGAAAGAGAATAGTTTGAATTGTATACTGCCTATTTTAGACACAAAGTTATTATTTAAGTAAGCTGGAGTTACTAGTTATTGAGTAACTTACAAGAACAAAAAGGCTTTGTCTCCCCTTTAGAAAAGTTTACCATTGACCAGCCCACTGCTGTTGAAGGCGTATTTCTATTGAGGGCTGATTTGGTAGAATGTCAGACCATCTGGCCCCTAAAATCTTCTGAAACTTTCAGAAGCAAAAATGATTGTGGTGGCATTTACCTTCAAATCTAATTATGCCACCATAATAGATATCTACCCAGAAAGATCAATGTGTTTTAGTTGGGAAATTCCCATCTATTTATTGATTTACTTTTGTGTGGAAAAAGTATCTTGTGCTTGTGGTAAAATTTTCATGTGCTATAAAATACTGAAAGTGTCCTATTCAAGACACTCAGATCTCCAGTCCCTCTCTCAGAGGTGACTGTCAGTGCTATCTTCTTAACACATCTTTCCAGAGATATTTTCTGTATCTCATACAATGTACTTTTGCATAACTGTATCAACCCCCCCTTTTTACCTATCCTATATACATACATATATAGTAGAGATTATTTCTTATGAGCACATAGAAACCATCTCCCTCTTTTCCATAGTGGCACAGCATTCCGTTGTGGGAAATCTGCCATAATTTATTTACATAGTTGTCTATTGATGGACATTTAGATTGTTTTCAGCTTTTTGCTATATCAGGTAGGACTTACTGAGCATCCTTGTACCTATGTCTACATATTTGCAAATTAGATTCCTAGGGATAGAATTTCTGACTCACAGGTTATAGACATTTTAATGTTTGATGAATATTGCTAAATTATCCCCCACCCCCATTTGGCAGATTTTTAAAAGTCAATTCTGCTGCTTCTAATAATCTCCAGGAAATGTAATGGCTCAACTTAATTCTATCAAACCTAGGAATTCTTCATTCTGTGATCAGCCTAACGATTTTATTATGAACTGCATAATACATTGTCTGGGCTCACTGTCTATCCAGTACTTTATCAAAAACTTTTAGGAAATAAACAAAGACATAATGTAGAACTCATTGCTCAGAGTAAGAATATGAAGGAAGTGAGATAAAAGTGCAGAAAGTAAATATAACTAAAGGTACTCAGGGAATAAAAAAGGATGATGATAGACTGTGTCTTTTGGAGGAGCCATATTTGTAAGTCTAAATGGCTCAAGTGGTAAATGTATTGGTGGGACTAGTGAAGGTGAATCATGATGAGGGAGTCAAAGAAAGTTTGCAGTGTGATTTGGCAGAGAATTCCAAAATGGACACTAAGCAGGGAGATGGTAGGATCGTGGCGCGGAGCAGTGTTGAAGCAGGAACTATGCCCTGAATGGATTGTCCTGCAGGCATCAGAAAAGCCCCTCTGCTTAGGTGATACACAGAAGCACAGCTGGTCTCACTGGGTCAGTTTGAGCTTCCTCAAACTGAGCTTCCTCTGGGTTCTTCAATGTCCAGTTCCTTCAATACATATCCACCTTACAGAGACAACGCCCTCCTGGGGATAGGATTAGTTTTTTACTTGTGAGTCAAAACAGCACCTACAATTTTGATTTATCTTGACCTGTTCACTGTTATTAAAATTTGTTTTTTAATTTTGGCTTTAATTTTCTAAATCTGGGTAGCTGAAGAAAATTAGAAAAGCCTTTACAAAACCTTTAGAAAACCTGTAAGAACTTTCTCCAAAGCCCTCTGTGATTTAGTTGCATATCCCACAGGCGTGTGCTGTCAATAGACATCTGGAATTATGAGGCTTGGCTGCCTGAGATGGTTTCATTCTTGTCTGATGCTGCCTATTTTTTAGGAAGGATATGGTTTTGAAACATTAACTTATCTTGGCATTATTTTTAGTCACCTAATCAAGTGCTCTCTGAATCATTAAATATTTAGAAGGTTGTTGAAGGCTGACCCCTGCACCTGGTTGGCAAATTCAGAAGCAGATCAACTGGCATTTCTCTTCCTCAACCCTTACCCCACCCATCCACTCCCCTTAAAAAGAAAAAGCCCTTTGTGCCTTTTAAAATGTCTTGTAGAATCTTCTCACTGTAAGTCATGGAAATAAAAAAAGAATCTTTTTTCCTATGAAGTATAATTTTTGTTTCCCAAACTGCCACCTGTATAATTATCAGAATAGATGACATTATTGAAGAGATGAACGTTAAAAATAATTCGTGTACAAAGCATATTGTCTGAACTTTCTGGGATAAAAGGAGAGTTCCGCCTTTCATCAGGGGGCTCGGGCCTCCATTTTAGATTGAACCTTCTGCCCTTTAGGGCTGTATATTACTTTAAATGGCTAGCAGCTGACAGACTTGGTTGCTGGCTGATGTGAACTAGAGGGCTGTAATGTATCGAGAGTGGACTCCTCTTAATAGAACTACAGCAGCAACAGACAGGGAATTGAAATCTCAGATCATGATTTGGGTCTTGAAGCTATTTTATTTTTGAATTATAAATCCTGAGTTAGAAGGGTTAGGAAAAGGAGAATTGTGTATGTTCTTTTCAAAGGCATTATAATCTGGATCTTTTCTTAAGTCCAAATGGGTTTCTAACAAGTACATTTTTCTCCCCATGCCTGAAGCTCTTGATTTTGAATGAAGTCATGATGTACTGATTTATTTGTAATCACCTACTGACCTCCATATGCTTCACTTTAGAGGTTCCCAAGAAGCTTTTTTTTTTTCTTTTCTTTCCTTTCCTTTTCCTTTTATTCTTTATATTGACCAATGTAAAAAGAAACCCATTAGGTTTTGCATAGAAAACATACTTTAGATATCTTCACAGTTTTTAAAAATCTGTACTCTGTGTTTAGACTACTCTATGGGTAAGACATAAGTTGCCTTTCAGCAAAGCATTTAGACTGCTCTTTTTGCTTATATTTGGCTGAACCCTAGAGAATGTCTTGTTGCCTTGATGAAATTGCTAAATAAGTCATCTTTTAATAAATTAAATGAAATATAGTTTTTAGACATAAAAAGTTTTTAATTAGCCTAGACTTTGAAGGTTTATGCCAAAACCATATATACATTTAGCTCTTTTCATTTTGGCAATGGAATGTGGTTTTTATTAAGTAATTTAGATTTAGATTTTATTAATTTCATTATTGAGTTTTCCTGTGCTGCTCTCTGGTTCTGTAACATTCGCTTCCTCATGGACTTGCGTGTCCATGTTTGAGACATGGCTTATTTAGTTGGAGAATCCTAGCATATTCAGTGTTGATCTGTTACGGAGATTAGCAGTATTGTGTTTTTTTCACCTCTTGAGGATTAATGCACAATTTATTTGCATGCTAGTTTAGACTGGAAAAATGTCAACTACTTCAAATTTCATCATCTAATTTACTAAGTCTCTCTGGTGATGTACTGCTTACACTGGAGGCCTCTATTTTTTGTGTTAATGATTGCAGGATTATAGGAGATAATGTATCAAAGAGGTGCTTGGTAAAAATAGAAATGGCTGTGGAGATGTAAGGTGTATTACCAAGATGATATTTTGTATAAAGAGTTTAAAATGAAAAAGTTTTTTTTTTTTTTTTTTTTACAGAAATCAAACACATAACAGTAAAATGTGCTTACAGTTATACAAGCAATTAACTTTTATATTTTACAAGTCTCACTTCTAATGTATCACTCAGTTATCAAAAAGCACAGTACTTCTGAGTAATATATAAAGTTTAGCTATTTGAATTTTATAGAATATTTTTGGATTCTTATATAAACAGTTTGTCTTTCAAACTTTACATTTTTAATGTCAATTACATGTCAATAAAATAATATTTTAGTTGCTTTACAGTGTTTTAGTGAGAGTATAGTTACCCTTTTATTAAAATTAGGTGAGAATTAACATTTTTTTTTCTTTTGAATGGTTCCATATGGATCGACTGAGTATTTTTTCCCCTTTTCCTCCTAAAGAGGGTGTATTCATAGCTAAGTTTGTCAGTATCTTAGTTTTTGATATTTTATAACTGTAATTTGGGAGCTTTATTTAAATCTTTGAGCAGAGGATGTCTGTTCTGAGAATGGGTACAGGCATTTGCAGGGATGGTCAGAGAAGCTAGTGCTTGGTACAGAGACTAACTTCTGGACACTCCACTTTAGAATTACAGGTAAGAACATACTCTTCCCCTCTTTCTTTATCCTGTCTTTGTCTCTTCCAGGACACAGGTACCTATCATGCTTTGGGGAAGATTCCCTAATATGCAGGATGATGCTTCTTTTCCCCGACAAAATTAGCCTTGTCTAAAGATAGAGGATATTGGGGTTCTAATAATAACCTATCATTCTTGCTCTGGTATAAGAACTTTTTAAATATAAGACTCTACTTTAGAGAAAGACTATGCTATTCTCTGTTGTTCCACAGAGTTTTTATTTAATTCATTCTTCTGATACGTGCATGGGGATTGCATGTTTGCACGCGTCTCTGATCACAATCATCCAGCACCCTGGGTGGTAGTTGGAAGTTTGCCCAGCTGAGAAAGATTGTTCTTTTTCGCTCTCTCCTTCATTTATTTATTTTTTGTGGCGGTGGTGGTGCTGCTGGTGGTGGTGGTGGTGGTTCCTTTTGTCTTGTATTTATGTAAAAAGTTTATTTGTTGCTGCTGAAAGATCTCAACATGTGGCCCCAGAGCCCTCACAGGTCTGGGTCAGCCTGGTCAGTTTCTGTGTAAGTTCCTCTGCTCCATTTCTGTTGATTGGTCTTCATGCTGATGTCAGTGCTTTTTTGATACAAACTGCGCAGATTAATTTTCCTTAAACAGCTCTGAATAATCATTAATTTACCATACTTGTTTCTGAAATTAATCGTGCATGTGTATAAATCCGAATTGGGCACTTTGAGGTGAAATATATTCCGCTAGAAATCTCATAAAACCATTTTTCCCCCAGAGACATGTTGGTTTTATGAATAAATGATGAAAATATTTTAAAAGCTTGTTAAATTTTGTATAGATCGGCATATGTAGAACACATGCTATTAAAATACTGATATGAAAATAAGTTGGGAATGAAATGGAAAGAAAAGTGGTTTGCAAATCCAAAAAATAATAACCATGTTGTATATTGTTCTGTGATAGGTTTTTTAATTCTGTTGTTAATGGAATCTCTTTCTCCATATGATCCAGTGCTGACAATTTTGATATTTAAGTAACTCAAATAGCTTTTTAGAAGATACATATTCTAATTTCAGGGGTTTTCTTTTTTTCCCTTTGCTCTCTGCCCTGATGCAGAAAGTAAACTTAGTTGTATTAAGATTAACATCATTCCGTGTGTGATCGTGTCACCTTTAAGAGCATTATATATTTATGATGAATTTCTGCACACCACAAGAGAAATATATTTCATATGGACATATCTGTCAGACTTTTATTGGTATACTAAATAGCTATGTAATGCAAAAAGCAAAACCACATTTTTGCCTTGGAATGATGTCCATAATATCAGTGCTGAGAATATATCATTTGGATTGAACTTTGTCCTTTAAAGCAATTATACTTAAAACTTCGTAGAAGTGTTTTTGTGAATGGCAGGAAAAATTTAACATCAAAAATCAGCATTGAAAGTAATTGGTTATTACTCACATTTGGGGTATTTTCACTTAAGTTTTATTTCAGAAATAAGCAAATTCTCCACATGAAAACAGTCTGAGTGACTTTTAGTAGTATCAGTGAGATAAACTTTCCCTTAAAGTATTTTCCCCATCACTTCACTGTTAAAACCTTTTTAGAAATAATACAGCTGATCACACATATTTTGTTTGGTGTTTTGTGTTGTTTTTACACCCACCCCCTTTTATTTTCATGGGTGGGCTCCAGAGTGGAATATGGATCCCATGATCTGTTCGGGGACCGAGACAATTGGAGAGATACCACACGGCAGTTTGGGGAAGGGAGGCCTCCAGGAAGTGGGAGTGAGCTTCACTTCAAACTGTGTGAAGGGTGGTGGAAGGGAGGATGCTGATTAAAATAATAAACAACCGCTGGAAAGAGAAGTGGATTACCACACTACTGTCAGATCAGTGAGGGGAACGGCGGAGCCGCCCCCCCCCCCCCCAGCTGCCCTCCCCTGCTGCACACTCCACAGAGGGGGCCGGTAGATCTGCTGCGGGAACTTTTCTCCGGACAGATAGAACAACTTTTCAAACAACTTAGTTCTCTTGCACTGACAGCATCCCTTAGGCATAGCCTGACCTAGGGGAATGGACTGCAACTAGCTTGGTGGTTGCCATAGCAACGCAGGCTGCGGTGTCTGGGAGGGTGCAAGCCGGTGGCCTCTTGTCCCGTGTTTGGGTGTTTCTTCAGACAAGAGTACACTCCTTGCGGTTCGAACTCTTCATAAGTCATGCTCTTTGAAAACTGGCTCTTTACCCAGGATTTTTTTTTTTTCTTTTTCTTTCTGAAACCAGTCTGAATGGAGGAACTTGGTAATACTTGGCCTTTTTTTTTTTTTTTTTGCCTTCTCTCATGCAAGTTTCCAGGATATAGCTTCTTTTTGCTGTGTGTAATTGAGACCAAACTCTAAGCTTGGGGCCCAGGAGAGAACAGTTGTGGGCTGCAGGTCATTAGTGAGGTGAGCAGAAGGGAATCCTGGGCTTCCCAGAGAAAAAAGAGACCATGCCAGCCTCGTGGAACAGCGCTACCAGAAATTATAGAAGCAGGTCTATTCCTTGCAAACTCCGAAGTCCATGAAAAGACGGACCCACGGTGGGGTGGCTAAAATGTCCCAGCGCAAGCTTCTGCTGCTCATGGACCATGGCTCAAAGGCAAGGCTTGTAAAGGATTTTACAAAGGATTTTAAAGTATAGCCAGAAAAGATACGGATTTTAGAAGTTAAAAGCTGTTGTCTGAAGGAAGTTCGCCGGAAAGATGTAGGCTTCAAGGGCTACTGGACGATGATTGGTTTGAACTTCAGCTTACGGGAATTGCTGACAAAATTTGAAAAGGTATGCAGAAAGTGGACTTCATGAATGTACTATTTTTTTCTTCCTTGTCTGTTTTTTTATAACTATGCATTTACATGGCAGATATTCTGTTGACTCTTGGATTATTTAATTTCTAAGGCGTATTTGATTTGATATCCTCTTTTACTTTTTTTTTTTTTTTTCAACTAAAGAGCAAATTAGCAATTCTTTCCTTTGGTCAGGAGGGCTTCTCATGATGCCTGTCGGTTTTAGAATTCTACATCAGAAGAGATCCTTTGTACTCAAGTCGACTGGTAATTTAATTGAAAGTTATTTTGGAAAGGAAAAAAAAAAAAACCAACAACACTGGGTTTTCATGCCAGAGTCTGACTTCATCAGGCATGGGTTCTGTTTTCCGTACCCCTCAGGTTCCTCTCCCTTCAGTTGGCCAACCACTGCCTTTCCCAGCCTCCTTTCTGAAGATTCACTTCTGAGCTGGGGAGAAGATGCCTCCCAGTGACAAGGGCACATCTGATCTTAAATGTTTTCTTTTTATTTCTGAGTGTCTGTTTTATACGTGGAGTGCTTGCATGCACTGTGGAGTTTTAACGCTTGGATCATTAATTTTGCACTTAGTTCTTTTTTTCCGTAGGAAAGTTCTTGGCACACTCTAGGATTGAGCCCAGCCTGCCAAAGCTACCTTACATTTATAGTTAAACAAAACAGAAAACCTCAACGTGCTGCTCATGGGCTCCTGCCCTTCCTTAGCCTTTGGATGCCAAGCACTTATCTTCATTCAACTTCCAGTATGTAAAGAAAAAGAAAGAAGTGAAGTAATTTCACTATGTGCATAAATCAATTATTTATCAGTCGTTAAAGATGTGCTCAGTGGCTTTCACAGTGAATACCCCATGGTTCGTTACAAGTACAAATATAAGCAAGACTGTATTGAGTCATTAAAGAATAATGGACTTTTTCTTACAAAAACTACAATTGCCAGAGGAAAAAGGCATAAAACCATGTCATTTGAAAAATTTAGAAGCTTTTCCAAAACAATTGCAGTCATTGCTTCCCTCCTGGTGATAGAAACAGTGTGGTGGGAAGAGTATGGAGAAAGAAGAATGTAGCTTCTCCTGGCTGGAAGCTCCCCCTTCCCCCCCCCCCCCCCCGCCGTCTCTCCTACACCCCAACTGTAGTAGTAAGGATTGTAACACAGGACGCACTTTGACCTCTCGCTTTAATATGTTGTTAAGCACCTAAATTCCTGAGAATAGGGATGGTTCCCACTTGCTCACCATTTAAAAGGGGCAGAGGAGGGAGAGAATATCTTTTTTATGGCAGCTGGGAACAGCAGGTGACAAACTTTATGACCATAAAGAGGTCTGTTACCTTGGTTTGTATAGATTTGTCTGTTTCTTCCTAAAAAGGTATAGGGTGTATGTTACATGAATAATTCATTACTTAGACCCCCTGAGAGGCAGTAATTGTGGGCAGTAGCTGGACTTTTGTATTGTAATTGCTGCTATTAGTCTAAAAGCCTAGGTCAGATACCAGAGGTTAGTAACCTGCCTCAGTCTTTTGGCCATTTTATTGGCAAAGTTACAAGTTCTGGTCATATTAGTTTATTTCCTCTTTTAACTCCCAAATCTTACTGCCTGCCTATTTCTTATTTTAGTAGTTGAGTTGACAGTAAAAGAAGTCTGCTGGCTTATTCCTATCAAAGGCTTGATTTGGGGTTGTTTTTGTTTTTTGTTTTTTGTTTTGATACAAAGGCAAACTCAAAGAAACAGTCTTGCTGCCACTCACAATCCGAAGTTCTCCGTGTGTGTTTACTTTTGTGTTAGACACCTTTATAAAAATGTATGTGAGAGTTAATCTCTTTGCCATATTTCATTTGTAGAAAGTTGTCATACATGAATATGTTTTTCTCCAAGTCAAATATTTAAAAAAAATCCTTTATGTATTTTCACAAAAGCTGTCTCATATAGCTTTTGCTACATTGATTCATTGCCAGGAAAACTGGTGTTACGGAAACGTACCACTACCTCGCACCTCTCAAATACAACTGCCTACCTTCCCCCAGCTCTGAAAGCAATAATGCCATTTTTAGGGAAGGACCAAGGCCTACTGCTGTAATGCAAAAGCCACATGATGCCTTCAGAAGCTGAATAACAGTCTTTCCATAGATCTTTTACTCTCAATTCCCTTAGACCTGTCTTTTCCTCAGTATTAGTGATCTGCTTCTTGAGAAAATATTGACCTTAGTGATTTAACACTTCTCATGTCTGTGGTTGAAATTCTGCAGTCTGAGGTTTAGGTTATCATAGCCAAAAGGTAATTTTGCTGTGCTCCTGAAGCCATTTCAGGCTTTAAGAACACGAGGGTCCGCAGTTGGAATGTGGTGGGTCTTCCAGTGATGGTTAATCTGAAAAATGGTAGACTGCTCAGTAATTGAAATATCCAAATGACTGCAGATCTTCACCATAACTTCAAGACAGCCCTTTATTTGTGAGAGCAATTGAAAGGGGGTATTATGATAGACATTTTTGAATTTTAGAGAAACCCAGTGGTCTTGTGATTTATATTGAGTATCCGTTCATACATGAATGTTTGGCACATGATTGCAATCTGTAATTTGGTTATCAAGTCTCAAAATGGGTGATGCCAGGATTGGTTTTCCAGCAAAGGCAGGAAGGACAAATTACACTTGGTACTCATTCCTAATCTCTTAGAACCGGAAAAGACAATGCTGAGCATCCCTGGGAATCCAGAAGGCAGGAGGCGTTCTCTACTGTTCCCTCAAGGTGACATCTCAGCAGGGATCAGGAAATCCCAGCTGACAGAAACCATGGGGACCCCAGAGTGGTCCTAAAGAGGAGGTTGAGACTGGAACTTCTTACCAAGGGAGGATGACCTTGTGGCAAGATATGCCTGCCAGCAAGCAGGCACTTTTCATCTAGCCCAGTGAGGAGGGGGGAGACGCTGACCATGTGCACAGTGTGATTACTCAGGCCAGACTCACAGTTGACTTGGCACAGAAAGTTGGTCCACCAGATCACCTCTCTGAAATCCTGCCTATGAGTTGGTTTTAGTGCCCCACTGATTTTAGTCAATTAATTTTCTCCTTGAAAGTACTTCACGAAGGAATTATCTGATGGCTTCAGTGCCCAATTCTACTGTTATACTTGAGCCATTTGCATTATGTACTGTCTATTCTATTTACTTAGTAGTCACAGAAGATAGAGTAATGGACAGTTGTAGCTCAGTGACATTTTGAGTAACTGTTGTCTTTTATTAATTTATGCGCTTCTACTGCCAGGTGATTAATGATGATGATAATTTTCTAACAGGGTGTGTGTGTGCGCACATGCAGATGTCTTTGTCTGCGTATTTACTACTGTCTTGGTGAATCCTTTGGGGAAGATGACTTCCCATAGTGACAAAGAGAAGGCACTCAATGATACATTTCCTTTATAGCATTTTACCCCCTTTAGGATGAGTACTTTTAAAAATTATAATTTGAAGCTGTATTTTACTGCTAAATTTGCAATGTTTAATTTTAAAACAAATGTGTACATTAAGACACAGTAAACTTCCAATTCCAAGGTCTACTCATTTGTTCAACAGTTAGCAAATATTTATGAAGTGCATAATATGTATGTACCAGGCACTGGGCTGAGTGCAGGGATGGAGTGGGGGGATAGGGTAGACATTCCCTCATTGAGCTTGCGGCCTAATGGGAGGATACAGACCTTAAACAGGGAAAATGTTTTACTACAAGTGTGTGATTCAGCAAATGTAGAGGGAACTACGAGAGTAACAGGTAGCCCTAATCTAATCCAGGTGCAGAGAAGTCTTTCCTGCAGAAATGACATTTAAACTGGGACTTAAAAGATGGGTTTGAGGTTAATGTAGGGGAATGTGGATGGGGGAGGAAATTGAGAGCTTACTGGGTGATAGGACAGATCAGGAGGTGAGGAGTTGGGTGCTCCAGGATTATAGTTTTAAACACTTAACATGCCGTATTTTTCGGTTTTTAAACCTGTTCAGTTTTGATTATACTATCTGATTTGGAGAGTTAAGGTGGAGCAGTAATTTGGCCACATGAAACATTTAATAACTGCCCCTAAGGAGCTTATGTTCATGTCGATCAAACCTGCGCACTCCAGGAGGGAGGCCACTGTATTTCAATTCAAGGATCTTAATATGTTTCAGTAACAACTGGTATAGAATCAAGGACTTGGAGCATTTTTTGGTTATGAAAGATATTTTGATTAAAAGCAGTGTTTGCTCTGTTGGAATTTAAACTGTATTTTCTTTATTGATTCTTTATCATTGCAAGTTGGCTTGTTCAAATTATCCTGGAAGGGCAGTTAATTGTGAGCTTGTTCCACCTAGTAATTTAACTTTTTTCTACTCTGTTGTCTAACATATTTATAATCATAGGTAATGGGAAAAGAACATTACTGGCATTGATTTCTTACTTTATAAATGCTGCTATAGACCAGGTAATACTACTTTCTATTGTCTGTTAAATGTGATTCCATAATTATTAATAGAGGGATTAAAATCTATGAGATTAGTTGTTGAGTGAAAATGTAGTTTATAAATATTAATTGAATAATGTATTGAAATTAATAAATTAATCGTAATAATTAGTTGAATAATTAATTACAATTACTCACTATCCCAGAAGCTTCACAAAAGCTTCAGAGCATATTTACATATCATATGATGACCTTTGATGATGTTATTTGGTTGTATTATTTTTAGGTAATATCTGACTTCTTAAAAAAAAGTTATGATTCCTCACTTTCAAAACACAAATCTCTCTGGCAACAGTCCCACTGAGCTTCTGTTAATCAATCCTGAACTGTCTCTGAATTCCAGTCTGGTTTTTGAAAGGAACCGTGGATTTCTTTTCCCCTAATGGTTAACTTTGTTGATTTAGCCCGAGCCTTGGGATATGGTAGGGAAGTCGTTGCTGACCTCACTTCTTCACCTTCAGGAAAGGGGTTAGGACTCCTTCAGAGAAAACATTGCTGTGGCCATGTAAGGTTAGGTAAATATGCCATGCAAAAATAAACCAAAATTATGTCAACAAAGTCCGAAGAGGATGAATCTATTCTAGCACCAATTCAGTTGTTGAAGAATTTCTAGGGGTACTATATTCTTAATCTCTGTTTCCTAGCAGAGGATTCAAGCAGTTCTATTTATCATAATCCAAAGAAACATTTTTGCTCACATAGTTATAGTCACTACTTGATTATAGAACATTATAAAGAAGTAAAATATATGTGACATACATTGTAAAGTGTTGACATATACTATCTCTATGGGTTAGATAATTAGAGAAATGTCCAGTTAAGGGCAAAATTGGTATGAAAATATCAGTTATTAAACAAGCAAGTAAATAAATATTTTCCTTTATTTATGAGGTTAATTTTGACCTGGGTAGTAGATGTTGTGCGCAAGTGAATCTCTGTGAGCTTCATAGCCATCTTCTGGAAGGCTGCGCTGACAGTGTATGTCTTATGCTTTTGGTGTTTTCCTCTATCATCTTCCTATCCTAACCCCTGGCTTCTCCTAACCTTCTACATTCTGCTTATATTGTTAGAAGGTATGTTTCAACTGAATCCTTAGATATCCCTTTGTCTATTTTTAAGTGTTAGTTCAGCTGCTTGAATACTTTGCTTTGGCCTTTCTGTGCACATGACCGGCTCATGTTAAATGCTTGGGAGAGCATTGCTTTGTGCTTCTGCATGGATTACATTCCCATAACTAATTATCAGTAACTATTTTGTGCTGCTTAATGTTCAGAATGGCTTGCAGGTGACAGAGGTAAGCATTAGTAGGGCAAGTCCCTCAGCTATGTGGTGAGAGTAAACCCTCTTTCATGGAATTTCAATTTGTTTTAGCATTTGGTGCTACATCAGGGCCATGATCTAACAGCCTCCTGTGCTGGCATCTTGATTTTAAAACCAGTGCATCATTGTACAATCATCTATGAAGGAACATAATTCATTAACTGCATGTAATTCTAAATTTCCAGTGAAAGATTAGGCAGGGCTTTGCAGTGCAAGCATCTAAATAATTTTAGGTTCCCATCTTAAATTTTTTAAATGAAGAGATTAAGCAAAATGATTACTACACTCCCTTCCAATTGTGTAATTGTTTGATTTTCCTTGGTATTATAGTGGCTAATATGCCAATCAAAATGAACCAGATACTTTCATTCATGCATTTATACATTATCTACCTATCTCTATTTTATGCTAGGCTCATTCTGTGTAGCAGAGATCGTGAAGAATACAGAAGAAATATTAAGATGATTTTTCTGACTTTAGGAGCTTTTAATATATTTGGCCAAGTAAATATGCCACCAATTGTTACATAAAATAATGTATGCTGATTTCTTTGATCACTTTCTGGTTGTTGATTTTTTTTCCTAATTTTTGTGGAGGCTCATGTGTGGAAGGGTTTTTCACATACCAAAATTTGCATTCCAGTATGAATATATGATGATTGGTAGTCCTCTTAACCAAGACTTGATAGAAATACCTGCAATCATTGACTGGCCAGTGATGAAGCTCTGTTCTACTCCATTTGTCTTTGTGGCTGGGTTGGAAAAGGCTTCACTTGATTGGATATCAGGAGCCAAATTTGCTTTATGTTCTTGGTATACAGATTTCCTGATGTTGTAGAATACTTTTGTGAAACCTGAAATAAAAACTATTTGTGGATGTTAGTACACTTCTATCTTCCTACTTCTCTTGACTATGAAATGAAGCAAATATATCAGGCTACTTCAGGAAGTAGTGGTTTGAAGTTTCCTTGTGATTTTGGGTGTGGTTCATTGATAATAATGTTTAGGAACCTATTCAGGAAATTTGAGTACAGATTCATGTTGGCAATGGAGAGCAAAGAGATACCTTGCTCAATGTGCTGTTGAGCTGCTTCTTCTTCTTCTTTTTTTTTTTGAAGATTTTATTTATTTATTCACTTATTTATTTTTTATTATGTTCAGTTAGGCAACATATAGTACATCATTAGTTTTTTTTTTTTAAAGATTTTATTTATTTATTTGAGAGAGAGAGAAAGAGCACAAGGGGGGGAGCGGGAGAGGGAGAAGCAGACTCCCTGCTGAGCAGGGAGCCTGATGCGGGACTTGATCCCGGGACTCCAGGATCATGACCTGAGCCGAAGGCAGTCGCTTAACCAGCTGAGCCACCCAGGCGCCCACATCATTAGTTTTTGATGTAGTGTTCAACGATTCATTAGTTGCATATAACATGCAGTGCTCATCACATCATGTGCCCTCCTTAATACCCATCACTCAGTTACCCCATCCCCCCATCCTCCTCCCTTCTGCAACCCTCAGTTTGTTTCCTGGGGTTCCGAGTCTCTCATGGTTTGTGTCCCTCTCTGATTTCTTCCCATTCAGTTTTCCCTCCCTTCCCCTGTGGTCCTCCACACTATTCCTTATGTTCCATATATGAATGAAATCATATGATAATTGTCTTTCTCTAATTGACTTATTTCACTTAGCATAATCCCCTCCAGTTCCATCCATGTAGATGCACATGGTAGGTATTCGTCCTTCCTGATGGCTGAGTAATATTCTATTGTATATATGAACCACATCTTCTTTATCCATTCATCTGTTGAAGGACATCTTGGCTCCTTCCACAATTTGGTATTGTGGACATTGCTGCTATGAACATTGGGATGCACGTGCCCTTTCTTTTCACTACATCTGTATCTTTGGGTTAAATAACCTAGTAGTACAATTGCTGGGTCGTAGGGTAGTTCTATTTTTAACATCTTGAGGAAACTCCATATTGTTTTCCAGAGTGGCTGTACCAGCTTGCACTTATTTATTTGAGAGCGTGCACATGCAAGAGAAAGAGAGAAAGAGAGAGTGCATGAATGGGGGAGAGGGGCAGAGGGAGAGGGAGAAGCAGACTCCCCACTGAGCAGGGAGCCAGATGCAGGGCTCGATCCCAGGACCCTGGGATCATGACCTGAGCCGAAGGCAGATGCTTAACCAACTGAGCCACCCAGGCACCCCTGTTGAGCTTCTTGAGAAAGATGGCTATCATGCATATGTATAGCATGAGCTTAAAACTATTGATCTTTAAATCTATCTCTTTAGATGTCTTGAAATGCATTTCAGGACACAAAAATACAACAGTTACATCCTAAAGAATAAGGACTAGGTTCAGGAGATGACACCAAAGGACCTTTCAAAAGAACTTACCTTACCTTTTTCATTTTCACCAAGAATTTCTATTTAAAGCATCCCAAACTGAAATTATATTGAGATTGGCATTTTATGCACATAATGTTGTCCAGCGTGAGCACCTTGAATCAGGACCTGGCTCTGTCCCTTGCTCCCCTGTTGGTATCTGCTCTGCAGTCTGTGGAATCGAGGGGCTAGTGAAATGCACAAGAGTCAACAAACTCAGAGTTTTGTTTGGTGGTGAACACCAGTTCTGGGTGTACCTAGATCACACTTTGCAGGTGGACCTGATTTGGCTTTGTCATTAGGGTCAGATACTAATAGGCTTGCAGATTTGGAGCATAAATTTTGCAGAAGCTGTCCATCAAACTCTGTTCATCTTACCCCTCCTCAGATCTGACCCTATTCGTGTCATGTTAGACATCACAAATCTTCTCAGAAATTAGAATACAGCATTTCTGCCCTTTAACCTCATGGAAGTGACATCTTCCTACCATACTTATTGTATAGTTGAGGTGCAAAAGGCCTTTCTTTCCATGTGTCCTTCTGGTTAGTCTAGGCCAGTAGATACAGGAAGAACAATCTTTTAGATCCCAGCCTGTAAGCATTGGTTCTTGATGGACTGCTAATCAGGAATGATTTCTAAATTAATGAAAGCATTCCGAGTATTTAAAAAATTTCTATTTACTTTGTCATCGTGCTCATTTGGAATTGGAAAACTTAAGACGAGTGAGGCTTATAAAGGAAAACTGAAGATGAGAAAGGTAATACAGTTATGCCATCTAAGAGTTTATTCTCCTTTTACTAATTTAGATTCATTATCTGAAATAATTTTTAAATTTCTGTCATAATTTGGTATCATTTAAGGCGAATTTAACTATTTTGCTTAAAAAACCCCTCATCTGTGGACTATAAAAAAATAAAGTCCTATATAGCAACCCCAAGGTAGTCTTGACACTAACACCTAACATTTGCATTGTCTCTGCTCTTTTCTCTTTAGGATATCCAGGCAGAAATTGATGCACATAATGACATATTTAAAAGCATTGATGGAAACAGGCAGAAGATGGTAAAAGCTTTGGGAAATTCTGAAGAGGCTACTATGCTTCAGCATCGCCTGGATGATATGAACCAAAGATGGAATGACTTAAAAGCCAAATCTGCCAGCATCAGGTCAGAATAGTCAATATCAAAATAAAAATGATGGGGGAGGGAGATTTTTATTGTTTTTGCATATCAGAAAGAGAATGGGTAGCCTTACCATCATGCTACTTTCTCAGAAGTAGTTTAAAATTTAAATGCAGGGGCGCCTGGCTGGCTCAGTCGATAGAACATGCAGCTCTTGATCTCAGGGTTGTGAGTTTGAGCCCCACATTGGGTGTACAGATTACTTAAAAATAAAATCTTAAGAAAAAGTTTTAAATGCAAAAACTTTTTTTTTTAAGTTACAGTTTTAGCTCCATTTTTATGAAGGGCCTGCTGCCAACTCTTCTTGACTATTCCCAAATTTGCACTTCATATTTTAAATCTAATACTAAGAACAGTAATGTTACCAATACCTGCTAATTATTGAGTGTTTTCTTTGACCAAGTACTATGTTAACCTCTTTACAAACATTGCATAGCATTCAAAATATCCCTGTAGGTGAATAGTAACATCCTTCCTTACATGAGGAAACAGAGGCTTAATGAAAATAAGGAACTTGCCAAGTTTTTCAGCTAACAAGTGCCAAGCCAGGATTTGAACCTAGATCTTTCTGACTCTTGGCAGTGAATGTTTTGCTTCATCATGCTATTTGTACGTCCAATTGGAAAATGTATTTATAGAAATTAAATATTGCTCTTGGACACTGAAATGGGAAACTGATGATTAATGTCTGCTTTTGGAGAGAGTAAAATTAAATCAGGATGAATTTGAGGACCAGAATGCTGACTAGGAAAGGACCCTGAAAAACTATTGAGGGTGACAATTATTAATGCTGTTGGGAGTCTAGAATTACATTTAATAGATGGTGAACAGTACCCAACTGGATATGAGTTTACAGGAAACTGACTGAGAATGTGCTACTGAGCAAAGATCCAAAAGAGGAATGTTGGTAGAAAGACCTAGATATTGGGGTGCCTGGGTGGCTCAGTCTGTTGAGCGTCCAGCTCTTGCTTTCAGCTCAGGTCATGATCTCAGGGTTGTGACATTGAGCCCCACATTGGGCTCCATGCTCAGCTCAGAGTCTGCTTGTCCCTCTCCCTCCTCCTGCTTGCTCTCTCTCTCAAATAATTAAATAAAATCTTAAAAAAAAAAAGAAGAAGAAAGATCTAGATCTTGCATCTGGGTCAGTATCTTTTAAGATTCAGAAACTGTATGAGGTATTGACAAGTGTACAACCTTAAACAAAATGATCTTAAGTTTGATATATTGACTTTGCTGTTTACTTACTGATCTTAGACAAGACAGTCTCTCTGAGCTTTATTTTTCTCACTCACACAATCAAAATATAAATATTTAATCCACATGATTGCTGGGAAGATTGAATGGGATAATCTGGTAGTTTCTTAACCTATGTAAAGGCTATCTAATGTAGCATCTAGTTTATTTTTTTCTTATGTAAAGGGGCTCAGTGGATCTGCTTCATCTGGCTTCTGGATTTCATGGAACCAGTTCCTAGAGAGTAGAAATCTGTAGTGATTATTTGTTGTGAATAAACTTTTAAGAAAATTTTTCTTTCTAAAGAGATGTCCTCAAAGGTTTTTATTCTTCTGGGTCTCATAGAGGGAGATTTATACTTCTTTTTGCCCCTAAGGAAGGTGGTAATTGAGCATGACCATGGCAGCCTCTGAGTAAAGATCCTCTTGGAGATCATGACAGCATCAGCCAACTACCTTTTTCGATAAGAGAGGACAATTGGGGGGCACCTGGGTGGCTCAGTCGTTAAGCGTCTGCCTTCGGCTCAGGTCACGATCCCAGGGTCCTGAGATCGAGCCCCGCATTGGGCTCCCTGTTTGGTGGGAAGGCTGATTCTCCCTTTCCCACTCCTCCTGCTTGCGTTCCTGCTCTCGCTATCTCTCCGTCAAATAAATAAACAAAATCTTTAAAAAAAAAAGAAAAAAGAGAGAGAGAGGACAATTTGGGAGTATTGTATAGTGAGAGAATATACTTATGCTTATTTAAGATTGAAATTTCAACTGGCCATATCCCATTGGGTTACAACTTTCTGTTCCCCATAAATAAAAATAAATAAAATGATTTAAAATGTTAATTTGGTGAAAAATATTCACTGAGGTTCTAGCAAAGCCAACATCTAGTCTAACAAATGAAAAGCCATAGTGCTGGTCCTGGTGAAGATAGGGTACGTGGTGCTGGCATTTGGAGAGTTTGGAGGATGAGCTCTTCAGGAAGGAAAGATTATTGAAGGCTCACGTCATAAAGAGAATGTTCCAAATGGAAAGCTACAGACAGAAAAATCTTTGGTCTTCCACAGATGCTATTCCTAAGCCTACCAAGTCACATTTTTTTTTCTAACCTGAAAAGAGAGAGCTCATAAAGTACTGTTGCAATATTATCTAATAAATAAATTAATGTTATTTTTAGAAGATGGGAGAGTAAACTTTTGCTAGTGGATTTCTGCATCAAGATAGATCATACATTCCAGTAAAGTGTGTTATTTTTATTTTTTAAATTAAAAAAAAATTTTAATTTAAATTCTAGTTAGTTGACATGCAGTTCAATATTGGTTCAGGAGTAGAGTTCAGTGGTTCATTATTTACATATAACACCCAGTGCTCATCATCACAAGTGCCCTCCTTAATACCCATCACCCATCTAGTCCATCCCTGACCTCCCTCCCTCCATCAACCCCCAGTTTGTTCTCTATAGTTAAGAGTCTCTCATGATTTGTTTCCCTCTCTCTCTCCCCCCCCCCACCGAATGTTCATTTAGTAAAGTGTGTTATTAATGTGATAATGAATTAAAAGAATATTTAGCCTCATTACCCACCTCTGGAGATTCAGGCATTTATTCAAGCAGTTAATAAGAACAAACTTCTGTGTTTAAGGCATTGCAAATAATAAACGAGATATGGTTCCTGTCCTAGCAGGCTCACAGGTCTATCCAGGTTAAGGTGGGTTCAATGAAGGCAGTGCTTACTTTCTCTTCAGATGATCATCAAAGGCTTCATAAGAGAGGCAGTTACTAAGCTGAGCCTCAAAAGGGTATATAGTTATTCTCCAGATGGATTGCGTCAGCCCTGGAGAAGGACATGTTGGCAGGGGGCTTGATATAACACTGTTTTCATGGAACAATGAAGAAGTTCATTCAGTCTGGCTGAATTGGTGTGGAGGGGAAAAGATTGTGGCTGGAAAAAAAGGTAGAGAGTTGAGACACACTCGTGGAACAGCTGTGTGCACCGTGCTCATTCCTCTGTCATAGAATTTGAATTCTATTTGAATAGAATTTTCTATTCTATTTGAATAGAATTTTAGGTGACATAATTAGATGTGAGCTTTGGGAAGATCCCTCCCACATGGCCGTGGAAGATGCTTTATTAGATAGTACAGTTCTGAAGACAGGGAGAGCTGCTAACAGACCTCTTCAGTATCCGGAAAAGGGAAGAGACACTGAATTGGTACTTGGTTCATGTTGTTGAGGTACTATTGAGATATCCAGAAACAAACTGCCAGTAGCCATCGGATGGACTTCTCTTCAAAGGAGAGCTGTCGGCCAAATAAAGAAATGGCAAGATGGGGAGTACCCAGATAGAGGTGGCAGGCAAGGCATCGTGAGTAGGCAAGAGGGTGAAAAATTAGAAGAGGACACAGCAAAGAATCCCAGGAAGCCCTAATATATAGGGAATAGGTGAAGGAAAGGAAAGCCAGCAAAGGCACCTGAGAAGTGGGTGGTCCTGAGGAGAGGAGACCCTGCAGTGTTGTCAGGAGCGGAGGGAGGAGGGGTTTTGAAGGGGGGGCGTGGCTAGGGTGCGGGCCGCTGAGGGAGTGGAGTAAGATCGGGGCTACAGAGGCCAGGCACAGTGGAAAGGGCTTTGGTGACTCTTCGCTGGGACAGTGTTTTGTTTGAGGTGAAAATCTGATCTCCGAGGACCAAAGAGTCCGAATGGGAAGTGGGGAAGTAGAAACAGAACTAGTCTACACAGTCTCATTTTCTCAAGTAATTCTGCTATGAAGGGAAGGGGCGAGAGAGAACACATTGCTGTAACTATGCTATTACACATAACAGCATTATAAACGTGCAGGAACTGGAGATCGAGATCTCTGCCCATGCTGACTTGCCTGCTTTCATGGAGATCAGCATGCGTCACTAAAGAAGTACATGACATAGTCTTCATTTTTGACTTCAAAAAGTGGGCAAAACAAATCCCATTCACATTCATTATTACTTGGGTATTTATAGAAGATGTATATTTCTTTATACAAATACATATAAGTTTGAAACTATATGTGGCGATAGGTGTTCACTAGACATCTTGTGGTAATCATTTGGTAATACATACCTATATTGAATCCATGTGCTGTATATACCTGAAGGTAATAGAATGTTAGGTGCTAATTATATCTTAATTAAAAGAAAGATAAAACAGTTTCTTTTTTTTTTTTTTAGATTTTTTATTTATTTGCGAGAGAGACAATGAGAGTCAGCATGAGAGGGGGGAGGGTCAGAGGGAGAAGCAGACTTCCTGCTGAGCAGGGATCCCAATGCAGGACTCGATCCCGGGACTCCAGGATCATGACCTGAGCCGAAGGCAGTCGCTTAACCAACTGAGCCACCCAGGCGCCCCCCCCCCCCTTTTTTTTTTAAGATTTTTTATTTATTTATTTGACAGAGAGAGAGAACACGAGCAGGCAGAGTAGCAGGTAGAGGGAGAGGGAGAAGCAGACTCCCCGCTGAGCAGGGAGCCCGATGCGGGACTCGATCCTGGGACTCCAGGATCATGACCTGAGCCGAGGGCAGTCGCTTAACCAACTGAGCCACCCAGGCGCCCCGATAAAACAGTTTCTTAAAAAAGATAAAACAGTTTATTATACTCAGTAATAGGCCCTCGTATAGGAAGCATCCCTCAAAAGCAGCGGTACAGGATAGTGTTTCGTAGTGCTGAGCGTGTGGAGCTAAACCACCTCAGTTCTAACACTGGCTTTGACACTTCACTGCTGTGTCACTCTGGGCAGGTTACTTAGCCAGTATGTGTCTCCTCATATGTCAAATAGAGATAATAAGAGTACGTTCCTTATAGGGTCGTCCTGAATATTTCATTTAATTAGCCTGTGTAAAGTGCCTAAAACGGTGGCACACAGTAAGCACTCACTAATTGTTAACTATTATTATTATTTTTTCATGGATTACCATTTTGTTTGGCACTAATTAGTTCAAAAGACATAGAAATTCTCCCTACCTCATTTTTTGTCTTCGTCATTAATGTTGGGAATTTCTGAGAAGGTCCCCAACAAATGGAGTCCATCTGTCCTGGCTGGCTTCTGAGCAAATATGAAATAAAAGTATGTCCAAGAGAGGACAACAGCGTCATGTTAATTACTGACAGAGGCCAGGTTAGAGGAGGTGGCTTAGAGTGAGGGCCCAATGGGCCTTGTTAACTGAACCCCAGAAGAGGCAGTGTTACTAGCAGTCACCAGAGAAGGTGGCCGCCCAGGTGAGAAGCCCTACGTGGAAGAGTGGGGAGGAACTCAGTCTCTGCAGGCCTCTTTCAAGAGGCAAGGCTGGGCTGAGCGAAGCATCCACTTAGTCCCCAAATTGACGAGTCAGGTTCCTCACTCCACCTCTTCAGGCACTGAGAGAGGGGAGGGTCGGAGAGTAGGTCAGGAGTGTGCTCAGTGAGAGGGGGTTGGGCGGGGAAGTGTTCTCATTAACAAATATGGACTCCCAGCCACCCGCCTCCCTTAGTCCTTGCTGAAAACGATACCTGGTGAGCACACTGTCACTTTCTGTCCCTTCATTCTTTCCTCCCGTTCCTTTAAAGCACAGTCTGTCCTTACTGGTCTTCTCTTACGCCCAAATTCTGTTGTATCTTTAATATTTCTGTAAACTCCTGCCACTTTTCTGTATACTTGAAAGTTGGCTTTCCCCTTCATGGCCCACTTCACTTAAAGCTCTCTTTGATAGAGTGTAGGTTTCCCATTTTCCTCACCTGGCAGCCGGTGGGAATATTTTGGGTATTAAATAGCTGCTACCAAACAACCGGAACACCAGCCATCCACTTCCAGTATGGAGCTGCAGACCAGTGGCTGCAGGAGCCCGGCCACACAGGGATAAGGAAGAAGTTGACAGCCTCCTTGCTGTATCTTAGGCATTGCTGCTCCATCTCAACAGCTTCTCCTACCAAGTAAATATATCCGTTATTCTGCCCTCTACCATCTTCCTCCTGCTTCCTCCTGCTCTGTAAGACACTCTCCTGCTTTACTCATTGATTTGAGCATCTGGCTTCCCTTTTATTCTTCATCTCTTCCTTATCTGTCATCCTTGGTGTCAGTATCCATATTGATAATTTTTTATATTTTGACTTCCAAGTTTATTTTTACGTTGTCTCTAAGAGCCTTTCTCCCTATTCTGTTTCTAAGTCCCACAGACCTGGCCATACCTGGGACTCAGTTAACATCCTGTGTTCTCTTGGCATCCCTGAGATGATCAGTCTCCAGGAGACCAAGGGCAGACCGTTCTCCAGAGCACACATTTTATTTTCCTACATTCCACCTGGCCATGTGCATCTGAATGCCACTGGTTTTGCCATGTTAGTTAGAGAGGATCCTTTTGTTGCCTCAAATCATAATTCCTTGCAACATCATTGATAAATCAGTTCTCTTTCACATTAAAGTTATGGCCCTAATGAAGAAGGTATCTTTCATTAGCTTATTATATACCAGGATCATCTCTATGTTATTACCTAACTTTGTATTTTTATCTTGTATATATGATTCATCTACTATATTTCAAGTAGATTGTTTAGTACTCATTTTGGTAGCACATATGCCAACTAGATTGTTTAAAAATGCATGTCCTTTAATGCTTCCAACTGTGGAACTCTTTTAATTTTTTTCCTTCCTTCAAACTTGCCTCCCTTTCTCCTAATATTTTTCAGACTCCATGCACCCCTTCTACTTCATTTGGAATCCATCATAAGCCATTTCAAAAATGTGAATTTTCTCTCCCCCTGGAATTTCTTGTCTCCTCCTTTTAAATCCCTGACACTCTGATGATCACAATCTCTCTCCTCCATTCTTTTTTTTTTTAAGATTTTATTTATTTGAGAGAAAGAGGGAGAGAAAGCGAGCACAGGTTGGGGGGGGGGGCGTGGGCAGAGGGAGAGAGAGAGGTGATAAGCAGATTCGAGCACAATGCAGGGCTCAATCCCGGGACTCTGGGATCATAACCCGAGCCGAAGGCAGATGCTTAACGAACTGAGCCACCCAGGTGCCCCTCTCTCCCCCATTCTTGATTCTAGGCTTCCTAGTGTTGCACAAGAAAGTGAAAAATGATGACAGTTCTTCTATAATTTGACCCTTTCTGCTTACAATTGGTATTGTGATTCTGAATGATTTTCTTTTTTTTAAAATTAATTATTTATTCATTTTTAAAGATTTTATTTATTTGTCAGAGAGAGAGAGCACAAGCAAGGGGAGTGGCAGGCAGAGGGAGAAGCAGGCTCCCTGCTGAGCAAGGAGCCCCCCGCAGGACTTGATCCCAGGACCCCGGGATCATGACCTGAGCCGAAGGCAGACGCTTAACCAACTGAGCCACCCAAGCGTCCCTTCTGAATGATTTTCTATCCTATTCACCACTATCTCTATTTTGTGAAGATTTTGCTTCCTTGTTATCGCCCCAAAACTCTCCCTTTGCCATGGCCTGCCTTCCTTCTTTTCTGAGAATGAGGCCATTTGATATATGTCCCTTCTGTGCATTCTGTATTTCAAGTTGTGCTTTAATTGTGCTCAAGTCAATGTTGTCATGGCAGGGAGCATTTGCTTTAATTTATCATCATTTTTAAAGAGAGAATGTCTGCCAAAGATTATAATAACAGCTAATACTTAGTGAATATTCATGTGCTAGCCCTGTAGTAAGTGGCTCACAAGCGTTACCTCCTTGGACTGTGCTGTGGTCATTAGAGCTGTGTAACAGTCTGTTACCCCAACGGACCTTGGGGTAACACCGTAAGTATTATTGTGCAGTTTTTTTGGATAACTTTCATTAGACTTTTAAATACTGAAGTCCAGTGTGTGAAATAGTCTTTGCAATCTAAAAACAATACACACAAGTATATATTTCACTTAGATTGATAGAAGAGACAATAGCTAATGATTTGAAACGTCATCTAGAAGATAGGCTCTTAGGAAATTTGACAATATTTTTTACTCCCTGGAAAAAATGTGAATTGGAAATAAATTCAGGAATGTGAATGACATGGCCTTTTTATGTTAGATTTATTTAATTTAGGATTATGTTAATTGAATATCCACTTATCAGCTTAATGATGTTTAATAGAGATTCTTATTAACATATGGTTTCAAAGGCCAGTGAAATTGTAAAATCTAATGAAAACAGAGTTCATAGATAAAATTCTATCTTTCCTTTCTTTTATGAGCCTCTTAAGAATTCAGGGCACCCTTTTAAGAGCCCTTAGAGAAGATTAACCTTTAACATCATGGTTACATCTGTTATCACATTCTACAATGTCACTGACACCACTTTTAGCCTTAGCCAGTTGATTTTGCTAACCATATTGTTTTGTTTTGTTTTGTTTTTAAAGATTTTATTTATTTATTTGTGAGAGAGAATGAGAGACAGAGAGCACGAGAGGGAGGAGGGTCAGAGGGAGAAGCAGACCCCCTGCTGAGCAGGGAGCCCGATGCGGGACTCGATCCCGGGACTCCAGGATCATGACCTGAGCCGAAGGCAGTCGCTTAACCGACTGAGCCACCCAGGTGCCCTTTGCTAACCATATTTTAAAACTAATAACATTTCCTTCTCTCAAGTCGAATAGAGGAAGATTTTGTCCCCCTCTTTTTTCCCCCCCCCCCCCCCGCCTGGTTCAGCACTTTCTGAGAAGGTGCAAATGTTCTGTCTCTGTACCATTTGGTGTGGTAGCCACGAGCCACATGTGGTATTTGGAGTGCTTGAAATGTGGCTAGTCAATTGATGACGTGAATTTCAAATTTTATTTAATTAACTTCAGCTTCAATGGAAATAGCTACATGTGACTGGTGGCTACCATATTGGAAGCACAGCTTTGGTGTTCTTTTCAGCACACACTGAATTCCTTTTTGTCCTAGTCATCTTTGCTCCCTTTCTGAGAGCAGGAATAATTCCTCTTACTGTAACTGGTTATGCTTGCACTAATAAAGGTATTTTCTTTCATTATAACTTGATTTATAATCTATGGGTTTTACCATAAACTAAAAATCAATTTCATTTGTCATAAAGATACCACATTGGACATTTAATTCTGTGCATTCCTTACACGACAGGGGATAGTATGCATTTGCTCCCTTAATTTGGGTCATTGTATTCTTTGATGGACCTACTTTGCAAATGGCTCTTCACTTGTCTATAAATATGTCTGCGTAGTTTCTATCTGCCATCTTAAATGCTGCCCATAATGAAAGCGATGGAGTTGGAAAGAGGTTAGACTGCAGTTTGGATCCCAAATTCCCTCCTTGAGCAAGTTTTTTTCTTCTCCAAGCTGTGGTTCCCTCAGAGAACTGTTGTTAGGTTTCTTATATCAGAGCATATTTGGTTAACTTGTCTTTCTCCCACCTTGATCCCAGGACTTTTCATTTCTGAAACTGTGTAGTGCCTGATAATCAGTGCGAGTGCTCCATAGAGGTTTGTAGTGAGTAAGTGGAAAGCTGTATTTTATTTTTATAAATGCCCCTGCTGACTCACTCACACTGTTTGCTCTCTTTTTCATATCGGTACATTAGGAGAAGGAATCGAAACTTCTTTGAAGAAATATTGAAAAGTAAAGGCTTTTGTGATTTATTTATTTATTTTAGAGAGAGCTAGAGAGGGAGCACATGAGAGGGGGAGGGGGCAGAAAGAGAGGGAGAAAGAGAATCTCAAGCAGACTCTGCGAGCTTGTCACGAGACTCGATCTCATGACCCTGAGACCATGACCTGAGCTGAAATCAAGAGTGGGACACAACCTGCTGAGCCACCCAGGTGCCCCAAGGCTTTTGCGATTTAAAATAGATATTAATTTATAGTTTCCTCTATATTATATTTGAATGATGGGGTACCATTTTTTATGGATCCTTACCTTCTAAGAAATTTTTGCATTATATATTTTTAAAAATAGTTGGTCACTTAAAAATGTTTAGAGACTTGTAAAATAAATGATTCAGTGTAACAAGAGCTAACTTGTATAAAGAGTGTTCTATAGTAGACATCATCCTAGGTTGATATATTCAGTGAAACTATCTCTAGTTTTGCACATGTCAAGTACCCAAAGAATAAACTGAAACAGGTGAGAATTAGGATAATAAGCCAGTTATCCAGAATGTGAGTGCCCACAGATATGAGTTAGATAGAGAAATGTTTTAAGATTCTGAAAATATGATTGATGACTGACTGGTCATCTATAGTTGTGAGGAAGGCGAAGCTTTAAAATGTTTAGAGTAAAACTGAGAAAGTACAAGTACACCAAAAACAAGTTTAAGGTTTCTACTTGCAAAGCATTCAACCCAGTGCCCAAGAAAAGACTTTCATCTTGAAAGATGAAAGAATTAAATTGAAACTAGAACACTGAAGGCTACTATGGAAGTACGCATTTATTTGGGCATATGGTAGTAATCCACTGAACACATAGTAACAATCTACTGGAGAATAACCAGAACAGATTTTCCAGGCAAAGATTCTGCCAGATCAACTTGCTTTATATGATGGAAAAAGGAAGATGCAGAAAAGTACATATACTGTTATCTCGTTTATTTCAAAGTCACTTTAGTATCTCTCTATAAAAAACATTGCCTTCATCTTTATGAAAAGTCCTGCAGGTGCTGAATGGGATAGATTTCAGTGATCAATTTCATTATTTTATGCAGTCAAAAGAGTTAATTGCATTGGGAAAAAAAATGTTTGCATGCTCTTCAATACGATGAGTGTGTGTAACCAGATTTCAGAGGAATGTAATGTCTGATTTAGTTATTGATTAAAGAGTTGAACTACAGACATTGAAGAAGCAGGATGAAATAATCTAAAATAGGAGGTCAGGGTATGTGCTTAAGTGTTTTTCACACAGAGACGCTCAAGCACATCTTGATTGATTAAAAGCCTTTTTAATTTTTATTTTTTTTTTTTTTTTTTTTGCATTTTAAAAATACTAGAAAGAGACTCTTAGTCTCAGGAAAGAAACTGAGGGTTGCTGGAGTGGAGGGATGGGGTGGCTGGGTGATGGACATTGGGGAGGGTATGTGTTGTGGTGAGCACTGTGAATTGTATAAGACTGATGAATCACAGACCTGCACCCCTGAAACAAATAATACATTATATGTTAATAAAAAGAAAAAAAATACTAGAAAGAAATTGCAACACCTCAAATATATTTATGGCAAAATGATTTGTAACTGGCAGAGTTTTCAATTAATATAATCGAAATTATTTAGCTCTTCTCTATGACAAGTAAAATTACTGTTTATCATGGATAGGTAATTACATATTTGGCCTAAAATTAATCAATATGAATATAGAAAAACTGGCACTCATGCAGACTCAGGATCTCATTAAAGCAGAATTTTGTAAAGTGAGGTCAATCATACCACCTGTAGAATGAATAGAAAAGATTATAAATGCAAGAAAACAAACTTAATCATACAATTCTCATAGAATTATAAAATACCTCAAACTTCTTTCTGTATTTACAAATAATTTTTTATTATTTCATATCTAGGTCTTTTGAATAAGATACATCATTTTAGAGTTTGAATAGTTTGTTTTATATTAGCCAGCTGACAATGGAACTATAAATAGATTGCAGGTTAACTGGCCTTCTGTATGTGACTGAATGCTGGTTCGTGGTATTTCAGAGATATGCAGAACTCCATTTTTTTTTTTTCCTTTTAGCCAAGAATATTGGATGATAGACCATGATCATTACTTTATGAACTAGAGATGAACTAGAGATCAGACCATTCTTCTGAAAACATGAACTTTTAAAAACAAAGACAGGATATTGTTGAATGTCTATTGCTGGAGTACCACCTAATGTGATCAATGGGAAAATACTTGTTTGAATTAACTATAGCAGAGCTATCAGCTTTAGGAACAGATGCTCAAGTCGATCAGATGTCCAAAAAGGAAATTACTGATAAGACTGAGAGACAGTAGAGGCTGTCCCTGGTTGATTGGTCTCCTATTACTCAGGGAAGGAGCAGTTTTGTGGAAGAGGGGATCATAATGCCAATGTGAAGGTGATAGCTAACGGAGAGGTTGTGAAGCCTGATCAACAGAGGTTTCTTGCACCTGAAGTTGCCCCAGATGAGTCATCTTTTGCCATCATGTCTTTAGTCTTTGGAAGCTGGTGTGAAACAAGGCTTAGGTCTGTTTCCATCAGCCCTGCACCTCTCAGTCTGAAAGGTTAAGGTAATTCCATTTCACACAGTTGAGTGCTTAAGTCCCCATTAACCGTCTGCCCACTGGGGTGGTGCAGGGTTGAGTAAACGCTGACTCCGAAAGTCCCTGGAGTTATTTCTGACTGATCCCCCTTTTCAAATTCAGCCCATGAAGTGTGGGCTTGAGACTGGGTAAGTGGGCTTTCTTCAGCGCCCCAAATTTGTGCTTTTATTTGCATTTCTATTCTCAAGGGCTTTTATTCTTATTGGAATCTTAATCACGTGAAAGTGTATTTCCGAAACATGGTTTCCTGAGTATAAAGTTCATAATTTAAGAATCTGAAGGTACTTTTCTGTACTAAAAACAGAAATAGTTATTGAACCAAAGACCTCACCTTTAAACCAGAGTATGAAGTACTGTAATCGATGATTTTTGCCCAGTTGTTTTCTATTCACAGTAGACATTTGTCACTGGACACCAGTCAGCCTTAAGCCAAATAGTGTTCTATCCAGGCAATGGCTTATTGTTTCCCAACTTTTTGAGATAAATGCTGGTGATGTTCTGCTTTCAGTAATTTATTGAGTTTTAAGGGAAATTAAGACCGTAATTTCCTTTCCTAAAAAATTAGCTCTTTTAGAAAGAAAAATAACATGGGCCTGTTGTACATACTCAATTAGTACATAAATATGTAAAAATTAAGTGTTTACTGTGTTTTCAGTAGTAATCCCATCTAATATGTATCTTTGCAAACATGTTATATGCATGTAGTTGCTTTCTTTTCTTCTCTCTATCCCTCTCTTCATATATATGGATGAAAGGAGAAGAAAATTATATTTGAGTGTGCGTATATATTATACATAAGCTACTGAAACTTGCTTTTATAATTTCACATTATATCATGGTCATTCTTCTCAAAAGACTCATATTTATGCCTTTGTGGCGTGTAGTTATCCGTTTTAAATTTTGATAGATATTACCAACATATCTGCATATTTCATCTTCTTCAAAATAACTGTTTCTTACAGGATTTTTTTTTTTAACAAGAAGTCAACCTCTTTCTGGGATGTGAACATTAGTTGGTCATACAAGATTGTGAGTCTAAGGGAAGATATATAATTTTTTAACACAATTCAAACTTCTAAATGTGGTCAATACTGTCTCTCACCAGGGCCCATTTGGAGGCCAGTGCTGAGAAGTGGAACAGGTTGCTGACATCCTTAGAAGAACTGATCAAATGGCTGAATATTAAAGATGAAGAGCTTCAAAAGCAAATGCCCATTGGAGGGGATGTCCCAGCCTTACAGCTCCAGTATGATCACTGTAAAGTAAGTTAGCTGCATCTGGTGGGGACCTTTTTAAATTTTTTAATTTTCAATTAGCCAACATATAGTACATCATTAGTTTTTGATGTAGTGTTCAGTGATTCATCAGTTGCGTATAACACCCAGTGCTCATCACCACACGTGCCTTTCTTAATACCCATCACTTGGTTACCCCATTCCCCCACTCCCCTCCCTCTGTAACCCTGTTTGTTGATGGCAAAGTATATACTCAAAATTCTAGATAAATATCTGAGTTGAAGCAATCAACACAGGATTTCACCCTTGCCCCCCATTTCTTTTATTTATATATTTATAGATTTAATTTATTTGAGAGAGGGAGTGCGAGCAGGGGGAAGGGCTGAGGGAGAGGGAGAGAATCCTCAAGCAGACTCCCCGATGAGCTCGGAGCCCGATGTAGGGCTCAATCCAGTGACTCTGAGATCATGACCTGAGCTGAAACCAAGAGTTGGACGCTTAACCGACTGAGCCACCCAGGTGCCCTCCTACCCCCCGTTTCTAATTATCAGTATTTAGACACTTAATTTAAGTTGCATGTATTACTTCCATTTGTTTCAAATTAATTTCTCTTCATATTTAATTAATTTTTTTCAAACATTACAGAGCTCTAAAGCATCATATTGCTTTTAGTGTATCAACATTCATCTAACTTTCTAATAGATTTTAAAATATTAATATATTGGGGAAATATTTTTACTACAAGTGAGTTCTTAAACTGAGAAGGCATAGAGTTATAAAGAATTGCAAATTATCATGTTTATCATGTTTATAATAAATGGAAGTGAAAAAAAAAAGGACCTGTAGAAGTATGAATATAAAGTCTTAAAGCAAATGAGGGCCATAGTATTTAGATCATTTTATATGTTTTATTTTTCTGAACTTAGACCTTTTTTTGAGTTACATTTTTATTCTGCTCAAATTTCTGTCTCTCTGCAAATCTGTACTTTTGTACTTTTACTCTGAGAAGCAGATATGCTGAAATGTTATCAACTGACATGTTAATTCTTAGAACTTTGTATTATTTAAATTCTTTGCCTTATTAACTCTCCATTTGTTTATTTAGTACTCCTTCATGTCCATTTTCTCATGTACTACACATGGGCTTGTTTTGTTATATATGTATAGTTTTTACTCTTCACATGCAATGCAAGTTCTCATTCTAATTAAATGTGATGTTAGAATTCTCTTCCCTTTGGAAAAGCCACAACACTAACACACGCATCTTCTAAAGGAAGAAAGGAAGATGTCATCTAGGTAATAAGTTTGCTTCAAAATGATAAGACCTTGAAAATTATTTTACTTTGGGTCCTTGCGTCTGGGTTATTCAAATTACCATTTGGGTAAATTTTCCCTTTCTACTTGAAAAGAGACTGTGATAGAGAGAGTTCCAAGATAAGAGAAAAGAAGACACTGTTGGAATATAACATGCAAAATAATCATAACAACCACAACAAACAATGACAGAAGATTTTAAATCACTGATTTAGGAAAATCATGTTTCTCCTTTTTTCAGCTTCCCCTTCTATTAATTATTCATATACCTTTTTTGTGGATTCAGGTGATGAAATAGAATAATACAAAGCTCTTCTAATGGAAGTGCTCTGTTAAGGAATAAAATCTGCTTGTGACCATGTTCTGCTAGTTTTGATTAAAACCTAGTTCGTGAGGCATGAAATGATTTTCCTCTTCCGGCCTTAGCAAGTAAAGTGCACATCAGTGTTTCCAGTAAGTGCTGGCTATGTTCTTTCTAAGCCCTCCTCTGAACAAGGTCAGCCTCTTTTAGGCTGTGTTTCACTTAGAGTCTTAGAGTGCAGTTGCTCTGCACCATCCCTTTAGGCCTGGGTGTTTAGATAATAAATATAATACTGATAATGATGCTGATGATCATACTGGTTCATTCGTTCAGCAAGTATTTATTGAGTGTGTCATATGCTTCAGGCACTATTCTAAGCATTGGTGAGTCAACAGTGAACATGATAAAGTTCTTGCCTGACTCCAAGTAGTAAGAGAAAGACATTAGACAGGCAGTAAATACATAATAGGTCTCATGGTAGTAAGTACTATGAAAAAGGTAAAGCAAGGTCAAGGAGAGAGAGAGGGATGGGAGAGTATAAATTGCAGAGGTGCTGTTCTATGTGGAGAAGGTCAGGAAAGTGCCATAAATGAGGTGGTTTTTGAGACGAGAACCTATGGAAAGGTGAGGCAGGACGTGATGCTATCCCTGGGGAAGACAGTGTAGGGAAAAGGGGATAGACTCACACAGGCCACAGAGGCTGCAGTGTTCTGGTCATATCTGAGGAATAGCATGGGTACCAATGTTGTTGAAGCACTTCAGCCAAATAGAGTGGTAGGAGATGAGGTTGGGGTGGAGGCAGGGGGAAAGGGTTTAAATCACCTAGGTACTTGAAAGTCCTTTGTAAGGGCTTGGCTTTTACTCCAAGGGAGATGGGAAACCATGGAAGGTTTTGATCATTATACTGCTGCGATCTGACTTACATTATATGATAATTACAGGTGAAATTATGAAGAATAAAATATAGAGGAGTTCAGAAATGTATTTCAGTAGTCCAAGTGGGGGATGGTGATGACTTGAACAAAGGTATAAAGGTAGAGGTAGAAGTAACTGGTTTTTGAATATATTTGGGAAGAAGCAACAGGATGTGCTCATGGGTTGGGTATGTGGAATATAAGAGAAAGAGAAGGGCTTATAGTGGCAGGAATCAAAGGTTTTTGGATAAAGCAAATGGGGCAATGCCTCGGGGGAGAATGTGGGGTCAAGTAATGACTTTATAAGGATGAAGACAAATTCTACATGGTTCTATGCTGATGGGAATGATCTTACAAAGTCAGAAAAGTCAGTGATGCAGGAGAGAGATTAGCAGGTAGGGGATGGGATAGGATCCAGGGTACAAGTGTAGCAGTTGGTCTCGGGTAGGAGGGCAAAGAGTTCATCCCGTCTAACAAAAAGGTAGCTTTGTAGATCTGTGTGTGGGAATATTTAGATGTCCTCTTCTGATTGCCTCTGTTTTCTCAGTGAAATAAGGAGCAGGGTCATCAACTGAATACGAGAAGAAGGAAGACAATGTGAAGGTTTGGGGAGAGAGGAGACAGAAAATATAGTCTAGGAGTGGGTGAGTTAAACTAGGAATGTACAAGAAGACCACGGGGCATTATGAAGGGCCCCCGTGAGGTCAGTGCTCATGAATTTAAAGTGAGAACAGCCAATGTGAATGTTTTTCTTCACCCATGGTTGAGTTGCCTCACTGAAGGTAAGGAGTGAGTTGGAAAGTTGAATTGAACCAAGCACATGTGATGGAGGAAGAGAGGAGAAAGGGGGTTACAGAAATGCAAGGGAGCTATGGTAATGATTGCATGTGGAATTGAGGCTGGGGGAAGGGAGATCTGAGGATATCGGGGAGATGAGGGACAGTAAAGTGATGTTAGAAGTCAATGAATGGGACACGGCAGGGGGCTGAGAAATCATTCAAGTTAGGGACCTGGGGAGGGGCACAAACTGTAAAGAAAGCTGGTTATAGTCAGAGAAGGGGTGCTAGAAGGGACATTTATTGTTTTTTGTTTTGTTTTATTTATTTATATATTTTTTAAAAGATTTTATTTATTTATTTATTTGACAGAGAGAGAAAGCGAGAGAGGGAACACAAGCAGGGGGACTGGGAGAGGGAGAAGCAGGCTTTCTGCGGAGCAGGGAGCCCGATGTGGGGCTCGATCCCAGGACCCTGAGATGATGACCTGAGCCGAAGGCCGATGGTTAACCGACTGAGCCACCCAGGCGCCCCAAAGGGACATTTATTGTTAATGACAATCTCCGGTGTCTTTTTGCAGGAGTGAGTTGCACAGGTAGGGTGGAGGACCCGGTCTATAGGGAGGAGTAGATAAGGAGCTGAGAGGCGGAGTTAGCTGCAGGATCATCTACAGGGGCAGTAAAATCACCATGACCTGATACCAAAATGATGATTATGAGAAGGAAGGGTGATGGTGGGATAGGTTGGGATTGATGTAGTTTGGAAAAATGGTGTTTTCACATCTTTTGAGTCTTACACCCCTGGTTGGGGATGGGGGAGAGGAATAGTGTAAATTGGATATAGTTTAGCACTGCTTTCTAAATTTCTTAGTGCCTGTTACTAGATTTTTCTTGGGTTACTATTATGTCTTTATCACAGTTGCCATCACTTAGCCCGTTGTGCATAATCCAGACTGCTGTTGAGGGATGTTCTTTATCAGTAAATAGGACTTATCAGGAGTTTCCATTTAATGGTCTGTACTTCTTTGAATTTTATATTAGAAAGTTTCTATGAATAGCACTGATTAAGTTTCTGAGTATGGGGCCAGGTGGCTTCTCCTCTCGTTGTTAAACCCTCACTGGAAGTGATCCTTTGTGACATTTCATGTGGATCGTAGGTTCTGGAATATGATACTTTATTGTGATCTGTCATAGTCTGCCTTCCAATTTATCAGTGATCTAAAACTACAGACTTTCTTACTATCATCTATTACTAATGTTTTGACACGAGCTTCATTTTTAACTCTGAGAACTGAGCAGCCTCTTATGCCAGAAATAAATTATGGAAGAGATTTCCGAGTAAAGTTTGTGGAGGTGTGTATTAGTTTGCGAGGGCCACCATAACAAAACACCATAGATTGAGTGACATAAAATATTTAAAGACATGACACCTACCTGTAATTATTTACCTTTCTTACTAAACTTTGCCAGCCATAATCATTGAATAGTCTAACTTTAGTTGAATCTCAGCCTTGCCAATGTTCTAACTTAAATGTAATTCTGTAAATTATCTGTAATCTTTTCTTAAATTTAAAATCCCTTTGGGTGTTGGGTATACATGTGGTTATCTATTTCAGGATAGCTTTTTCTTACCTATGTCCTTGGAGAATGTCTTTCCCCCCTGCCTCCCGATTATTTTTACCAGGAAAAAAAATCTTTATTTAGAATTAAAATTATCAATGATTAAAACTGAAAGAGGCCCAAGAAATAGTTTAGTCCAATCCCCTTACTGATAGCGGAAGAAAATGAGAGCCATGGTGTGTTTTGATGAAATCTGAGTTTTCACCCCTCCTTTCCTTTCTCACTTCCAGCAAATCCTTATCATTTGCCCACGTGTCTGGCAGTTTCTAGGACACCAGAGAGACATGGATACACAGAACAGACACAGTCCCTGCTTCTTCCTTGTGTTATTAGAAATCATTTCCAACAGGAATTGTGCACTGCACATTGCTATCCCAAATCTCTAGCTGTCTTCCCAACTATCCATTTCTCTAACCCCCAACTTCAGTCCCTTGGTGATAACTCAAGCCTGCTATCAGTTCTTGTACACTTTTATTTCTGATCTTTTCTCTTAAAGAGATTCTATAACTCTTTTCAATTATAACATGATGTAGCTTTGGATGGAACAAAATAATCTTTAAACTATTTTTTCACAGCTGTGTTTAGCAATAAATTTAGGTGCCTTTTCTAACTTCTTGCTGTTTTTGGTCTTTAATTGTCATAATAAAGTTTAAGAGATCTCTTCAGTCTTAAAGAACTCTTGCTTTATAGCTTAAAAATACATAGTTAGAATCAACCAAAATCAACCCTTAAATGGCTTGATACTAATACGAGGCAAGTTTTTTTGTTTCTTAAAATTTCCCCATAGAAAGAATGAGACCTTGTATTTGATTTCTAACTTACCCTCTCTTCTTGCAGATAGCTGTCTGAATTACTTTATTTTGAACAACGCAGTACTGTGTCAAACTAATGGGACCTAATCTCTTGATACTAAATTAGAATGTCTAGCAATTCCCAGATGGATTTTTTTTTAAACGAGACAAGAAATCTAACACTGATTTGTTTACTATTCTAGGAGGTAAGATCTCATAAATGCAAGTCTTGAATGTTGTGTACACAAGTCTTTTAAAGATGAGCTTAAAAAGCAATACCACATGCCTTTCTGTTGTGGTCAAGACAAATACACATTCACAAGATGCATTAAAAACCACCTGTGCTGAAGTCAAGTCACACAAATTAGCACTTAAGTTTTACATTAAAGTTTCCAGTGACATTATATACAAAGTAAAAAACAAAGCTAGGTCTCAAAACCTTAGGTGGATGTGGGGTTACTGTGGACTAGAAAACCACTACGTGACTTAAAAGCTGCTTCCAGGGATGTCAAACTCTGATGTCAAAGAGTTATGTGAAGAATTTGAATAAGGTAATTCTAAGTAGATATCTGACTAACCTCTATTCTCAGCACTTTATGAAGTTAAGTGAAATTTGTTTTGGCTCTTGCCCTCTGGGTAGTGGCGTATCAGTCTCTGTTCTGAGGCACTTTCTGTTGGGACTTTCTTTTTTTTTTTTATTTATTTATATGACAGAGAGAGACACAGCGAGAGAGGGAACACAAGCAGGGGGAGTGGAGGAGGGAGAAGCAGGCTTCCTGCAGAGCAGGGAGCCCGATGCGGGGCTCGATCCCAGGACCCTGGGATCATGACCTAAGCCGAAGGCAGACGCTTAACCATCTGAGCCACCCAGGCGCCCCTGTTGGGACTTTATATAAAACTTAGTGAACTAGAACCTGCGCTTAGGTAGACGTGGTTTCAGTGCTCCCCTCCTCCACTCACTAGCTCTGTGATCCAGGCTCTGGAGCATATTGTCCCATCTCTTCAGGCCTGTTTCTGATCATCAGTATATATAAAGCACTTAGCAGAGTACATTTAGTAAGTGCGCAATATGCAATGGCTGTTGGAGTCCTTCTTTAGACTAGGACCTATATTTTCTAGTGTATTTTTCATTTAGTTGTGCTGTGTCAAAATTTTTAATTTTTCCTCAGATTCATGACATTTGGGCAACCGCAAGTTTTGACGTCAGAACTTACATTTACTATTTTTGCCTATTGGTGGCTTCAGAGATAATTTAGACTACTCAGGAAATGGGATGAAGTCATTGAAACATTTTTGAGAATTTATATGGGATAAGATATGAGTCTAGAGCTGCAAAATGACTTACTTCTTGTTCTTAATAAAAGAAAACAGCTTATCATGGAAAGGCCAAGCTCGTAAGACACATCTGTATGCACTGCTTTAGTTAACTTATCAGAGGTTTATAGACAAATGATAAATGTTTAACCATGAATCTAATTACCTTTAAATGCAATATTTGAATGTTACCATAATCTGTAAGTAAAGAAACAAAATTAATGTATATAATTTTACATTTGCATTTGTATTCACATGACCTTATCCTGGATCCAGTCTGCTTTCATGGTCACACATGCCGATGGCTAGAGACTCTGGTATCTCAGATTTATTTGTACAGGCACCTTGGATACTTGGAGATTGGTTTATGGGAACTCACATACTCTCAAAGTCTTCCGGTCCCTACCTGTATTTCTATATTCGAGACCTTGATATGTGTGCATCAGTGACTTAATGACACTTTCTCATAGCCAGTCTTCAATAATGGCAGTGCTAGTCACCTCAACACCCACCCACACTATTCACTGAATGCCTTCTTGTGGTTGAAAACAATGTTATATATACAAAGGGCAACAAGGCACAGCCTCTGCACTTCAATGACACGTTTTAATAATTTCTGTTCATAAAAGCTCTGTGCTTGTGGCTGTATCCAGATGGGATATTACATATTTAAATGTTTAGGGGATGGCTCTGAGACTTTTAGTTAGAATGGTACTGTAAGGTCATGCTTCAGATCACCTTGTCTGCTTAAAACACGTAGTAATTATAGATAAAATGTAACAATCCCCCCCCCCCGCCGCAGGAAACCAAACATAGCAAATTTGGGCTCCAGAAAATGACAGACATTCCACAGATCAGAAACAAAGCAGAAAAGCAAAGCGGTTAGTAGGGTTGATGGTGCTGGGGAAAGCTCACCAGTCCTGGATGCTGAGCAAGCAGAAAGCCCCATAGCAGTCTCTGCTTAAGATCTCTCTCTCTCACACGTTGAAATGAGTGGCTCACAGATTGGCATTCTTTTCTTCTGTCCAAAAAAAAAAGTCCCAGGAACTGATATAACATCAGTGTATTTTGGACCCTTAATTAAATGTTTATACTTTGGATAACTTGGATATTTTAATCAGTGACTCAGAACATTGATAAGTTTTCAGTAACAATAATAATAAATACTGTGTTCAGTGCTTTAACAGCACATACATATAGGAGACTTATTAAATAATAATAAAAATTAATAATATGTCAAAGGGCTATGACAGTGAAGAGTGTTTGGCCCTGGGCCTGACACACAGTAAGGAGTGGTCCTTATCTCCTCCTGTAACTGTGAGTCTGTCTTGACAGTTTTGATCATTTTTGTTTTGTTTAAAACTGTCTAGGCTATATGAGTTGTTTTAATTAAATAAAGGTATATTAATACCTATTATTTACCATCTAATACTGCCCCATATAAGTAGTCCCCCATCACTATCTAGGATTAACTTGCAAAATTAGACAGAGTCACCTTCCAGTCTTTACAAGTATCAGTTTGTAAACAACACAATTGTATTATTTTTTTCTCATGTGGGTACATATTTAATATCCTCAAATATCAAAATAAATTACTACTTTAAAACATACGGTGTTTTTTTTTAAAAAAAATAGTGTTTTTAACGATTTTTAGAATAAATGGATATAGTTGAATTTTCCCATCAAATGATCTAAATTTTTTGTATAATTTTTATTTTTTTATTTTTATTTATTTATTTTTTTAAGATTTTATTTATTTATTTGACAGAGAGACACAGCGAGAGAGGAAATACAAGCAGGGGGAGTGGGAGAGGGAGAAGCAGGCTCCCTGCCGAGCAGGGAGCCCGATGCTGGGCTCGATCCCAGGATCCTGAGATCATGACCTGAGCCAAAGGCAGACGCTTAACGACTGAGCCACCCAGGCACCCTTTTTGTATCATTTTTAATGGTTTATAGAAAGTGAGGTCACTTGTATGCAACTTCACTTTCAAGAATGTGAGATTATCATTCAATCAACAGTTACTTAGAAAGTTCCTACAATGCAGTCGCATTCATTTGTAATGTTAGGGATTTATTTCCAGTCACATGCTTTAACACTGGATTACATTGCAGATGCAGTTTTTGCTATTCACTCTGCACTTCATTTCCTACACAATGTAAATTCTCAGTTATGTGGGGGCAGCTGTCAGAGCTCTGACACCCTGTCTTTAATAGAATACATGTTTGATTTTAGCAAAGAAAATCACCAAAAATAATTGAAAGTGTATGATTCTGGTATAATTTTTTATAGGTTTAGATCCATTCCCTCGGGGCCCCTCTGTCCTTTACTTAATTTAATTCCTCTATTCAAACCTCATTATGTAAGAGTCAGGACATTTGAGTCTGAAACTGACTTGCTGAAATACACTTGCAAACTTGCTTACTAAAGTAACAAATTCAAACATTGTCTTTAAATCAGCAACATGCCACCCTGAAACAGGCTGTGTTGGGGGGGGGGATTGTTCTCCCTACTAAAGTAATCTGAGACTCTACCTGCAAACCTGTAACTTCAAGGTCTTGCTGTGTGATGAAGTTACCAAATATGGGATATTGGCCTTTTTCTAAAATTGATTAAATTAATTTCCAAGTTCCCCCTCCAGCCTTTGGTGCCTCCTTTGACTTCATTCTTATTAAATGCATAGCCTACTCTAAGGACTGTGAGTAAAGTTGCTACTTGTGTTCCTTCCCAAAGCAGCAGTTCTAGAAGTGAGGCTATACCTACTGGCCATACTCCATTTAGTTGTCTGCAGCTGATTTATTTCCTATGCCTGACAGGTGTCACTGGGACTTTACCCCAAAGGGCCATGGACTGTCCACGTTTAGAGGGAATGGCAAGGCAGCCTAATAGCTGGCAGTATCTGGTGGTGAAATTGAGAGTGGACCACAAATGCAGCAGGAAGGAGAGGTTTGGGAGACCAAGCAGTTACAGTCCACCCCCTGAATGTAACAGCCCATTTTCAATGAACTGCCTCTGGACATATTTAGCCGAGCTTCATTTATCTGCCAGTTTGTGTATTCATTCAACAAACCTCTATGTTGCTACTGATATTTGCCACATACTTTGCTAGGCACTGGGCATGTATCACTTCAGAAGACTAATTTTGCTGTCACGGATTTCACCATCTAGCAGCAGAGGCAGGCTTGAAAAAAGTAACTACATTGGATACCAAAAGCCCTAATGTGAGCATGAGCACATGGCCAGGGAGGCACAGATGAATCATGGTTCTCTGTACTGGGAAGACCGGGTAAGGCTTCACAGGGCAAGTAGCCTTTGAGCTAAAAAGAGATTTCGGAATAAGAATTCTCTAAAGACTGTTATCAAAACTCCTGGAGGAAAACTCCTCCAAATTCGTCATGGCATGACTGGAGTATGCAATAGAGTAAGAGGGTGTTGCTTACCTCCCTTTTCAATTTTACTTGAGAGAGAAAAAAAATACAAGTTCAGCACCTTCTGCGGTGCCTGGTAATAGTAGATATTGAATATGTTTGCCAAATGAAGGAATACATTTATGTGTGCATATATTTTGAAAATTGTAAGGAAGAATACTCTTTTATTACTGTGAGAAGCTGGAGGATTCCTATCTTAGTTTTAGCATTCATACTTAGTATTCTGACTCAGGCATCATTTTTTATGTCAATGGGGTGGAACCAAAATGAATTTGTATATTAAATGTTCATTTAGGGATGTTAACCAAAACTTTTAAAGCTCTATGAAGGAGTTTTTTTTTTTATTTTGTCTGCATACTAATGAAAAGTAAGCCTGTTTTCTTTCCCTTTTCTCATGTAGTTTTATTAGTGCTATCAAATTTAATGACTCTTCTGCCCTTTTTTGCTGTCATACTATAATGACTTCAGATCCATATATGCTGATTTAGCTTTGAAAGCAAGTTGGGAAAAAAAGTAAATTACATTCTAACAGATTCTCCTTATGTTTGTATCATTTATTTTTTCTGCTTGTATTCTCCAATATGTAGTTAAGTGTTTTTTTGAAACCAGAAGCTAAGAAAGCCTGCTGTACCAGCAATACTTCTATTCATTAGTTGAGATGACTTGCATTGAGGGCCAGCTTCGTGGGTGTGTGTCCCATGCAATTACAATCACATAAGGCTCCACTCTTAGATGGGCCCTGCACTTGGTTTAATGCTCTGCTGCCGCCATCTTGCAATTCTTACTAAAATTTGAAGAAGGGGCTCTGTGAATTCTGTAGTCAGACCTGCTGGCATGAAGAAAAACATTAATGTTTATGTTTTGACATACGTAAAACAACACTTTGACAATAATGAAAACCTCTTAAAACTTATTGCAAGCACTCTCTTTCTCAAGTAAGCCATCCTGAGCCTCCACTCTCACTTAGATGCCCCTCACTGTAACTTCTGTCTCTGTGCATTAGTGTCAGCTGAGATGTGACCAAGGGTCCATTTTCAGTCCTTCTTTTCTTGTCAACTCACTAACTGTTCTCTCTTCGGTCTCTTTACTTGACTTCTAGGACACCACTCTGTGCTGGTTTTCTTCTTACCTCCCTGGTAGCTCCTTCTCAACCTCCTCTGCTGGCCCCTCCTTCTTTCCTCAGCCTCCTAAAATTGGGATGCACCAGGGGCCAGGCTATGCCAACTTCTCTATACCTATTCCTTCCTGAACTCATTGTTTCCTGGTGTTACATGCCATCTATATGCCAAATTTATATCTCTTTACGTGGCATCTCTACTTGGGTATCTAATAGACATCTCAAACTTAGTAAGTTCAAACTGAATTCCTGAACTTGCTGCTCAAAATCATTCTACCTGATCTCCCCCCATTTCAATGGAAAGAATTCTATTGTTGCTTAGATAAAAAATAATAATCACCTTCAATCTTGTCTTTCTCTCATATTCCCTCTATTAGAAAATCTCATTGGTTCTATGTTGAAAATATAGAATCAGAATCTGGTTATGTCTTATTACCATCTATTAGGAGCTACAGTTATCAGTTTCTGTTATTCTTAATACAGTGGCCAGAGTGTTCCTATTCCAATGAATCAAAACTCTGTAGTGTTTTCCTGTTTAATTCAGAATAAAAGCCACTGTTCTCAGAATGGTCTACAAGACCCTCCATGGTGTGACCTACCTCCTACTCACACCTTGCTCACCTCATTCATGGTATTTTCTCTCGTAAAGTCTGGTACCAGCCACGCCGGCCCCTAGCTATGCCTTCAGTTGCAGCTCCGTGTTGTCTTCTGTGCCTAGAATGCTCTTTACCTGGTATCCACATGATTAACTCCACTGTTTTCAGATGTTTGTTCTATGGTACCTCCCCAGTGAAGCCTACCCAGACTTCTCTACACCAGTCGAAACCCCCTTCCCAGTACCCCCTTCCCAGTACCCCCTTCTCTGTTACCCTGTTCTACTTTTTTTCTTTTTCCATAATATTTATCATCCTCTATAATTACTTACTTATTTTCTGTTGTCTCTTTGTCTGTGCCAGACACTTTAGGTAATCAGTATTTGTTGAATGTTAAAAGAATGAAATATACCCAAAGATAACAAATATACCCAAAGATAACCCAAAGAGGTATGGTTGTTCCTTTTTTTTCTCTTTATCTCTCTTTAATCCCTTTTTACTTATTCATGTTCAAAAGAATATCCCCTTTTGAAGATATTTCTACTTTGAATAGATGAATCTTTAATAAAGATTAGCTGACAGAAATATAAGTAATAATATTTCCTGAAGAGCTAAAAATAATTTCAATTATATGATATACTTGAAGTTGTAAGAAAATTAATCAACACCATTATACTTTACATTTTAATATTATAGCCAGTTAAGAGGTTGCCTTCTTTCTGTTTTAATATTACTTAAATTATTCAAGTCAGGAGTTGGAAAGATTTTTGTATAAGGGGGAAAGCACTGACATATCTCTAATTGTTGAGATAGCTTTTAAAATGTAGCTTATTTGCCCTTATATACTAAATATTGCTGGGTTCTCTCTTGTGTAGAGATTTGATACCTTGAAAGCTAGATGGGTTAAGATTCCTTGTTTTGTTTTGAATAAATTTATGTTTTGAATGTTTTGAATAAATGTTTTGAATAAATTTAGCTTCAGAGAGATCATGAGGTAAAACATAATGGGAAAGTTTCATGGTTGTTGATATAAAAACTATGCTTCTCAAATACATTTGTAATTATTAATAATGCCATTCATTAAAAGTAGTAATTTGTGCTTGCTTCGGCAGTACCTATACTAAAATTGGAATGATACACAGAAGATTGGCCGGGCCTCTGTGCAAGGATGACATGTAAATTCATGAAACATTCTGTATTTTTTCAAAAAATTAAAAATAGGGGCACCTGGGTGGCTCAGTCGGTTAAGCGACTGCCTTCGGCTCAGGTCATGATCCTGGAGTCCCGGGATCGAGTCCCATATCGGGCTCCTTGCTCAGCAGGGGGTCTGCTTCTCCCTCTGACCCTCCCCCCTCTCATGTGCTCTCTCTCTCTCATTCTCTCTCTCAAATGAATAAATAAAATCTTTAAAAAAAAAAATTAAAAATAGAATTACCATATGATCCAGTAATTCTACTTCTGGGTAATTATCTGAAGACATTGAAAAACATCAGTTTGAAGACATATATTCATGCCTGTGTTTATTTACAATAGCCAAGATATGGAAACAACCTAAGTGTCCATTAGTAGATGAAGAAGATGTGGTATATATATGATGGAATATCACTCATCCATAAAAAATGAGTTAAATCTTGCTATTTGTGACAATATGAATGGACCTAGAGGGTATTATGCTAAGCGAAATAAGTCAGAGTGCGAAAGACAATACTATATGATCTCACACATGGAGTCTAAGAAACAAATGAATAAACAAAACAGAAACAGACTCATAGGTACAGTAAACAAACTGTTGGTTACCAGAGTGGGGAGGGGGTGGTGGGTGGGTGAAATAGGTGAAGGGGACTAAGAGCTATAAACTCAGAGTTATAAAATTAGTAAATCATGAGTATATGATGTACAGCATAAGGGATGTAGTCAATAATACGGTAATAGCTTTGTATGATGACAAAAGGTAACTAGAATTATCATGGGGATCATTTTGTAATGTATAAAAACATCAAATCACTATGATATATACCTGATACTAATAGGATATTGTATACCAGTTGTACTTCAATAAAAAAGCAAAAATAAATAAAAGTAATAATTTGTTCAATGATAAATGAGCTAGATTCCATTTAATATTCCTTTCTTAAAAGAATAATTTTAGGGCGCCTGGCTGGCTCAGTTGGTTAAGCGACTGCCTTCGGCTCAGGTCATGATCCTGGAGTCCCGGGATCGAGTCCCGCGTCGGGCTCCCTGCTCGGCGAGGAGCCTGCTTCTCCCTCTGCCCCTCCCCCCTCTCATGTGCTCTCTCTCTCTCAAATAAATAATAAATAAAATCTTTTAAAAAAAAAGAATAATTTTATTTTTTTATTTTATTTATTTTTTTAATTTTTAAAATTTTGTTATGTTAGTCATCATGCAATACATCATTAGTTTTTGATGTGGTGATCCATAATCCATGTTTTAGTATAATACCCAGTGCTCCATGCAGTATGTGCCCTCCTTAATACCCATCACCAGGATAACCCCTCCCCCCCCCAAAACCGTGTTTGTTTCTCAGAGTCCATAGTCTCTCATGGTTCATCTCTCCCTCCAAGGGAGAAAAGTATAATTTTAAATTATGAAAATAATATCATTACAGATTGTATAAAATAAAGAACAAAAAATTGGCCTTAAGTTTACCACTGTAACACAACCATTTTCATTTTGCATGAGTATTTTCTTTTTGCATATTTATCTTTCACACAGTCCTAATAGGGTACATAGTTTTTATCCTGTCTTTTTTATTTAGATATATGTCATGTCTGTTTCTTCATGCTGCTATGTAGTCATTATCATAGTAATTTTCCAAGGTTACATAATGGTCCCTAGTGTAGCCATACCATAGTGAGCCTAAATATTTTCCAGGTGTTAGACATTTAAATTGCTTTCAAATTTTTTTAATCATAAATAACTTTATAATGAAAACTTTTGTGTTTGTAGCTTTTTTCTGGATCATTTTCCTAGGATATATTCTCAAAGGTGAAATTCTTGTTTCACGCAATATGAACATAGTAATGACTCTTGATATATTGCCAACTGACTTTCCCAAGTGATTGAACCAATTTTCCGCCTCTAGCAATGTATGAAAGTGAAGTTTCACTGCACCCTTGCCTGTGATTTCTCATTTCCCCTGCTCTTTCCTTGAACCTGGTATTGTTAGCATTAAAATGCTGGTATCCCATGGCAGGATGGGAATTTAGAGAGCAGTTCTGGGATGTCAGATGTCTGATTCTGTCTTTCTCTCAAAGAGAAGGGAGAGAATTGGTTGAATGTGTTTGATTTGGTTGTACATCAAAGGATTGGGAAAAAGATATACATTGTTGGACTGATCAGTTGAAGAAATTTGGTATTTATATCAAATTAGTGTATGTGATGTAATCTGGCTAACCATTTTTGCCATCACAGAGCTTTACTTTGCTGTTTTAGTCTGGAACAAATTGGTTCACAAAAAGACATTACATTTATATGTTTTCTAAAATCTAAAGTGACATAAGAAACTTGCAACCCAGTTTTATACTTTCCAAACATTTTCGCTTAATTTTGGAGGATCACATGATTCCATTTTTCTGAGAATTAAATAATTTATCCCTTAAGAGAGTTAAATTCAGTTGTTCTTGCTAATGGAGGTTTGGATACTGGTATTGGTCATCCAAAGCTATAGATAAAGCAGCTAGAACTTTCCTCCATAAGTAAT
>NC_058410.1:20988547-21115754 GCF_002201575.2 Neomonachus schauinslandi | reverse complement strand
ATGTTGGTAAGACTTTAGGTTAGCATCATTTTAATAGTAACTAGTTTTTCTACAACACTAGTTTTGAGATATGTTCACATTCACTGTCTCACCTGTGAAGTTAGTAGAATGAGAAATTTTGTTATCAACATGCAGAGAAGTTTCGGGACCAACCCAAGGGCTCACGGTGGGTTAGGGTGTGCCTACATGATGTGCATTGGACTGTCACACAAGGCTTTTGGCTGCAAATCTGATTTTATTATACAACAGAACAGTTTTTTAAGCATCTCCTTATTCTTTCATACATAAATTCATTGAGCTCCCACTCTACCCTCTGTGGCATAGATGTGTGCCTTCACAGATAGCCCAGTCTGGTCGGCAAAGAAGTCAGGACAGCATGTGCGATAAGTGCTGCAGCAAAGCAGATGCCAAGAGCCGGAGAGGCTCAGAGAAGGGAGGGCTGGCTCTGCTGGAGAACCAGGTGATACTTATATTAATGGTGAGGGTGGTGTTGGTGCTGGGTCCCTCAAGGGTCAGGAAGATCCACCCTTGTGGATCTCTTTGACTTTGACCAGTGAGGGCCAGTGAGATTGCTAAGAAAGCACACAGATACTGTGTCAAGAAATAACTTTCTCTATGAAGGGCTAAAGAGATGACTCCTTCCCTCCTCTGCTGCTCATGTTGCTTTCTTTGCAGACCAGCTTCTGCAATGGAGGGTTGGATACCAGTATTGGTTATCCAAAGCTATAGATAAAGCAGCTAGAACTTTCCTCCATAAGTAATGGTGAATAGAGGCTGAGGGAAGAATTCTGTCTTGGAAAAGAGGTGAGAATGTTGGTAAGACTTTAGGTTAGCATCATTTTAATAGTAACTAGTTTACTATTGTACTAACTTCACAGGTGAGACAGTGAATGGGCTACTCCCATTTCTTGGGAGTTCTCCTTCCTTGACTCTGGATTACACAGGACATAAGGAAGGAACACTTGGTGTATTCTAGGGACAGAAGTAAAGACTTTGAGACTAGAAATTAGGGTATTTAGTAGTTGAAGTTGGAAAGCAGGGAAGATCCAGATCTTGATAGGAAGTTTAGAATTGGTTCCAAGTGCAACAGGGAGCTCTTGGAGGGCTTTAAGCAAGAGAGCCAAAGGGTCTGCTTTATTTACAATTTTAATATTGTGGTCTAGAAAATTTTCGGAAAAGTGCATCTCAGCGAACTTTGGCACTTGATATACAGACAATTTGGATGATGGCTTTAGAGTAAAGAAAAGAGAGGAGACAGTTGTTCCTTAAAGAAGAGGGGATGACACCAAGATTTAGTTCACACCCACGTGTGTGCTTTTTTTCTCCTCTTGTCTCCCCTTGGTCTCGGGGCAGTGTGGCAAGCTGCCATTTAGGACAGAAGGGGATGTCGGAGATTCCTCTCCTCCCTCCAGGTTTTCTCAGACTTTGTTTTCACATCAGGTGATTTGCAAGGTCCTGCCCATGTCAGTGCTCCAGGAGTAACTGATCATACTACTCTTTGCTTGGCCTTAACTCAGCCCCTCCAGTGAGCCAATGCCACGTTCATGATGAAAATGAACAGCTGATTGACTTGAGAGACTTTCAGACTTAAGCCATCCCAGTCACTTCTTTATGCAGACAGTCCCTGACTTAACGATGGTAGACTTACAGTGTTTCAACTTTATGATGGTGCAAAAGCCATAGGAATTCAGTAGGAACTGTACTTCGAATTTTGAACTTGGATCTTTTCCTGGGCTAGCGTTATGCAGGATGTCCCCTCTCCTGATGCTGGGCAGGGGCAGCCACAGTTCCCAGGCCACCACACAATCATGAGGGTCAGTGACCGATCCTATTGACAACCATTCTGTCTCCATGCAATCGTTCTGCTTTTCACTTTCAGTACAGCGTTTAATAAATTACATGTGCTGTCCAACTTTATTCTAAAATAGGCTTTGTGTTAGATGATTTTGCCCAGTTATCAGCTAATGTAAGTGTTCTGAGCACATTTAAGGTAGTCTTAGCTAACCTATGATGTTTGGTAGGTTAGGTGTATTCAGCGCATTTTTGACCTATGATATTTTCAGCTTACAATGGGGCTTATGGGGTCGTAACCCCATAGTAAGTGAAGGAAGATCTCTACCTTCTTATCCCTTAATCCCCCGTCCTTCCCAGTGATAGCAGATGGGGAGAAGTGTTCCTAGACATTGCAGGAGGATCATTGAGAGTCTCTCTTTAGGCATTTAAGATTGAATAAGGAGCAATTTACTCTGCTGCCTGAACTCATACCAGTAAGCTGCCAAACAGTACCCTGAGTCTGAAAGGGGGCAGAGAAATGACAGGAAAGGTGGGCTCTGCTAAGTGGGGTTTGGGGCTCGGAGAAATTCTGTTGAGCATGAAAACACTGAGATTTTTGCTAGTTAAGTTCTGATACTCGAATCAGTTTTTCACTAATCTGACATTCCAGAGCTTCCTTTAGTTTAAATGAGATGCAGAAGCTGCTTAACAGGAAAAACAATGAGAGACTAGATTACTTTACCTGCTTATTCTGTTTCCTTGAATTGCTTTTCCCTTAATTACCTTTACTCTAATTCCAGTTTCTTTTCCAACACAAGGTTGCTTGTGCCCCCTCCACCTTCTCCATCTTCTCTATATTTCCTCATGTCCTGTTTGTTCTTCTCTCAAAGATTTGTGGCACTTAACACATTGTGACCAGCATTCTCTTCACTTTAGACTGTAAGTTCCCCGAGGATTGGGATCGTGGCTTATTAATTACCGTCTCCTCTTGTGCTTGGCATGTTTCCTTCAGATTATCTGAATTTACTAGGTTTTAAATTTTTTATTTTGGTGGAAATCTTTGTTGGAAAATTCTATAATATACTCTTACGCCATCTTAGGATGAGAGAGACATTGAACATTTTCTTACGGCCATGAGACAATCATTCTGCTCTCCATTTATTATTCTTGACTTCTGAGGTATCTGAGACCATATTTCCTGATATTAAAAACTTCAGAGCATGCAATGTTTAATATAGAGTTTCAATTTTAGTTTTTGAAATTATTTTGTTTCTCCCTCCTTGTTACAACTGATCCGGTCTACTGCTTATAGAATGAAGCTTGATTTCACATGTGCTTGCCGGGGGTGGGGAGGGAAGAGATTGAGGTCTTTGAACTATCTATTAGAATGGAAAATGCATAAGCTTTGCAGTAAGGTTGTCACACAGAGTCTTCTTAGGTCAATGGCCAGGCCTTGAGTCAGTAAGGTAGCTAGATGTCTGCTGCATAAAGAAGTATGTGGTTACTATCAATCACAAAGACTTCCTTCCTTCTAACTTTCACGATTCGAAACATTTTTACAGAAGCAGTCACCCTCATCCTTTGTTTACCCAGCTCTGACAGTGCCAGCCTGCTAAGCCAGGCAAGCAGTCCCCTCAGGACCTTTGTATTTGCCGTTCTCCCTGCCTGGATTGCTCTTTTGCCAGATATTCTTATGGTTGGCTTCCTCACTTCCTTCAGCTCTTTCTTCAGATATCACTGTCTTTGAGATGCCTTCCGTGACTACTTATATAAAATAGTACCAATCCCCATGCCTCCCCCAGCCTTTCCTTTCCCCTTTATCCTATGTGGTAGATTGTTATAATAATGAATCATGATTCTCTGTATCTCAGCCCCAATGCTGAGGATCATTGCTCTTCCCCTCACCAAGAAATGTACTGTATTTGTCCATTCTTTTGAATCTATGCTGGGCCTTGTGACTTGCTTTAAATAATAGAATGTGGCAGAAGTGCAGATTCTAGAGCTGTACTATCTGATGTGGTAACTCTCAGCTATATGTGACCACTTGTATTTAAATTAAATTAATTACAATTAGATAAAATTTAAAATCCAGTTCTTCAGTTCAATTAGTCATATTTCAAGTACCAAATGTTGCAAGCCACTATTGTTACCATATTAGACAACCTGCTTTTAGAGCATTTTTATCTGTGCAGGAAGTTCTATTGGACAGAGCTGTTCTAGAGTCTATGTCTTAAGAAATCTTGCAGCTTTCACTCTACTCTTTGGGAACACTAATTACCAGGCTTCAAAGAAGCCCAGTCCAGCCTACAGGTCATTTAGAGATTATATAGAGGGAAACTGTGGTATTCCAGCTAGTAGCTCACAATATTTTCTAGGCACGTGAGTGAACCCATCTTGGACTTGCAATCCCAGTTAAACGACAGATGGAGTAATCTCCTGGTGGCAGAGGAGCTGGGCAACTTGCCAATCCAAAAAATCTTGAATAGTAAGTTGTCATTGTTTTAAGCCAATACGTTTCAGATGGATTTGATACACAATAGTAATAACAGATTCACCCTTCAATCTAATGACTCCAGTAGTTTTGGGAAACTGTGCTCTATGCAGTTACCTCATGGGTTAGGATGTGGAAAAAAAGGGGAAGATGGAGTGAGCCCATATCACACCTTTCAGTGAAATCTGTTACTTGTTTATCTAAGGAGAAAAAAAAGATTTTTGCTATTAATTTAACAATAATCAACAATAAAGTAAAAGGCTTAGTATTGACTAGCTGATAATTAGTTAATAGGAAGGAGTGCCTGGCTAGCTCAGTGGGTAGAGCATATGACTCTTGATCTCGGTGTTGTAAATTTAAGCCCCATGTTGGGTGTAGATATTACTTAAAAATAAAATCTTCTAAAATATACTTCTGATAATTAGATGATAGGAGAAAGCTAACTGCCTCAAAAAATTATTTCCTTTTTTTAAATTTTATATTATGTTATTTTAGTCACCATACAGTACATCATTAGTTTTTTTTTTTAATTTTGTATTGTTATGTTAATCCCCATACATTACATCATTAGTTTTAGATGTAGTGTTCCATGATTCATTGTTTTCATATAACACCCAGTGCTCCATGCAGTACGTGCCGTCAATAATTTGCAAAGTATATAGTTCAATTAACCCAGAGCTAACTGGAACCCAATACTTTAGGATATCCAATTTAGGGTAATCACATGTGGGAGACTTTGTTATATTTTGCTCCTCCCTATTTTGGTATCCTACCTAGTATTTAATCTGAAAGCATTCCTTCTTTTATTCCTTATTCCCTAAGCATTTATTGAGTACTTTCTATATATGTCTAGGCAAGCACTGAAGAGAATTTCGAATGATTAAGATGTGAGCCTTATCCTAGAAAAACTGACAATATAATGGAGGGGACAGATGCACGATCACAGTATATTAGGATGAGCTATGCTAGAGAAATAAGTGCTCTGGAAACTGAGGGGGGATATACTGAACATACAGAATGAGCTTCTCCTTTGCGGATGGGTGGGGATAGAAGTTAGACATAATCAGATTACCTTGGGAACTTTTTTGGGAGAACAAACAGAATTATTATTTTATTTTAATACTAACTTTATTGAGATATTATTCACACAGCATAAAATGCAAGTGAACAGTTCGGTAGCTGTTAGTATATTCACAGAATTGTACAGCCATCATCACTATCTAGCTTTAGAACATTATCCCAAAAAGAAAACCCACACCCACGAGCTGTCACTTCCCCATTCTTCCCCAAACCATCCAGCCCTAAGCAACCACTGTTCTACCATGTGTATCTATACCCTTATCCCTTTGGGCATTTCATAGTAATGGGCTTCTGTGTCTGGCTTCTTTCACTTAGCACAACATGTTCAAAGTTCCTCCGTGTTGTAGCATGGATCGTAGTATTTCATTCAGTTTTACTGCTGAATAAGACTTTCATTATATGGCTATACAACATTTTGTTTATCTGTTCACCAGTTGATGTTTGGGTTGTGTCCACATTTTGGCGATTATGAATAATATTGATATGAACATTCATATACAAGTTTTTATGTAGACATATACTTTCAGTTCTCTTGGGTATGTACCTAGAAGTTGAATTGCTGGGTTATGTGGTAACTCTATGTTTAACATTTTAAGAAACTGCTGAATTGTTTTTCAAAGTGGCTGCACCATTTTATCATTCCACCAGCAGTATAAAAGGTTCCAAGTTTTTCACATCATTGGCAATACTTGTTATTGCCTGAGAACAGAATTGTTTTGAATGAAAATATAAAGTCATTAAAATAGAAAAAATTCCTATTATATTATGTTATACTCACTTTAGGCAGCCCATGTAGAAGTCATGTGATATTAGAACCTAAAGCTGAATGCCACTTTGTAGCTCTGTATACAAAACAACTCTGTTAGGGTCTAATTATCTTATCATTAATGTTCACCAGGTGGTTAGGAAATGCTGGTTTTCTTTTATGTCTAATTGAGAGGTAAAGGGTGGTGAAATGATTATATGTATAATACTGTTGAAAGTTAAACCCATTTCTGACATGCAATTAAATATAATTGAAATAGGGCAAATTGAATAATAAAATTAAATTTGCAAAATATCATATGAACAGGTATTATTAAATGTATGCTCTTCTCTAGGATATTTGGGTGGTGAGTTGGCATTAGGGCTTGAGCCCCACAGTTTTACTTACTTGGCATGGTTCCTACCTGCCCACACTCGCCTCTTCTACTTCCCTCCCTTGGCATATCGAAGGAGTTAATCAGACATTCCCCTGCCAATGCCCTATGCAGAGAGATTGGTTTAAAAAGTGCTGAAGTTTCATGTGGTTAGGAAGGAAAATAGATTCTCCAGTCGTGTAGGGCATTCTCAGACTCAGATTTGTTTTTCATGAATCTGGGAGACCTGACAATGATACTGTAAAAAAAACAGGAATGTGAATTGGACAGTCATAGCCCCCTACTATCTTGTCCAGCTCTTCAGTGGCTTCCCAGTGCCCATTATTGGTTGTCTCATGCTCCGTTAGGACATCATACAGTGGTTTTTGTGACCTGATATCTGCTCGGCTCTTCACTAAGCGTTTATAGTTCCCTAAGTGCGCACACGGTCATACTGCCTTGCTCTTCTGCTAGTGCTTAGTTTCTTCTTTTGGAAATACTCTTCTCTCTCCACAAGACTCCATTTAGACACCACCTCCATGAGGAAGCATTTCCGAGCCCCCTAGTTCTACCAGGTCCCAAAGCGCTGATGTTGGGTGCCTAGTTTACCACAGTGAAAAGCAAAAAGCAAACAAACAAAAAACCCCAGAAAATGTCCTTGGCCCTGTAGAGCTTATCTTTTATCTGAGGGAAACAGATGGAAAAAAAAAAAAAAGATGAGAAACAATAACCATAATAACTAAATACCTACTTTGCCTAGTAGAAGGTGATGGGAAATGTAGCGGATGGGAGAGGTGGAATTCTACATTAAATAGCATGGGTGGGTGGGCCTCATTGAGAAGGCCTCTTGGGAGGAGGAATATGCCATGTGGATATCTGGGGAGAGAGCCTTCCAGGCAGAGTAAACAGCCAGCCAGTGAAATCTCCCATCACAAGAGCATTTGGGTTAAATTGGTAAAATTCCAGCCATCAGGGAAGTTGACTGGCTAGTGTTCCCAAGTATCCTTTCTGTAGACAAATATATATTTCCGTTTGGATGTTTGAAATTCTAAAAATAGTTTGGTTTTTTTTAAGATTTTATTTATTTATTTGACAGAAAGAGACACAGCGAGAGAGGGAGCGCAAGCAGGGAGAGTGGGAGAGGGAGCAGGGAGCCCGATGCGGGGCTGGATCCCAGCGTCCTGGGATCATGACCTGAGCTGAAGGCAGACGCTTAATGGTTGAGCCACCCAGGTGCCCTGTCTAAAAATAGTTTTAACAAAAATCTCTCCGATGCTATTTCCGTTCCCCAGCCCCCTAGCCAATGCACATTTTGTGGACTCATAATAATCCAGAACTCGCAGTTGGGCACTACTGTACACCTAAATCATACGAATCCTATTATCTTCTTTCTCCACCATGAGATCAGGATTCACCCTCTGTGAAATATATATGCCCCGTAATCATTGTGTGTTTCCAGAGGAACAGTACTGCTTCTGTGCTCCCTTCTCTAAGTCACATTCCTTTATGCTCTGTCTTCTCTCAGTTTTTAATTTCTTTCCCCATCATCACCTAGATGGTGTTTCCTGGTTTCCCTTTTGTGCCAAGTCTGTAAATACTGCCCGTGAATCCTCATCCTGTTTGATCAACCAGAAGGAGGAGGTGTTCTTCGGATTCCTTCACTTTCCTTTTAGCAGCTTGAGTTAAATAGGTTCATGTCTGGGACTTCACTTTCGAAAAGAAGAAATCTAGCACAGCCCTTGCACATTATTTTAAGAATCTTTACCTCTCCCACATTTACTGGTTAGATTTGGGTTTAGGGGGATTAAATACTCTGGATCACTAAAATTTTTATAAATCTGCTACATTACCCACTGTTTTTCAGTGCTGGCTTTTAAGCAACATGCTCTTTCGTATCATTATTTTATATTTTATATTTCCAGGTGCTTTGGGAAGTAAATACTAGGAGTATTTTCATCAATCTGGAGCTTCTTGCTGTAACAACACAATAATCTAAATTTAAAGAATAGGCTCAAGGGGTGCCTGGGTGGCTCAGTGTTAAGCGTCTGCCTTTGGCTCAGGTCATGATCCCAGGGTCCTGGGATCGAGCCCCGCGTTGGACTCTCTGCTCAGTGGGGAGCCTGCTTCTCCCTCTCCCACTCCCCCTGCTTGTGTTCCCTTTCTCGCTGTGTCTCTCTCTGTCAAATAAATAAATAAAATCTTTTTAAAAAAATTAAAAAAAAAATAAAGAATAGGCTCAAGACCTGGAAATGTGTGTATATATTTCTGGATTAAAATGTATTTCCCCGTTTCTCTTCTGGCTCTTTCTGTTTCCACGTGTCAGAAACTTTAAATGTCAGAAGATCGTCTTATTTGTCTTGAATGTCACACCTTGGGACTTCTTCACAAGCCACATTTCTCGATAGAGATGGTGAACGTTTTGTCACATAGTCATTTGATGCTCACAGGTGCTAACTGATGTGGGGATTTACTGATTTGTGCTTGCTTCACAGTCTGGTTATGTAGATGCTATAAATTTATCCATGGATTTTAGAGAATGGTGCTTTTTTGCTATTGTTCACTTTATCCTTTTAAATTTTTTGTCAAGATAATAATTGTAAATAGTCAAATTGTATTTACAGTGCTTATTGCAAAAACCAATGTTCTATTCTGTCATTCATCTCCCCTCACCCTTCCCCACCAGTAATGTTCTCTTTTAAATTCATTACCGGTGGGGCACCTAGGTAGCTCAGTTGGTTGAGCATCTCACTTGATTTCGGCTCAGGTCATGATTTCAGGGTCCTGGGATGGAGCCCCGTGGGCTCGTGTTCAGCAGAGTCTGCTGGAGATTCTCTCTCTCCCTCTGCACCTCCCCTGCCCTGCTCACTCGCACTCTCTGTCTCTCTAAAATAAATAAATAAAATTTTTACAAAAAAATAAAACAAATTCATTACTGGTGTTTTTCTGGTGTTTAGCTCTGGTTTTCACATCAGATGATTATTCTGGTGTTCCTAGATTTTTTTTTCTTTTATTTACCGTGGATGAGGAGTTAGCCCAGTCATCCCAACATAGTTACACCAAATGCTATTTAAAAAAAAAAATAGTTGTGTTCAGAAACAAAAATTATATTGATTCTAAAAAGTACTAGAATACAATATTTTAGAAAGCAAAAACCAGAGTTTTCATAATGCATTATCAGGTAACTGCACCTAAGCAAAATATTAGAGCCCGGAGGTGTTTATGTGTATAATTTTAAGAGGATAACAGTAATATTAGCAACAATTTTGGTTTCGCTCCAGCATTCAAATAGCACATGAGAAAATCTTCATTTCCTCTTACCTTGCAATGGTCAGTGAGTGAGCTTTGTTTTTAAATTCTAGTCAATTAGAGTCTTAATCACCAAACATTTTATGGGAGCAAAGGTGAAAGTTTAACCCTACTTAAAAGAACAAAAGTACTAAAGGCAGACTGTTGTGAGAATCATAAATTTGCATGAAAAACCTCACAAGGGAAGAACTGTAATTGCCTCAGCATGAGAGATGGAACGTATTTGAAGATAATTGGAGACTGTCTTTTATGTGTTCTCTTTGGTTTAGTTTTGATTTCATGTACTTTAATTTGTTTCCATCTCTTAGCTTTTTTCCTTAATATATTCTAAAGAATGTAAAACACTTCTGAGGATCTCATTACTACTTGTGAAATTGCCTGCTTCTGTACTATTGGATGTAATTTTTTTTGTCAGTCTTATAAGAAAAAGGTATCTTTGAACAGGCTGTTCTGTTTTAGTAATCTGACAGGAGTGATAACCCTAAAAGTACAGTTTGTGTAAGCTCAAATATACTATAACAATTTCCCTTAGATGAATATTGTAAAGATTTTTGTTTTGCATCTTTAAGTCCTATCATCTTTTTGCTTTTATTCATGTTTCATCATTCATATGTATAAAATTAATATTTTCACTTCCGACTTTGCTTAAATGGTTATTAGTCATTCCCTTGACAACTATGGTCCATAGTCTAACTGAAGATGTTTCATTCACTTGGTGAACACAGTAGGTTACAAATTCAACTTTTGCTTCTCTTTGCAAAGGCCCTGAGACGAGAATTAAAGGACAAGGAGTATTCTGTTCTAAATGCTATAGACCAAGCTCGAGTTTTCCTGGCTGATCAGCCAATTGAGGCCCCTGAAGAACCAAGAAGAAACCTACAATCAAAAACAGGTGAGATTGGTTTCTTTCGTACATCATAAAAACACATGTGAGGGGAACAGAATCCCGAAATCAAGTAGGAAATTTCCTTACAGTATTTCAGGATCTAATATTAAAATTTTTCTTCTGAGTGTTCGTTTAATCAAATATGCCATTATTTAATAAATATCTAGGTTTTTACATTAAAAATGAGATGACTGTATACATCAATATCCTTATTTTAAAAGGAAATTAACTGCAGACAAATAGATTTAGTAAAAGGCATACTGTAACTAAAAATAATTTCTTTGAGAAAGAAAAATTTATATTTCTTATATTCAAACAAATAACATGACAAATGATTGCAACTAGAGGAGTGGTTTTTAAAATACAATACAATATATTGTATTTTGTATATTGTATATAAAATACAATATATATAAGTTTTTTTAAGCTTCTGTTTTTTTCAGATTACTTTTTAAAATAAGGCTCTAAAGTAAAACACCTTTCTTTTACAAGCAGACAACAGAATTTATTTAATTGAAAATTAACCTATTCGTGTACTATTTATGTACTTTGGCTGAAAATTGAGACAGTAACTACCTTCTTAGCAAATAGCAGTAAATCACACAGTAAATTTAAGAGATGAATTTGGGGCCAACATAGATCTTTATTATGATTTTTCACTGTTGGCAATAAAAGCATTCTGATGCATTTTTAAAAACAAACATGCCATTCCAAATATTTTCTCATCATTCACTTCACATAGTGAAGGCAGACCTGAAAGACTGCCTCATGCTGTGTCCAGCAGCATAATTCATGAGCATTTATTACTTGTAAGGAAAGTACAGTTGAAAAATGCTTTCTTTGACTGTAGCCAAAACTGAAGCAGACATTTGGACAAGCAGCCATTTTCCTTCTCAGCCTCTGTCAGAGTAGCGTTACTTCAATCTGAATAAATTTCCCATCAAGATCATGATGTTCTTAACCCTCTAAGCCTAGCTTTATGTGTGTCTGTGTACGTTCACAACACACACACACACACAGCATATTTATTATCTTTTCTAGCATTCATATTTATTTTCTGCTGGTAGCATCATTGTCTTTCCAGTCAGCCTACTGGTGACTTAAGTCATTAATGGGCTTCTACCTTTCCACAAACCTCACAGTCTGCAAATCCCTCGTAATTGATTTTCTTGGCTTTGAAGAAGTCTTCCTTCTGAGGATTCTGTTATATACATATTATACATATACACACACACATACTTGCACACGGCGTACACATGCACACGTAGTAGGTGCTTACTGCACAGTTGCTGAATGAATGCATGCATGAGCTGAGCACCTGTGGGGATGCTTGGGCAGTGAGCAGGTTCAGGGAGGAGGGAAGACCACACTGGGACAAGATCATCACAGCAGCAGGGACGAGCAAAGCGGCTGTGTGCCTGAGCAGGAGGCGGGAATGAGGGGCTTGTACGTGCTGTCTGGTTCAGATTGCAGAGGGCCTGGAAAGTCAGAACATTTCAACTCAACACCAAGAAAGAATGCACAATTACAGTTGCTGTTGTCAAGCTCGGAAGAAAAATAAGTTCACTCGTCTCACCTTACCCAATTTAAAGTCCACCTTAAATCTGCGTTCCTTGGCTCCTTGCTTCCCCAGTACTTTCCAGAGAACAGAGGCAACATTTTTATAATAAGTTACTTCATCACAGTAAAAAAGTATTATTATATCATCAAAGCTTCACTTTGCTATAAATTTTCCTTCTTGGTGGCTAGTCAGTTTAAGGGGTATGATAATATTGCTTTTTTGCATTCTTATTTTGCTGTTACATTTGGTATGTTTCTAAGCCCCATTTCAAATACTATATTGGGGGGCAAGAAAAAAGTTATCAATTTAACTTAATGATTTTCTTGGTTTTTGGTTTTTTATGATTAGCAATTTTTATACTTTCCTCCTTTCCTGATACTGCTTTCTTCAGTGCTGGCTGATTTTACCTGCTGTTAAAGGTAAATGAAAGAAAATTATCCATAATAGCTTTTATGCTTTTGTTATTTACCATGAATTATGTAGAGCTGCTATCAGAACTAGAGAGCATTTGAACATTAGTTGTCTTGGGTGATGCTACGTGAAGTACTCACTGTCGGAGGGGAGAGGGCAGGGAGAAATGACATAATAGTTTTTTTATTCCATTTAATAAGCAGTTATTTATTGAGTATGCTGTATGTACTGTGCATAGAGGCACAGCAAAACGGATCCATCTCTTTACTTTTAAGTAACTATTTCAGAAAGTACTTCTCTGCATGACTTTTCTAAATGACTTTTTTCTTCCAGCTCTTTTTTTCTCATTTTTTTCTATTATCAATTATCTTACAGTGTGTGTGTATGGGGGGGGGCAACCTGTGGTGTTTTACTTTATTGCTGAGTGTTACAGGTATGAATTGCGCTCAGGAATCTGTTAATTGACAAATGCTATTAAAAAGAAGCAAATTAATTTTTTCAACCCAGTGATAAGTTGCTGACAAAGAAATCTCATCAGGTATGCTCTGCTAGATATTTCCCCTTTTCTCCAGTTTTATTGAGATATAATTGACATATAACATTGTAGAAGTATAAGGTATACAACATAATGATTTGATGTATGTATAGATTGCAAACTGATTACCACAATAAGTCTAGTTAATACCCATCACCACACACAGTTACAAATTATATTTCTTTGTGATGAGAACTTTTAAGATCTAGTCCCTTACCATCTTTCAAGTATGTATATTTTGAATATTTAAAAATCACTACTAATATTACTGCCTTACTTTAAGCCCTTGCTATTTTTTGTTAGGACTGTTGTTAGTTCCTTCTTAATTGGTGTCTCTGCATCGACATAGACACTACAGTGATAAATCTGAAACTCAGAGCTGGCATTTGCTTCCCTGGTTTAAAAACCACCGGTAGCCCCTGGAAGGGCATGTGAGCTCCTTCCCCTGGCACACAAGGCTGCACAGGATTTGGCCTCAGTTTTCCTGGGTGGCAACATCTCATCTCTCTCTCTCTGCCCCAAACTGATGTCCATTTTACACCCAACTGCTAGTGATGTTCTACGGGTAATGGTCTTCCTTGCCTTTAGCCTGTTGCCTCCTATCCTGGTTTTTCCTGCCTGTGGGTCTATCTTGCCTGGTTTCCGACTCCTTCCTTGTTTGCCCATCCAGTCCCTGCTCATCCTGTCCCAGTCAGCGACGGCTCACTGTCTTCCCGGCTGCCGTCCTCTCTCAGCTCTCCTCCGTGCTTCCCCGTCATCTCTCTGACTGCATTACTGAGATCTTTGTCCGGAACTCAGCGCTTCCCTTCCTTAGTGACCTTTCTCACTTATTGAGAAGCTGAAAGAGTGTGTAAAATTATCTGAGCAGCCAAAATATATATTATACAGCAAATACAGTGAAGATCCTACTCTTACTCATGGAAAAGCCACTCTCTCAGAGGTATTAACTCTTACTTTAGACACTGTTGTAACTAGTTTAACTTGTGTCCCAGTGAATGGTGGATATGTGGCAAAATGGAAATGACAGGACAGGGAGAAGGGTGACAGTGAGCAATGGCTGCTGACAGTCTGACAGCAAGGAGGAGAAAGAAATTCTAGAGAGGATATATGAGACTTCTAAAATAAAACAAAACAGAGTAGTCTTTGGGGCCTTTTACAGTAAAAGAAAAACTGAAGCTATGAATTATGGTTTGTTTATTTTTGAAGACAATATAAATCAGTTAAGAGAAGGCATAGGAATTTTTTTTTTATTTGAAACCCTTTTTGTGTGTGTGTGTGTTATTTTCTTTTATTTTTTTTTCTTTTTTTTTATTCTTATGTTAATCCCCATACATTACATCATTAGTTTTAGATGTAGTGTTCCATGATTCATTGTTTGTGCATAACACCCAGTGCTCCATGCAGAATGTGCCCTCCTCAATACCCACCACCAGGCTAACCCATCCTCCCACCCCCCTCCCCTCTAGAACCCTCAGTTTGTTTTTCAGAGTCCATCGTCTCTCATGGTTCGTCTACCCCTCCGATTTCCCCCGCTTCATTCTTCCCCTCCTGCTACCTTCTTCTTCTTCTTCTTTTTTTTTTTTCTTAACATATATTGCATTATTTGTTTCAGAGGTACAGATCTGAGATTCAACAGTCTTGCACAATTCACAGTGCTTACCAGAGCACCTACCCTCCCCAGTGTCTATCACCCAGTCACCCCATCCCTCCCACCCCACCCCCCACTCCAGCAACCCTCAGTTTGTTTCCTGAGATTAAGAATTCCTCATATCAGTGAGATCATATGATACATGTCTTTCTCTGTTTGACTTATTTCGCTCAACATAATACCCTCCAGTTCCATCCACGTCGTTGCAAATGGCAAGATCTCATTCCTTTTGATGGCTGCATAATATTCCATTGTATATATATACCACATCTTCTTTATCCATTCATCTGTCGATGGACATCTTGGCTCTTTCCACAGTTTGGCTATTGTGGACATTGCTGCTATAAACATTGGGGTGCACGTACCCTTTCGGATCCCTACTTTTGTATCTTTGGGGTAAATACCCAGTAGTGCTGCTAGAACTCATACAGGAGTTCAGTAAAGTGGCAGGATATAAAATCAATGCACAGAAATCAGTGGCATTCCTATACACCAACAACAAGACAGAAGGCATAGGAATTTATACTACGTTTTAGTATATCCTTTTAAAATGGCAACCATAAAAATCTAGGGCTCAGTAGGTAAAGTGTTAGCTGAAACACTAACTCCTCAGAATAACCCATTCCACCTATAAATGGTTCTTAAGTCAATATAATTTGTAATTGAACTGAAATCATCTGAATAATTATAGATACTTTACAGAGTTCACAACTTTTTCAGTAGCCCCCTTATCTGGTTGGAGCCATATGGAACTGTTTAATTTGATTTAATCTGCATCATATCACTATATTAATTTTCTTTTTAACACAATTGAATTGTTTTTCATTTGATTTTAATCACCTGGTTTATATCTATGGAGAGGTAGAATGATAGAAGAGTAAATCTTTCATCATCCTTTGTATTATTCTTTGTACTTCTAAAACCACTCTCATATTCTCCTAACTATCCCAATGAGTCAGGCAGATAAAACAGTATGCCTTTTTCTTTCTCTCTCTCCCTCCCCCCCTCCCTTACTCCCCACCCACCTCCCTTCCTCCCCACCCACCTTCCTTCCTTCCTTCCTTCCTTCCTTCCTTCCTTCCTTCCTTCCTTCCTTCCTTCCTTCCTCAGTAAAAACACAAACGCCAACAAAATACTGTGATGCTGAACAAGGTCACCAGCTAATGTAGCATGGATCCAGGAACAGAGCTCGAAACTTCTATGTTGGTGACCTTTCCTAACCCAAAGTGTTTTGGCTGGCTTTCACCACATCTCTACCTTTTCATCTCCTCTCTCTCTCTGCTTATTGGCCACTGACTTGGCTCCTTCTCCACTTTTAGTGTCTAGAGCCTCTTAACCCTGGCACAGCTGTTTCTTGGTTTCTCTTTTATTCTCCCAGCCTCCCCTTACCCCTCACTATTCTCAGTCCCGGCTTTCAGTTCCTTTTGAAAACCACATGGCTGCAGAGGGAAGGTGGATGTACAGGACATCTGCGGACTCAGCCACCGTCAGCCTTAGCCCTCTTCGGCCCCCAAACCTCTTGCGATAATCAAGGAGTACAGGAGCCTTCTCACGTATTTGTCACCTACAGTTCAGGTTAAAGGTCGGATTTGCAGAGGGGAGTTAGAGCTTTTGCGTTGACGTCCCTCTCTCCACACCACATAGAGATGCCGGCGCACATGAGCACACACGCATATATATATTTTATGATTTGAGGTTATGGTATCAATTGCTAAATAAAACTGCTAACACTTTTATAGGCTAGTTCATGTTTAAAAGTGTTTAGAAAGTTGTACAATTTATTGTATATGTAGGTGTAGAAAAGTTCTTTTCCTCTTCTCAGCTTTTCATTTTTAAGATAAAAAAGATATCATTATTTTATTCGTCAGTTTCCCCATGAGTCTTCTTTAAAAACTGTTCCCGTTAAGGCATTACTATTGCTACAACTATTGTTTTATTCTAGGCTGTCTGAACATTATTTCATTTTCAGCCTGGTGTACTTGATTAGTTGATTTTGTTTCATTTAAAGGATAGTCATGGAAAAAAAGACATCTATTAGTTTATCATATTCTTTATATATATGTGTATGCGTGTGTGTGTATTTTAATTATGTATGCCTATACTTGTGATTAATAGTTAATCATTTTTTTCAGATACAAAAGTATTATGGATTAATATTTTTTTCTCTTTGATCTTCGACAACTGGCTATATTTACTTGTAGTTAATATTTTAACTCAGGGTATACTGTTTTCTTTTTTTTCTTTTTTTTTAAAGATTTATTTATTTATTTGAGAGAGCGAGAATGAGAGAGAGAGAGTACATGAGAGGGGGGAGGGTTAGAGGGAGAAGCAGGCTCCTTGCTGAGCAGGGAGCCCGATGCGGGATTCCATCCCGGGACTCCAGGATCACGACCTGAGCTGAAGGCAGTCGCTTAACCAGCTGAGCCACCCAGGCGCCCCTATACTGTTTTCTTTTGATTATTAAATGTTTCATAATATTTTAGAAAGCCAATTATTAGGAGTATTTTTCTCCTATGTGAAATCTTATATATGATGTAACAAAGAAGTAATAAATGACATTTTTCAGTGCATTATCTCAGTCCATTTTATGCCAATATTAGCAAACTTGTGCAAATAAAATTTCATGATCATTAAATGAGTGAAAGTGTGAAATTGTCATATAGTTTAGTAGAAGTTACTTTGGTTCTACCTCCATTAACTTCTGATCAAAAGTACCATTTATCTCCCTCCACAGAGTGCCCTGCATTTCTAGTTTCCTCTCTGTTTTCCTTCCCTCTCTTAAGACCTTGCATGTCGGTTTTTGTGGAAGATACTCCCTAAAGGTCTTTACTTTGGAGTTCTTGCTTTTCTCTAAATGTATCTGTTCACCATTTTTTTTTTTATTAAGGATTTGAGAAGTCCCTTGGCAGCATGGATGGATTCATATCATCTTTATGATATTCCTTCTGAAAGATTTAGGCTACATATTAGCAGGTTAATTTAGTCTGGGTAACCTCTTAATAATGTCACTCTCATAGTGTATTAGATGAACATAATTAGAAATATTACAGTAATCAGCTGATGGCCCTTGATGATGTACTTGTAATCTAGCTCATAATGATTGTTATCATCATACAAAATAGGAAATGGGTGGAGTCCTCTTAAACACTGATCATCAGAGAGATTAAGGTAATCTTAATCATGTAATCAGAAAACGTGGAGAGAATATATTTCCCATTATTTTAACAGAAGCATCTTTTGGTTATGAAGAAAAGAGAGAGAAACAGAGGGCAGGTAAAGAGAAAGTAAGAGCAAGTCAAAACTCTAGAGATATGGGGATGCTTTGTTTTTTTCCTGTGAATTTTTGTTGGCTAATCTATTGGTTCACTTACGTAAAAATCCCTAGAGATGTCTAAACCTCCCAGACTTAGTGATAAAATCATAAAAGGAATCATAAAAGAAATTAGCCTTTGTTGAAGCACTCCTGTATGCCAGGCATGTGGCAGTAGCTTTATAGTTATTAACTGAAGTTCAAAGAGATAAGGAATATATTTATGCTTACATAACTTGTTAGTGTTGGAACTGGCATATGATCGCCTAATCTTTCCTTGCACTAGATTACCCAGGAGTGAAAATGCTACTCTGGAAGGTTTTGTTTTTTGTTTTTGTTTTTGTTTTCTATATTTGCTTGTCTTGATATTTCCTTTTCATCACTTGGTGAAATACAAGATTATAGATACCTGTAAAAAAAAAAAAGCAAACAGTACAAGTAAGATATTTGGAATTACCGTACTTGAAATAACTTTGTAAGGTTTATCCCTCTCTTTCACAATAAAAACCTTTTTATAATTACTTTATATGTGTGTAAGGAGGAGGAAGGAAAAATAAGTGGAAAGATTTCCACTTGAAGTTATAAAGTTGAGTATTATCAGTAAAGAGTTACGCTAAAAGTTTTATTGAGCCCAACTTGGTTCACTAATTATATATTGAGGACATACTGGTCTCTAGATTGGTTCGGTATTGCCAAACCAAGATGGAAAGAAATAAAACATGAATGACATAAGGCTTTAGAACCTATGAATAGAAAGTCACAATGGAGATTATAAACGTCAATTTCATATTGAGAAAGAAGATACAATAAATATGGAAGATCTTTATTTAAAGCAACTGGGCTGATTCTAATAGAGTTCTATATTATTTCATAGGAGAAACATATACTTTAATTTTTATTGTAAAATGTTTTTGTATAAGCACACACAAGGAGATTGTTTTCCTTTCTACTGTTAAGATTTCTTTGAGATGTATGGTGGCTTTGGCTTTCTTACAGAATTGAATTTTAGAGGTAAAAGAAGTATAAAATGTTTTCTCAGCATGAGAAAATAGGGTTCCCGCTTGATAAAAGTGAGATGAGCAGGTCATTTAGCTCTCCTAGGAGCAAAGGGCATGATGGAGTCAGGGCTGGCCAACTCTAGTCTCTGCTCTTGGTCCAGCTTTGTTTTCCACCTGCATTCCAGGGAACTATGGGGCAGTCTTTCTCTCCATGGTGTAGAAGGTAGGGAGGTATAAACGCCACCAATTAATTTGCATAGTTGAAGAATAAAGATAATTGGACAAGAGAGAAAAATTGAGGATTGATCATTGCTTTCTTTCGTCTTCCTTTTCTTCTCTCTTCTTTCTAAAAGATAGTTATTAATTCTGCCCTAAAAGATAGTTATCTACTGTAACACAATAAAGAAATCACTATTTTAAATTACGTAAATATGAAATTAATATAAAAATGTTTATAAAAATTAATCTGTTATATATTATATATAAATATATAATATAAATATAGAAAGTAAATATAATTGCACCCCAATGTTTGGTCAGTTAAATGGGAAGTCCTGAGGAGAATGGAGAAACAGAGTGCTGCCTCTCAAAAAAATCTGCAGAGGACACATATGCACACACACACACACACACACACATTTTACAGGGAATAGGAAAGTGACAGAAAAAGCTCTTTGGGTCTGAAAATTGTCAGTAAATTTATTTGGTTTTATCCTGCTGTTTCCTCACTCTCTCAGATTAGCCTCTATTACTGCCTTTTCAAATGCAAATTAGATTACCCTCTTATCTCTGAGCTTCATTTGCTCCCGGGGCCTTCGGTATTTAGTGGCCCTGCTGTTGCGTGGGAATGACACAACTCACACAACTCACCGGAGTGGAAGTACTCCAGCTTCAGCAGCAGGGACCAGAGAAATCAATTTGTAAGCCAAGAAGCTGGCGGTGCTCCGTCCTGGCAACATGTTACAGTCATCTGGGGAGCTCTTAAAATATATCCACGCTGCCCTTCACCATTGACCAACTAAATCTGAATCTCTTAATATTTGGGGGTAGGGCCTCTGGGGATCAGTATTTAAACACCAACCAGCAAACAGACTCTCAGAGGGGTTTCTAATATGTCCCCTGAATTCTGAACCACTGGGTCCAAAAGATTCTCCACTCCTGCATGAGGGTCTTAAAATTTATGGCAAAACATCGCTTCAGAAATTTTGAAGGAAACTTTGTCCTTTGATTTTCAAATAACTAGAGGATTTTTAAAATGTAATTATATCCCTTTATTGTTTTCTTCTTTTATGCCTTTTTTTTTTTTTGCTGTTTTTTATTTTGTTTTTCTATTCTCTTACCCCACATTGTCATAACATGGTATTTTATAGGTTGCTGCTTATTTCCTGTTTCACAAACGTCCTGGAAAGTTTTTGTTTGGCTTTGCACCTCTCTCTGTTTCTGATTTAAAATATGCATTAAACTGAGATTTGTACTGTAATAGGAGGCACTTTTCTTCTGACTCCGTGATCAGTTAATATGTATCCTTTCTGGCAAACAGATGGGGAATTGAACATAGAGCTTTTCTTCTGAGGATCTGCTTGAGTAGGGATTATATAATAAATACCACAAAAGGACTGCTCCATCAAAAGATTTTACAGTAAGTGAAGACAAAAATGTCCCAGCCATGTCAGGTGTTTTGTCACAGGACAAAAAGACACTGTGTGTCTTCCTGCCAGGTTATTCAATGACTGACTGAGAAACAGTTTTTACTTTATCCAGGGAAAAAAATCATCATAATTAAGTTGTCTGTTCAGAAATGAGTACTGTATCTTTTTCTTTTACAAAAGCCAGGGAAACGCGAGTGCTTAAAATAGATCTTTGAAAAAAGCCCAAGCAGCTTACTAACAAACACAGGTGCTGCCATCATAAAAATTACCACTCCCTTTCTCATGGGGCTATTAAGAATGATTTTTTTTTTTTTCTCGGGTGCTTGGGTGGCTCAATTGGTTAAGCGACTGCCTTCGGCTCAGGTCATGATCCTGGAGTCCCTGGATTGAGTCCCGCATCGGGCTCCCTGCTCGGCAGGGAGACTGCTTCTCCCTCTGACCCTCCCCCCTCTCATGTGCTCTCTCTCTCATTCTTTCTCAAATAAATAAATAAAAAATCTTAAAAAAAAACAATGATTTTTTTCATCTCACATAAATAGCATTTATTTATTTTATATACTTTATATTATATAAATGCCTATATATAAATAAGGCATATAAAAATAAGGCATTTTATGTTTATATAAAATATATTACCTACAAGTGTTCTCTATTTCTTACTTTCTAGTTAAGGATTTAAATAAGGTTTGCCTAATGTAGCTTTCCTCCAGTACTGTTGTGCTGGACTGTATCCCAGCTGAAGCATTCCTAGAGGCTGTTTACTTCACTTGTTCTCCTTATTTCTCCCTTACTGGTGGGTTCAGTCTTTCTACCTATCATGACACAGAATCTCCCTGTAATCAGTTCAGTTGCCAAGGGATTATGCAGGACTCTCTGTAGCCTTTAGCACTTGAGCAGTGCGACACTGAGTTCTGTGGCTGCTAAACTCTTCAAGGCCCGTTTGGTTCCCAGACATTTATTACAGCTGTTTTCAAGTCTAAATATTGATGTCTAGAATTTTCTGGAAATTTAGTTAGATAAAAATATGTGTTCTGTCCCCTTCAACTTGACTTTTAAATAATACCAAAGAAAGACAGACAGGGGGACGAATTTATTTAGAAGATGAAAGTTACGGTTTAGGAGAGCTTGCTCTAATTTAGATCATCTGACCGTGAAGTTCATTTTACCAGGAAGTTCAGTGAACTTCAGTTCATTTTTACCAACGATTTGAAATATTTTGAAGTGAAGTGGAGTTGATGTGATTGATACTAAAAGATGGGATGTTATCACAAAGAAGAGTAAATATTTCTGTCTTAAATTCTTCTACAGCTTACCTTGATTGTATGTTTCTGACTGGCCTCTGTTTTGAGTGAACAAGCGGGACAACCATCAAAGCAGCAAGATAGGAAAGGGGGCCTCCTTGGGCAATGAGGGAACTGAGGCCCAGCAGTGTTTAGCTGGAGACCTATCTAACCAGCTTTATGTTCATCAAATTCCTCTGCCCTTGTCGTGTCAGCTTCTCATCTCTGTGTTTCTGACAGTTGGGTTTGAACTTGACTTTCATTTCTGTCTGTATCTTTTGCTTGTCTTCGGGACTCTTACTCTTTCTTCCTGACCCTGCAGGACCTTCATGATGCCTACCCTTTCCTGTCTGAAAGTCTAACTTTATTTCAGATTTCTGGAAGCTGTTTTGCTGTATGAAATATTTGGGATGACCCTTGAAATCTTGCTGTCTTCCTGTTGAAATGTTTGTGGACATGCTACACGTCTGGGCTACAGAAAGTGTCCTGTATTAAAGATGAACTGCCAAACAGACTCAGCAGTGATGAAGTATCTAAGATAGATTATTTGTCTTCAGTTATTATTTTAAGGAACATGATCAATTAATCTTATTTTCTCAGAGTCTTTCCTCGTAACTGAAAGCTATTTCTCTCCTAATTATACTTCCCATTTTGATTGAGGACAATGAAATGAAAGACTGTCTTTGGATTTTATAGAACTGAGTTTATGTTAAAGGAAAACTTTTATTTTTTGAGGGATTGTGTTACATTTCAAGGTCTGTAAATATATTAAAATTCAAAAGTCGCCAAAACCAAAGGGCCACTTGCTACTATGTTCTTCTCCTGAGAAGTAGCAGGGAATTAATTGGTGACGGGTGAGGAGAGTATAGAGAAATTTTTTCTTCCCCTGGCTCGTGTAAACTGTGTATCTATGAACCTGGTAGCAAACCCTTCAAAAGGTAATATTCTCATTTGGCTAGTGATCAGCCTTCCAAATATTCTTTTTTTTTTTTTTTTAAATCACAGAATTGACTCCTGAGGAGAGAGCCCAAAAGATTGCCAAGGCCATGCGCAAACAGTCCTCTGAAGTCAAAGAGAAGTGGGAAAGTCTAAATGTGGTCACTAGCAATTGGCAAAAGCAAGTGGACAAGGCACTGGAGAAGCTCAGAGACCTGCAGGGCGCCATGGATGACCTGGACGTTGATATGAAGGAGGCGGAGGCTGTGCGCAATGGCTGGAAGCCTGTGGGAGACTTACTCATCGATTCCCTGCAGGACCACATCGAAAAAACCATGGTCAGCCTCACTGCCTCTGATAAAGGATTTTAAGAAATGTTTTATTGTTGAATCTAACACAAAGAAAGTCACATATAAAAACCATTATAAGGCATTTTATGAAGCCAACCCTGTTACAACTTGACCAAAATCAGGATAGAGAGATTTTTCCAGTCATGACAGATGTTGTCCCTATGCCCTTCATCATCAGAACCCCCTCCCCACCAAAATAACAGCTAATGAGACTTTCGTAATAATTTACTTTTATTTTTCTTTATCCTTTTTTTTACCCAGCTCTGTGTCCCTAAACACTTTACTACTTTAAAAAAAAATAATAATGTAAAGTCCTTTTTAATCCCTAGATTTCCCCTCCATCCCTTTTATGTTTTCTTTACAATGTATTTGTTTAAGAAACTGAATTGTTTGTTTTATAGTATTTCTTACAGCCTGGGTTTTGCAGAATGGCATCCACATCATGCAGTTGGGCAGGTTCTTCTCTGCTCTGTATTTCCTGTAAATTGGTAGTTGGATTTAGAGATTTAATCAAAAACATACTGTTTTATTGGGGACTCTTATGTTCAAATTTTCTCTCACTGAGTAGATTATGGAAGGATTAGTTTAACTATAAATTTTGTTTGTGGTCAAGAATTGCCCAAAATTAAGAATGCTAGATCTGTGGTCTAGACCCGTTTGGGCCCTACATTCTAGAACATACCCAGAAAAAATTTAATAGAATTTAGGCAATAAGAGACATAGTAGTCGGGTTTGTGGTAGCATAGCAAACTATATATTAGGTAGTCATGAGTCAAATCAGAGAATAAACCAATGAAACATCAGAAGGTGGTTAGACTGACAATATCAATATCATGAATGTGATTTTTATTGCAAAAAACGTATCTTTTATGCACAGACATTGGATGACATTTTCCTTTTGTTTATGCATGTGGCTGAGAAGGAAGGAGAAAGGGTCTAGGAAATGAAATGAATATGCAGGCAAATTATATAAGTAAATATATGTGTGTGTAGATATAGAAATAATAATGGCTAGCATTTATTGAGGCTTACTGTGTGCCAAGAAATGTTCGTAGCCAGTTTACATGGATACCTCTTTTAATCCTCACACCAACCCAACGAGATAGGTATTATTATGCCCATGTTACAAATGGTGAAAATGCAGATATTGCTCAAGCCCACACAGCTGGTAAGTGGTAGAGTTTTCATGGTTTCTTTCTTGCTCTTCTCTGTCATTGTAGAGACCTCACTCATACTAATGTAATTAAGCACAACTTTTATCAGCTATTGGAATTCAAAACTTTAAAAGTTACGTACTAAATTTTAAACTTAAAGAAATTTCACTAAAAGAGTGTTGGTGTCTGCCACCTTTCATTATAAATATACATAAATATGCGGAACTCTGTGAATTAAGTAGGCTTCTTCCTACAGCTCTGGCATCCTGAAAACCATTTCCATGGATGAATCTGAGTATCAAATAACTGAAAATAAAGCCTTTTAGTAGAAGTTCTTTGGAAGTTACACACTTCTTGCAATTTTTTTTTTCAAAGATTTTATTTATTTGTCAGAGAGAGAGAGAGAGCACAACCAGGGGAAGTGGCAGGCAGAGGGAGAAGCAGGCTCCCCGATGAGCAAGGAGCCTGATGTGGGACTCCATCCCAGGACCCTGGGATCATGACCTGAGCCGAAGGCAGACGCTTAACTGACTGAGCCACCCAGGCATCCCTACTTCTTGCAATTTAAAAGATGTTTTTTAAACACTAGAAATCTTTAATTCAGTGGTTCATAAGCAGTATATTTTTTTGGACTACAAAAATGCCTCTTGGTTGGAGCAAGAATTTACCCATTTGAATTTGAAAGTATCAGTTTTTAATGCAGGATGATTAGTGTTGAAGGAAAAATGGAAAGTTGTATATGGGCTTGTTGAAGACCTAAAAGTTTGGGAGTTGTTATTCCCATCTGATTAACGAAATTACCCACCTCTGCATCCAAATCCTTTTGTTCAAATCTCTACTAAAGTGGAAAGCCAGGAAAAACACAATTAATATTTAAGAGAAAGGAATAAACTGTGGATTAAAATATTTTCACATCTTATTAAGAAAAAAAAATAAAAACCCACATCTCATTAAACCAAATAAAATGGGTTCAAAGTCTGGGATGTTTCACATGTACTCTAAAGTATATGCCAAATCCCATTGAAGCTGTTGGCAGATGAAAGTAAGTTGTGATTATTGCTAAATATTATTAAATATGTCAAGGCAACTGGAAAACAAAAGCTTTGAGGGCCAATCAAATAAGTTTAATGCCCTAAAATTATCCTTAATAATTTTTCTTTGCAGAATACACACCTTCCAACAGGAGAAGGCTCCCCCCCCCCACATCTGCTGGCAGACTGCCCGTCAGCACCTTTAATGTTAGCAGATGTTCCTGTTTTTATACCAAGAAGACCACATAGACTTTTATTCTCCTATAGGAAAGTGCAGCCAAACATGATAAATTGGTTCTTTATACTAGAACACACAGCAGCTCGGAAACCATTTTAAAACTTGCTTTACTTCAAGGTCCTTAATTTGAAAGCTCTTAAAAAGCAAAAGATAAATTTTTTTATTAGAAAGATTCCTCACTGCCTAAAACACCCACAAAAACAAAACCCAACGGCCTTGTTGGTCAAAGGTCTTTTAATATTTTCACCTGTGGCTTATAAGAGAAAAACATTATTTTTACAGAAGAACAATTAAAACTGCTTGATGTTCTGTAGGAGTTTTAAAATCTGTCTTGAAGTTACAATCTAATTTTGGAAAACTTTTCCCATCTTTTAAAATAAAGCTGTTATTATTTAAAGTTAATAGAAACCTAAGAATACTTTCTAGCCTTTCATTTTTTAATCTTTGATACTTACAAAACACAAAGACATTGATTTTAAAAGCTGATTGAAATTCTTGAGTCCTCCCAAGTCACCTCGGAGAGAATATTAAAGTGTAATGTTAAAATATAATTGAGGAAACCTGGAAGGATTCAAGTTCTGTCTTTATTCTTAAACTGAATCTGAAGGAACTCAGGACTCTTCCAAGTCCAGACTGAAAAATTCCCTTCCCCCCCCATCCTACTTCTCTCTGTCCCATGCTTCCATGTTAGTGGTTTCATTCTTTAGACCTAGAACGCCTGTTATCATATAACTACTTTTCTCACTGAACCGTATTTGTGGGTCTGTCTGTGCACATATTCTGTCATCCATGAAAGACCAGCATCTACAGCCATGGAGAAAAACGATCACAACTCTGAAAACCTTTTCTTTCCACTTTCCAGCAACTCAGATGCCTTTGTGAGCTTCCCTCCTTCTGCCTGATTTTGAAATGTTGGCACCTTCAGGGTCTGGCGATGTTTCTTACTTTACACACATCGACTTCCATGTTCACTGTTTCAAATGTCATTTGCTCACTGCTCCCTCCTTTGTGTGGGGTTTTCACGCTGACTCTGGGCTCTAGGTCTGTTCTTCTGACTTTCCATCTCGAGTTTCTTCTTGTGGCTTTTGAGCATGTTCCAGAATTTTGAAACACTAAAACATACTCTCTGATTTACCTAAAATTAATTTCCTTTTTGAAGTAAAGTTATATTCGTGATACTATTTTGATTTTATCAACCATAATGATTATTTTTAGCCTATCCATATTATCTAAGGGGGAATTATATAGGGTAACTGGTTTTGGAAGAGAGAAGGAAGTAAGGAAGCGGTTAAAGAGGCTTGCTTTCTCTTTTTTTTTTTGCCTCCCATCATCAATATTTATTGAGCATTTACAGTGTACTAGGCACAGTAGAACATACAGAAAACATTGTCCCTGCTCTTGAGGAGCTTACATTCTAAAAGAAAAAAAAATACACCTCTTTTAAAGTGGTATTTTTGTTTGGTGTTTTCTGCAAGGTACTGAGGAAATAGTCTGGGGGTGAGCTTTGGGTATAACTTAGCCCCATCATTATTTAAAGAGAGGAAGAGGAAGGCTTTTAAAGGCAGGCAATGACAGACCATTCAGGATAGGTAGGGCTTACAAGGAGATAAACACAATCTCATCAACAAGGAGAGATTTGCTGCAGTAAATAGGATGAGGGAAATAGTTTGTGGGATGCAAGCAAAGGAAGCAAGGTATCCTTAGACATTGAGTGGAGCCAGAAAGATCATGCGGCCTTTTTTTCGAAGTACCTAAAAAGAGGCTTTCTTTTTATGAACATAGTGAGGAAGCCGAATTAATACTACAGTGTTCCAGTGAAAGTTCATGGTCTTCAAAGCACTCTGATATATAATATTTCATTAACTAAACTTGGTATGGTGAAAAGGGAGAAGAAAGGAGGCTGGTAGACATATTCCTGTCTCTTAAGGGGTGGGATGGTAGAAACGATATAACTTGAGGGCTAGTGCTAACTGTGTGTTCACAACGCCTAATACGTATCGGTTCAGTTTGGCACATGATTTACTCTGATTTTGTGACATACCAAAGAAATAACCATATACTGTTCTCTTTTAGTATCTCAATTCTGTTCCCAATTGTCTGTTGGCTTAATCTTGCCTCAGATACCATTTTCGTGGGCCTTTGTCAATAGAAGTAAATTCTCCCCTCTTGTCTGGCAAACTTTGTGAAATACTGGAGAGTGTCTGTTCTCAAGAAGCTTCTATTCTTCTTGAGGGGCATCAAGAATATGGATGTAGTAAGAGCTCTGATAAGGAATGATATTTAAAATATATAACAACTCGCTTGTATGGCACCAAACAATCAGAATGGCCCTCACTATAAAACCCCATTTGTGTGGCTGAAGGTGTGCTGGCTGAAAGTCCTGACTGGATTCAAGAGGGCAGAGAGAATGCTGGGAGCACGTAGTGGAGCCTCTAGCCAAGAATGCTGAAGGAAGGGCCTAGGGAAATCTTCCCTGAAATGGGATGCGTAGGGCACCTGAGTTGACTCTTTTGGAACATCAATGGGATCTAGGCAAAGACTTTGTTGGAAAAAGGGAACATGAACATAGAGTCAGGGGGAATTATGTGGTGAAGGGAGAAAGCTTAGTGTTTTCATTATTCTGTTTGCTCTTATAGGATATATTATTGTCATTGGCCCCAAATATCTTTTGCTTTTCTCTTTCCCTCTTCACATACATCCTCTACCCCCACCTGTACTATCTCTCTGTCCTGTGCCCAGAGGTGGCATCTGTCACTAAGCCTCATGTACCTCTTTCTTCCCTCCTCTAACCACGTGATCATAGTGTTTTTGAAAGGATCAAAACTTACCTCTAGAGTATATAATAGTAATAGGTATTTCTGTAGGGGTGCCTGGGTGGCTCAGTCATTAGGTGTCTGCCTTCGGCTCAGGTCATGATCCCAGGGTCCTGGGATCGAGCCCCGCGTGGGGCTCCCTGCTCCGCGGGAAGCCTGCTTCTCCCTCTCCCACTCCCCTTGCTTGTGTTCCTGCTCTTGCTATCTCTCTCTCTGTCAAATAAATAAAATCTTTTATAATAGTAATAGGTTTTGTGGTTAGGAAAGTTGTTCTTACTGGCCACTTTCTCACTTAATTTTAAATGGTAATGTGTTCAAATCAAATTGTTGCATCCGATGAAAGAATAGTAAGGTAGCCATAGGAAAAAAAAGAAGGAAAATATGAAAGAAAATGAAAAATAGAAACAAGACTAGAAATTAGTAAAGTGGACAATAATGGCAAACATTTTCCAGATGAAATTACATAAAATGGTAGATTTGCAGGAAATACATAATCATTTCAATGAGTTTGTATTATGATTTTTCTCTTTGTGCAGCTATTTAGATTCTCCAGGTTACAAAGGATGACTCTGGCTGGTGGTCCCCATTGCTGAAGACCTGAGCTGAGGTGTCATTGAGTGCACAACTGTTGTCAGTGGCGTCTCAGCTGGTCTTGCCATTTTCTTTGAAGAAAGGTTCAAAATACTACCTTCTGTTATATTCTTTTCCATAGTCATTGTTTTTGTTTTTATTCTTCCAGGCATTTAGAGAAGAAATTGCACCAATCAACTTAAAAGTTAAAACAGTGAATGATTTATCCAGTCAGCTGTCTCCACTTGACCTGCATCCATCTCTGAAGATGTCTCGCCAGCTAGATGATCTTAATATGCGATGGAAACTTCTGCAGGTATTAGTTTATCCGTCTTCATGATCCAACTTCACACAGTTGGTCCTTAAACCCTGCCTGATTATTCTACTGCACACCATCATTTCCTCCTTCTTTACTAGTTGTAGTTGATAATGGATTTGTAGCATGTAATATCACCAAGTATTTGTCTTTCCATATCTTGAACCCAGAGGCCTCATTTATTTATGAATAGAGGTTTTAATGTAATTTTATGATGTACTATTCATATGATATTTGTAGAAAACTGCAAAGGGTGAGATAAACCATAGTAATTGAGATCTATGATAGGTCACAGAAACATTCTCTCATAGTGGCTCATGAAGGAGTCCTTTTTCTTACTTTAATCATGTATTTATTTTTTTTCCTTTTGCAAAGTTAAGGAATCTCCATCCTTCTTCCACTGTTTGCTATTTAGGTATCTTGTTCATTCTTTCCAGCTAGCACATTTATACTATTGTGGTGTTTTTACCTTTAGCTCTTAGGTCTAAGTTGTTTTAGTGACTCTAGATAATACTTGCTCATCCCAGATTTAATAGAGCCAAACCCAGAAGAACCCTTTTGAGTATTACTAGGTATCAGCATTTACAAGTCACCATACTTGCCAGTCAGTAGTTTTAGGTTTAGTCTTTTCAGAGCTTTGTCATGTTCAATGGCCAGTTCCCTGGAGTCGTAAATAATCATTTTTTCCCTGAAAACTAGCAGGATAATTTAAGTGGAATATTAAAAAAATAATTCTTACGCATTTCTCTCTATATTTTAGGCCTAAAATACTGTATTTAATGAGATAAATGTGCGATTGGAGGTGGTACACAAAAACATTTTATTTTAAAGCTATAATATTTTATAGCATACTAGGTTTCCTGAATTAACTCAAACATCGAATACCCAATGGTTCATATGTTCTTTATCAATATGAAGATTTAAGAAATGAGTGCATAATATTAAACAGTCTTTTCTATATTTGAAAAGAGTGTTAATGACCTGGGATTAGTAAAGCAGGATCTGTTAAACTCATATGTGCTTTTCTAGTGAGTGGAACACAGAAGTGTTTGACTTTCTCTTTTTTTCCTTCTGCTCCATTTCCCTAATTCATTGCCTTCATGTAGGTATTCCTGTGGTCCATCCTGATCGCCTTCTGCTCGTGTTATCACTATCTCCAAAGATTAGAAGTCAGGGAATACATTATGCTTGGAAGAGGATATGTATTCTCTTATCCTTATCTCTGAGCTTTGTAGCTGCTAGAGCGCAGATGTTAGTTGCTGGTTGAGTAAGACCGGAAGGAATCTCTGCTGACAGCAATGTCACTCCGTTTCAGGACTAGCATCTTCTCTTCTCCTGAACATAGAGTGGCATTTCAGTGCTTTTTTGGCTTTAATGAACAAAGCACTTGCTAATGCAATTTAAATAGCTAAGCAAGAGAAACTAGAGCTGTCCAGTGAGCCAGAGATACACACATTTCTTTTAAAGGCAGCTGAAAATAAGATGGACAATCTGTGTGGAACAGCTGACTTAAACTACAGAGACCAGGACAAGGAAAAAGAAAATGGAAGTGTCAGTAGGCTGTGTGTAGTTGTTCTGATTTGCATTTAGTTTCTCGGTGGACCAATTCTGCATTTTCATAATGTAGAGAGCTAACGGGGGAAGTTGTGAGGACCAATTCAGAAAGTATACTAATCGGCTGCTATACACTTGAATACCCTCAAGTCGAGATGATTGGACACAAACGTGGAGGCAAATAAGAGATTACATACTCCTATATCTTTGTGCTCTCCATCCACCTCTATTGATCCATCGTCTAATTCGATCTCTCTGTCATCTACCTTTCTGTCTGTCCAGCTGTCTACCATCATCTATCTGTTTTTTCCCTGGGAGTATTTGAGACTTCTTCTTCATTTGCTTCCTGTGGCACTTTTTACCACCTTCCTTACAGAAGGGAGGTGAGTGGCCACTGGCCACACAGCCACATCTCGACTTTAGATGCTTTCGAGCTTTACTGCTTTCAAGGCAACGTAGAGTAACAGGAAAGCAATAGCTTCTGGCACCAGATTAGCTGCGTCTGGATACTAGTACTCTCATGTACTAACTTTCTGTCCTTGGACACCTCTTTGTGTCCCAATTTCTTCATCTGTAACGTGGTGATAATAATAAATAATACTTACCCAATATGGTTATTGTGAGGGTTAAAAGAGTTAATTTGTATAAACTGCTTAGAAGAGTGCCTGGTACTGTTTGCTGTCAGTTGGTACCAGAAGAAGTCTATTTTAATCCCAGTACTTTGATCCCAGAGGTAGAGAAGGAGTCTATACAAGCAATCATATCTTGGGCAGTAGCATCATTTAGTAAACAGGGTTGCTGGAGGGGAGGTGGGTGGGGGATGGGGTAACTGGGTGATGGGCATTAAGGAGGGCATGTGATGTGAGGAGCAGTGGGTGTTATACGCAGCTGATAAATTATTGAACTCTCCATCAGAAACTAATGATGTACTATATGTTGGATAATTGAATTTAAATAGAAAAAACACTTAAATCAAGTATGTTATTAAAGTCATTGTTTTCAAATCAAATTATTTCTTGCATGTGTATGTGCAGGTTTCTGTGGATGATCGCCTTAAACAGCTTCAGGAAGCCCATAGAGATTTTGGGCCATCCTCTCAGCATTTTCTTTCTAGTAAGTACTAATAAACTTGACTGTTCTCATTAATTGAACGAATGAGCATATTCTTTCACTTTGCCTCAAGGAGCCATATTCTTTGTTGCCAAATATATTTACTTATATTAGGTAAATGTACAAAAAGCAATATTAAGATTAATTACAATATTGTTTATTGGTTATTAGTTGTAATAATCTGGTCACAATTGATAAGTCTCCGAAGTGGAGCAAAACTGAATTTCTCTTTAGCTATGGTTTTTCAATGGACCATCGGCTATAATAATTAATGTAGCCTCATATCATCATTGCTGTATCATAAACAAAGGTTATGAACTTTTTCACAATAAAAAATCATTTTTACATTTTAAGATTTCTAATTAGCTTTTCTTCTTAAAAAGTGTTTATTAATTTAAAATGTACCTGTATCTTTAGCAGTAAAAAAAAAAATAACTCCCCATGGATCCGAGATTTTTGTTTATTAGGTTCACTGTGATCATACTTAGCTTTTCTTTTGGTCAAGTATTGCAGATGTAGCCAAACCACATATGTAGATTTTTATGTAGTATTCTCCAACTGAAATTTTTAATTTTACGGACTGTTTATGAGATCTCATATAAGTAATTTGAGCTCCTACTTTATCGTTCACTGCTGGGGAAACTAAAGAATGTAGGATTCAGAGTCATCCAAATTAAGATTAAAATATTAAGTCTGCCAGACCTGTAGATTCCTGAAAGTTAATTTCTTTATCTTAAAATTACTATAATAATACTTAGTTTTTCTGATCGCCTTGAAAATTAAGTGAGAAAGCATAGTGAGTTTCAGAGCACCTAGCACAGTTCTTGGCACTGATGCTTTCACTAACTATTAATTTCTTTCCTTTTATTTGTCCTGGCAAACATATGCCAGAAAACAGTTTGTTTACTTCAATATAAATGAAGTTTAAAACTTAAGGCACATCTTATTTCCCAATTATGATAACTTCTTTGTATCTATAATAATAGAGAAAACTGAAGTAATACCATGTCTTCCAACTAAATTGATTACATTTGTATTTTCCCTTAATCTTTTGTCATGGTTGATAATCTGCTTTACCTCAATTCAAGGTCAGGCTTTTCTGTTTTCACAGTTTCAAGAATCTGAGTTAGTCATTTCCTGCCCCTCTTGTCCTCCAGTCCTCATGCTCTCCCCCCCCTTCTCTCCCCCTTCCTCCCTTTCCCCCACGCACACATGTTTTCTGTTTCGCACACCTGAGCCCTTAGATAGCCTATCTTTGAGTGATTGTAGTCCTTCCTGGAATATACTGGGTGCGAGGATGCATTTCTAAAGTTGGGATGCCATCATTATTGATAAAGTAAATAAGTTTGCAGTCTCCTCATTAGGTATGAACTACTTCAGATTTCTTAAACTTAATTTAAGCTATGTGCTAAGGCCAAATTAAAGAGGAATTTAACAAATAATTGTGACTCTATTTACAGTTCTAAGGATTAGTTATCTATTAGTATTGATGAAACTCTACACTTTCTCCTAGCAACCATTCTTTCATGATAAAAATCCAACTCATGTTCTTTAGGAAGGAAAACATGGTAAAATTCACAATCACTTTGTGAAACTCAAGCATGTGGCCTGTTATTGTCTGGCCCTGATTGTCCAAGGAGGTCAGAGTTTTTCAAATCAAAACAATGGTTAACATGAGTGTAAACAAAATCCCAATTAATAAATTGAATAATTGTTATCTCTTTCTGCTTGGAATCATTGGCTTTATAATATTTCTTGGACTTCAGCCATGGTTATAAAAGGAGACTGTTTAGTTAGAACACAAAATAAACTGACCTATTCGCCTGGTGCCAACACTGAAATGAGGTTGGCTCTAATGAGAAATTTATTATACCTACTTCCACATTTTCATCGCCCTTTTATATTTTCATGGACATAGTTGCAGAAGGGAGCACTCACATGTTATAAAGAGAAGAATTGTTGAACAGAAAAATTGCTGAACTAGTGGTCGGAAATCTTGAGATCATGTCTGAGCTCGGCCATTTCTTTATGGGGCAAGTTATTTCACTTCTGAGTATCTAGTTCCTTATGTATCAGGTAGGGCTCTAATATGGATTTGTTGACTTCCTTATAAATAGATATATTTGAAAAGGCTTTTTGCAAAGTTTAGAATGCTATATTTTTATAAGATATTATTATGACATGAAATTGAGAAAAAAAGCATTTATGACAACTCTATGAGAGCCTAGTGATAGTTGCAAAGATGTGTTTTAATTGCTTGTTTATTAGTTTATTTAGCAAAATTCCTTAGTAGCTCCAGCTTACATGTTTAACTCTTCTTAAATAAGTCTTCAACTAATTATATAGGAATAATCTATTTTTATAAATAAGGAATAACTGGAATTGTAAGAAATCAGTACCTCAACAAAAATAAATACCTAAAACAAAACATAAAATCTCAGTCATAGTGATATCTGATGTAAAAGTAGAAAACTGTATTTTCTGTGCATTTCAGATGAAAGTAAGTATTTGGGATTCTTTTATCCACATAATTACCTTGTTTGTTTGTTTTTTTAACAACCCTTTGCCTGTGTTTATCTTAATCTTTCCTTTTTAAGATTAATACAAGTGAGTTTGTTTAAATGCCATCTGTCCTAGATAGTTATTCCTGTGAAGCAAAGTAAAGCACGTTATTAATGATCTGGAAAATTCAGTCTTGTGAAATCTAGTTTATAATCTGGATATACCAGGTAAAATTAATTTTGGTTTTAGCTTAATCAAAAAATATATGCAGTCCATTTTCCAGGTAGCACTAAGTTTTAAATTGTGGTGATTATAAACAATAAAACTTGATTTTGAAAAGTATTTTTAGCAACAGGTTCAATTAGTTAGAGTTGGCATTTGAAATTGAACCTGTGTTGTTTCTTCCCTTGCTTCAAATGAATCTTTAAGAAGCCACTGTTTGTTTAGCCTAGCAGATTTCATAATTATAGGAATCCAGCTCAAAAACCAGAGTAGTTCTCATTGAATTAGCTATAAAATGTGTTCAGTTGTTTTGCACTAGGGCATAAGGCTTTTGGGTGAGCAGTGTTTCCAATAACCTCCCTTTGTTTCTTCAGCTTCAGTCCAGCTGCCATGGCAAAGATCCATTTCACATAATAAAGTGCCCTATTACATCAAGTAAGTTGATTTTAATTCTCCTTTATGATACCAAAAAAACCAACGTTATGTTGATAACTTAAGAGGCTTTCCCTTGTAACTTTAGAAAATGGAATTCAATCCTACTGTCTGAAGGAAACTATATATATATTTAGTATTTAAAAGAAGTTAGTTTAAAAATCAGAGTAATATTTGTAGTTTATTAGGTTAAGGCTATAGGTATGTTTACCATATATTTTTTTAAACAGATATTAAAATATTTGGGGAAACTGACAAAATTTCTAAGTATGTCAGATTCTTGGGGCACCTGGCTGGCTCAGTCAGTGGAGCTTGAGATTCTCAGGGTTGTGAGTTCGAGCCCCACATTGAAGGTAGAGATTACATAAAAATAAAATCTTTAAATAAATAAATATGTCAAACTCTTGACATGATGCTGTTTCTCACACTGTAGTGATTCTAAACCATTTTTATTTCTCCCAGAAAATCCATTTAAAACGTGCTGTACTCTTCTCATTCTAATCCACCAAAAACAAGCAGTGTTTTTATCATTAAAAAGTTCAGTATCTTCAGGGTTTTTTGACTTATGGAAATTATCTGCAATATTAGTTTAGGCTTATATCATCCTTCCTTTTTTTATTGTCAACTTGACATTTTCTCCTTCGTACATACTAAGTTTCTCCTTATTATGTAACCTTTTATACATTTTGTATCATTTACACAAGGTCTGAGTAGGATTCAGTCCTTGACTTAGGCTAAGTATTGTCCTAAGACAGAATGATACAATCCTTTGAGGTGTAAATTAGCAAAGCTGTTGATTTACAATGTATTAAAGTGATGACAGTCCTAGCTGACTCTGTTTTATGTGTATGGTGAACAGCATCATAATTACTGGAAAAATAATCACTATTATTAGGAGTCAGCTCTGTCTCAGATTAGCCAGCTGACCTCAGGCAAGTTGGGTAAAGATCTGTGGGCCAACTTTCCTTTGTATCTTTCCTAAATGGCAAGTGGATCTCCAAAATCCATGCTAGCACTAATAGTCTATTCTTCCAATATCCCTCTTCCTGAAAAATTTGTATATGAAGTCAGTGTTTGTGAAATAGTATTTCCTTTTGAAGGTTTTATTGTAGTCTGAGATGTATCACCATACCACATATGAAATATAATAATAGTATATGTTATATTGCCTTAATGGAATTTACTACTTCTTTCATTGTAGTGTCTATAGCGTACTGGGTTGTGATAAACTTAAGGATAAGGTAGCAAAGCAATTGGCTGGTGTCAAATTTGGGCAATCATGAATGGAAAGAAATCAGAGGCTGGGTAAATTGACGTGTCTCTGTTGAGAGAAGGTGTAATCATCTGATCCAAATTTAAACCATTTTTAAAATGTTTACATTTTCATTGCGATAAGAGTTAATAATAATAATAATAGCAGCAGGTGAAGAAGGAGGCATGAGTCAGGGAATGCTCACAGCCTCTAGAAACTGGAAAAGGCAAGCCAATGGGATTCTCTTTTAGAACCTCCAAGGAGGACCACAGACCTGCAAACCTCAATTTTAGCTTAGAGAGACATTTATTTTGGAGTCATTTGTTACAGCAGCAATAGAAAACTAATATATGTATTATACAAAATCAAGAAGTCCATGAAATTATTTTTTTTTTTTAAGATTTCATTTATTTATTTGACAGAGAGAAAGAGATAGTGAGAGCAGGAACACAAGCAGGGTGAGTGGGAGAGGGAGAAGCAGACTCCCCGCCGAGCAGGGAGCCCGATGCGGGGCCCGATCCCAGGACCCCGGGATCACGACCTGAGCCGAAGGCAGACGTCTAACGACTGAGCCACCCAGGCGCCCCCATGAAATTATTTTAAATTAAATTGTTTTACTCAACTGACAAAGAATCTTTATTATCTGATTTGTTTTTGAAGTATTGATTGGATCCAGCAAGGCAGATTTTTGTCTTTACTGGATAAAGAACATATTAATTCTCTTGTTTGATTATGTTATACAGTGGTTATCTATTTGATTTGTCATTTTAAAAATCTATCTTGAATTTTAGCACTGCTATAAAAAAGGAATTTCTCTATGTCCAGGTTGGTTATATATGACTAAAAATGACATTAAGTCAGAGTTTCACTGATTCAGAATTTTTATAATTTTGGTAGGCTCTCACAAGATTATAGTCTTGTTCAGACTATGAGATCTGTTGGGGCAGACCAGTGCAGCAAAAGCTCGTTTCTCTCATTTCTCATTGGCTAGAGCTCCATGTCCATGACCAGCACTTTAAAATATGTATAATGCAGTGATGGCCAATATGTTTAATATGACCTGTAGGATTATAGCATCCTAAAATATCTTTCAACATCATTGGTGACAGATTGAATTTCCTTGAATATATATATAGTTTTACTGTTAAATGTCTTTTAGGACTTTGAAATATTTAGAGATCTCTCCAGGTATATAGGATGAATTCTCTTATTTTTAGAAAACTTCTTAGCCAGATTCTTTCATTACCTGCTCTGTTGTGTAACTTAACAGTTTATTTCTTCATAATAAAGTACATCAATCTCTGGAGGTAAGGTTAATATGAGATAGTATATTTCCAGATGAAGAAATGTTATGAAAACAGAATTTAATTCCCAAGTAAATTAACAAGCAAGTAAATAATGAGTGAAGGGTTTTTAATATACACTTCCCTTCGCATGGCTGCACAAGTAAGTAGAGGAAGAACGTTAAAAACAAATTTAGCATGATTGTCATGCAGCTAGAGTTTCCTGGAGCATATTAATGGGATATATTAATTTAGCCAAAAAGAAAATAAGAGGCAGGTAGAAATGTAATTATTTTCAATGTGGAAGTATACAATTTTGTATACTCTAATGCCAGAATATAGTGAGAAAGTTGAAAGGAGAATGGGAAGAACAAATTGTCTTTATTTCATATTTTAATTTAATCAATTAGCTAAAACAATCAATTGGCTCCCCAATGCATTTCTTTCTCTGTAGGTGTTTTTTCATTAATATTTTGAGGTGTACTGCAGTGGTCCCAGGCTCATTTGTTTCTATAAAATGATAGAATATGGATCTGAACTGTAAGGGTCTATGTAGTATAAATCCCTCTGTGTTAATATCTCAAGTTGAAACTCATATCTTTAAATTATATTTGCTTCCTCTAAGGTAGGCTTTCCCAATCTGATCTGGTTATTTTTTCTTTTCTAGTATAATCCAGTGACAGCTGCAATGGTTCCTTCTGCCTTTATAATATACAAAAATCTACGATAAAAGCCAGATTTCTTTCTCTGTGAATTTTTAGTCATGTGTTTGTGTTTTGCACACGTTTTTCATTTCCTCAGCTGAAAGTTAATATCCAGGGTGTTTCAGGCATAAAGGGAACAATGAATAAAAGCTTTGGGTTGAACTTTCCTAATATGTCACATTAATCGTATAAAACTCATTGCTTGTTATTTTGATCCAGAAATAATAATAGTAAATAGTCATAGCGGGTGATAATAATGATCACTGAAATGAATTATATTTTTTGAATATTCATTTGCCAGTCACTATGCTAATCCTGTAATTATCTCTTAATTCTCACTGAAGTGTTGGGACTATCATTACCCCATTTACAGGCAAGGCTTAGATAACAAGTACACACATAACTTGCTCAAGTCACACAACCAGTACAAGGAAGAGCTAGTGTTCAAAGCCGGGGACGGACTCCAGCTCCGGCCCTCTTGACCACTAAGCCTCCAGTTCTCTGCATTGAGTGAAGGAGAGAATAGAAGTTTTAGTCACATGGAAAAGTTGGGTAGGATGAAGATATATTTAGGAAGGAGCAGTCAGGTGGAGAAAATTTGAGGAAACATCCTTTTTTTTCATGCTATGGACCAGTTGCCATTTATGATGCACCTACTATGGGTCAGCAACTGAGTGCAGAGCTAATTTTCCTAGGCTCGTTTCTGTAGGGTAATATATGCTTTATATGTTTTTTTTTTTTTTTTTTTTTTTAAAGATTTTATTTATTTATTTGAGAGAGAGAGAATGAGAGAGAGCACATGAGAGAGGGGAGGGTCAGAGGGAGAAGCAGACTCCCCGCCAAGCAGGAAGCCCGATGCGGGACTCGATCCAGGGACTCCAGGATCATGACCTGAGCCGAAGGCAGTCGCTCAACCAACTGAGCCACCCAGGCGCCCTATGCTTTATATGTTTAAGGAAATGTCACACTGTGGTGCAGTAATGGACAAAGGTGCTTTTTGATAGGTAGAAAAATGTGGTTCTCCACAGTCCTGCCAGTTGGATCTTGACAGGAATTAAAAGGTAGGGGAGCAAACTGTATCCTTCCACTACCTTCCCTCAGCTCCATGGTCAGAGATTTCTGTCATTGGGTAGATTTCTGTTCATGATTAGGATGCTCAACAGAGCTGGCTCCTAAGTCCCATAGGGCTTTTAGCATAGATGGTTCTATACATGTCCGGTCTGTTAGTAAGTCAGACTCTTTCGTAGAATTTAGTAAGGTGAAGTTAGGAAATGTGGTTTTCCTTTCTCGCTCTACGATGTCATTTCTGAAGCTAGAGCGCGTGACTTTTCAGTAAGCCTTAGCAGAAAAGATGCTACGGCACTCATGACCGGGCTGTACCCTCACGTCTTAACAGTTGTTTTTTTTTTTAAAGATTTTATTTAAAAATTATTTTATTTGACAGAGAGCTAGAGAGAGAGCACAAATAGGCAGAGCGGCAGGCAGAGGGGGAGGGAGAAGCAGACTCTCCGCTGAGCAGGGAGCCCGATGCGGGACTCCATCCCCGGACTCCGGGATCACCACCTGAGCCGAAGGCAGCCACTTGACCTGAGCCGAAGGCAGCCGCTTAACGACTGAGCCACCCAGGCGCCCCACGTCTTAACGGTTTTTCTACTCAAAGCTGAGGTGCAAGCCTAAATTCTTGATAGAATCCTAAGTGTGCTCACATGCATGCAGCTTTAATATGAACATTTTAGTGATGTCTTCTTAATAGATAATATATATCACAGTCTCAAAAACTGACATTTCTCAATCTTACAGCATACTCGTCAGAATAAATTATCTTTACCTACAGATACCACTTCCATGCATTCTCTGCCTTATTCTCATTCCCCTTGATGACTAGGCCTAAATCAAAATTTTCCTCAACTTATTACATCTCCTTTATATTTTCCTTTTCTATTCTCATGTCCATTAAGGGTAATTCCCCTTTCTTGCCTCCCAAGGGCATTCTCTGCTGCCCTAATCCATCAGCTGCTGGGAAAAAAAAACAAAGTTTATAGTTGTAAATGAAATCTTGGAGAGCAAGTAGCTGTTCTTTATAGCAGTCATGCAGTTTATTTGCATAAACTGTATTTCCTTGTCTCATTATATATGCACAGTCTAAAGGAGAGAATTAATGCTTATTTCTTTAGAGGAATCGTGGGCCCGTTTCGATGACGTAGGTGAAGTATTTCTTCCTTAAGTAAGAGCAGAGAGGAGTGACAGCAAAGGAATATCCAAATATTCAGCCTAACAACAAAGTCAGGGCTAGCAAAGGTGTATTATAACAAAACAAAGAAAAAATTAACATAAAGCATTTTATGTTTAAAGATTGGAGGAAACCCATCCCAAAACAAAATAAATCCATAACAAAGTTGTAACTAACAATGAAATACAAAGACAGCTCTCTCTGAAAGGCCTCCCACAGCTGTCTTCATCTCTCTCTTCCTCCTTAATCAAGATGCGAGATGGCATCTTTTTGGTGCCAGATTTTCAGTGGAGGAGTCTTGAGACACACTTTGAGTCTCTTTCCAAGAGTAGAGCTTGTGTTTTGGTTTTAATGATAAAGAAATAAATGAAATAGAAGCCTAAGAGAATGTACTGGAGAGGCTATTTTTCTAAGAAACAGTCTGTGACTTTATCTGTGTTGAAAATAAATATTTAAAACTCACTGGGCCAACTCTGCTGATGAGGACAGAAGAACGAAGTTGTTTTATGAAAGAATATAAGCATCTTGGGATCCCTATACCTCCTGCTCTTGGAGGCAGCTTCGGACAAATGAGCACACCTTGGCTGATGAGAAAACTAACAGCAGGCCGCCTGCCCTGCAGCAGCCTTGTATTGGCAAATTGTAACCAGACAACTTCCAGTGAATTTACCAGTGCCCTGACTTACTGAGATAATTCAGGTGGAATTGACATTGTCTGAGAAAGACATTGACTAGTGCAGGACTTAAAAAGATACTGTTTTCCTGCCATTCATCTATACATTGCTGGGGCCAGTGTTATTATTACCATGAAGTGGGAATTTGGGCTTGGCATCTTCCAGATTACTCAGTTCCATTGTATTATAGGGGCACCATCAGCCTTACTGTGCAGTCTGACCTTTAGGGTCAAATTTGCAATTAATAAAGGTCTGCTATACAGTACAGCGGGTCACTGTGGGGCCACTCATAAGGTAAAAGAGATATTCATACTTTGATTTGTAAAGATTAAATTTTTAAAGTAGTCATTGAAACTAGCAAAAGTACAAAAGTAATAATGATCAAATAAACTGTGAAAGAAGTAGAATATCTTTTTCTATATGGATTATAAAGTAAAATGATACAGTGTTAGAGTCAATACAACAGTATAGAAAAAAATTGATTTCTCCTTTAAAGATTACATATGAAAGAGATAGAGTAGTAAAATTTTTTTAAAAATCTAAATAATATAAATTCAGCTTTAAAAAACAAACTAGAAGGATACAATGATAAACTCAACTCTGGTGGGAGATAATCCTGGAGTTGACACCCCAGGCAGGGCTATAGAGGACTCCCCAGAGCCAACTCAACAACAGGTGACCTGCAGGAAGGTTGATTAATGTCGATTACTGGTCTGATCCTCCATAGTGTGACAACTTAGAGGGACATGGGGGTAGAGTTTGGGTCAGAGGTGAGGCTGCTTCAGAGTTCTGGGCCCAAGCAGAGATACTACCAAGGTAAGGCTCCCTTGGGTTTACTGTGTGCATGTTCATTCTTCCAGACAGTCTTCCAGTGCCCTCAAAACAAGTAGCAGCCAAAGCTCCCTACACACCCAGGCACATCCATTTTGGTCATGAATCCTACTACTTTACTTTAAAAACAAATACAAGCAAACCTGTCATATTGTTTTGTAACAAATTATTCTATCAACCATGCCTGGAATATTGACATTTGTATTTAGGGTTGCGGAAGCCTTTGTCTCTATATAGCCCTTTACATGCTTGTGTCTTTTAACCTACTCCTAAGCATGAAATTATTTCAAGTGCATTTTATAGTTGAATCCAATAGATTTGGAGTTATCCATTGTTGACAGTTTAGTCTTCCTGCCTTGTGTCTTCATCTTCATGACAAGCTAGTGGCATTTTCTTTTTTTTTTTTAAAGGCTCCATGTCCAATATGGGGCTTGAAATCATGACCATGAGATCAAGAGTTGCATGCTCCACCGACTGAGCCAGCCAGGCACCCCAAACTAGTGACATTCTTTAAGGAAGACTCTATGCTTTTACAATATCTGTTATCAAGTAGAATCCTGTATCTTATTTGGAATTTAAACAGGAAGGTTTTTTTCCTGAAATGTTGACATTCCTCGTAATTTTGATAGGGCCGGTGGGTAGAGGAGTGAAGTTGGAAATGAAATATATGTGGGTTCAGTAATGAATGGGACATGAGGTTGTGCACTCCTCATTTGAGAATTTTGTCTGTGAAGAAGAGAAAAAGGTAATAGCAGGAAATGTAGATTCAAGGTCGGGATGAGAGAGATTGTGTATGTAAGGATGGCACATCCTTCAACATTTATATTCTGAGAATGGTCTTATTGAGAAGGGGGTTAATAATGCAACACAAGAGATTTTAAAGAAATCTTTGGGGAAGAATTGGCCTTTGATAGGAGGAGGAATTCCTCAGAAAGGAGGAGAGAAGAAGACAATCTGACAGATGGAAGGTAATTTATTGATTTGGTGGTGGGAAGTTGAAGGAATTCTAATCTGGTGGTTTCTCGTTTTTTTCAATGAAGTGTGAGATCAAGTGAAATGATATAAGGCAGGGAGGGAAACTTACTTAGGCTTGGGAGAGAGAAGGCAGTAATAAATTGTCTTGGGGTCTGGGAAGCAAGTTTATTAGGGAATGTTGTGTGGTTGCCAGCGGTTGGACATTTGAGGTTTGAAGTTAAATATTTAAAGTAAAATTAGTCTGTTGAGTGATTTTCTCCAGCTGTATTCATGCACAGCTGCTCAGGTCCAGAGAAGGCAAGTAATTGAGCTGATCCATGCTTGGGTTTTGCCAGGAGTGAGCGAGAAGCAAGGCGGATGAGATTGTTTGTAATGATTATAATGATGGACCATGGACTCAGATTTAGACAGATTCATCAGAAAGATGTTAGAATCTCAGTCATGCAAGTATACTTCCATATTAAGAACACAGGCTTAAAATCAGACCACCTGGGTCCAAATTCCATTTCTACTACTTGCTAACTCTGAGACTTGGAGCAAGTTATCTAAGTGCCCTCCCTGTCCCTAGTTCCTTCATCCGTAAAATGGGGATACTGTCGGCACCCAGCTCATTGACTTTTTATGCAGATTGAGTTTACACAAGGAAAGTGTTTGGAAGGACACCTGGTAAAGACTGGACACTCGAATAGTAGGCTATTACTGTAATTAATTTTAGGCATCCTGACCTACTGTGTCATCTTTCACTATGCACAGCAAAGAAGAAATATTTCTCTTTCTGTGATTATCTTATCCCTGAACAATATGGGTCGTTCTTTTTCTCTCACTTGTATTTTTAATTAACTGACTCACCTTTAATTTTTTTTCTCTTACATGCCCTTAGAATCGCAGTTGAAATGAGATGACACATGGCAAAACTCACAAAATCCAGTTTCAAGCATAAAATTGAGTAGATAAATAACAAGTAAATGTAAATTGTAACAAGTAACAAGTAAATTGACTAAGTGTCAGTTTTGGGGTAAGCAGGTTGCCTTCTTGCCATCTTTTAAGGTTTTATGGAAAAAAATGATGCCACTCTAATGAGGACAGATGGGTTTAAAAAGTTTCTTCCCCAGAGCAGTCTATTGCCCAGAAATCAATATCTTTTCAATCTATCAAAATTACTTGTACTTTGCTGTTGGTTCCTTTTCTCATATATTGGACCGTGTTGTTCTCAACATTTTTGTGTTCTATTCATTGGTGTACAATCTTACTTGTGTTTTACTTTTTGTGGCTTATCAGAATACATTATGAGTAATAATAAACAGAAACGTGTATTGCTTATTAACCTCATTGGTTCAATATTTCATCAAAGTCCATAAAATACAGAGAGCACATGTTGTCTCAGCCAGGACACTGAAGAGTGCTCTTTTAATAAGTATATGGGATAGCAGGTAGAAACTAGAACTGTCCAGGGCGTTAAAGGATGATTAAAAAAAACAGTTAATGGAGATTTCATGCACAGCACAGTGATTACCCACAAGAGTACTATGTTTTAAACTTCAAAGTTGCTAGGAGACTGGATTTTAAATATTTTCACCACAAAACAGAAATGATAATTATGTGATGGGATAGAGAGGTTAGCTAAGACAACTCTGGTAATCCTACTGCAATGTATAAATGTGTCAAACCAACATGTTGAACACCTTAAACTTACACAGTGTTACATCTCAATTAAAAAATAAAAATTTAAAAATTTAAATAAATCAAAAATTAGGTAAAATCTTGAGTCTCGTAGAATATAAAAAGAGCATGCGTCAAAGATTTCATTTAACTCACTAATCACAGAATGGGTTAGAAGTTTTAAGAGGTTTCCAGGAGAACACTAAGAATTTCATCTTCATAATCAAATAAGGGATGCTAAAATGAAGTTTTACCACTCGGTGTAAAGCTGATTCATTGGTCAGTGTCCACAGGACAGTCATCAGTTGCATCCCAGTGGACACAATTTGCATTTCTATGGATAAGAAACATTTGCATTGCTATCAGTTTTCTTCAGTTTCCAGAGTTTAAAATAGCTCGGAGACCCACTGACTTTTTTGCCCCCATGAAAGGCCTTCTCAGTTTTTCCCTTCACAAGCAGACCTAGCACACCTCAGCACCCTACTTACACATCACATGCTCTCACTATCGCTTTCTTCGTATGATTTTGGACTTACCTGTTGATTGCTGCTTTGTTAGTTTTTTTTATAGTTTATCAAGCTGTACAGCATGAGGTTCTACTCCTCTTTCAGATATGAGGTTGGCCAGAACCTAAGCTGTTGTTATTTGTGGGGTGGGGGGGTGAGCAGAGAATGCTACTTTCAATTCTGTTTTGGTTGCCTGCTCTGGGAGGACTTGGAAGCATTTTGGCTGGATGAGCTGAGCAATCTGCAGCTGTTCAAATACTTAGAGCCTTTGGATTGATTGTGGAATTTCCTTTAAAATCCTTGCCCCGCCCCCCACTAAAAAAAGAGAAGGAGAGAGAGAAAGAAAAAAAGAAAATCCAACAGCCAACTGCATCTACTACCTTTTTTTTTTTTTTAACTGTTGTTTGGTAAGCTGCAGTTATACTTCTGTAACCAGAGGCTGTGTTTATTTTCAGCGTTGGCAGTTCTGCCTAATGAATCAACTGGTATTGAATTCACAAAGGGGGATGCCGTTTCCCTCCCTCCATCTGTTTGCCAAATGTGTGTGTTCCCTCAGCTCCTAGTAGTTGTTTCACTCAGAAGAGCCATTAGCAAGCGGGTCTTCTCATTGAATTCTCAGCCACTGCCATGCTGCCGTGTGGGATTTTCCCCTCGTGGTTCCATAGGACTTGTTTGCCAAAGCTCCACACTTGTGATTCTAGAGGGAGAAAGAGTACTTCTATTTGTTGTTTAAGTATAAAGTTTGGCTCTGCATTACTCAGAGCTTTAGTTTGGTTCTTGAGCTTTGATTTGGTCCTTCATGATGGGATGTCTGCCTCTGGACAGTAGTGTTGCCATGGGGATTTAAATTACTCAAAAGAGACAGGGGTTGTGGAAATACTGGTTGGGTGTCTAGCACTGGGAGCTCCTGATGGATTTTTTTGAATTACACTCTATTTCCAGCAAATCCTTCTTTAATTCTTATTGATGGTAGGGAGGAAGTTGTTTTATTAACAAAATCTGGAGGAATCTTTATTTTTTTGTTTTTGCTTTGCTTTGTTTTGTTTTTTACTTCATGCATGAGAAGCTTTTTAGGTCAGTTACTTCTCACACATGAACGTGCATATCAATCCCATGGGATTTTGTTAAGCTGAAGATTCCAGTTCAATAGAAAGAGTAGAGGTCAGAGAGTCTGCATTTCTATCAAGCTGTGGGCCACACTATGAACAGTAAGAATTTTAGGTCAGACAGCTTCAGTACTTTCTCTGTGGTCTTTGGAGCAACATGGAGGGGAAAATGGTAGAATGGTTTGGTTGGTGTTCAGCATCCAAATACAAAGTGGAAACATTTTACCTCTGCATTGGTGTCAAGAACCAGGTATGGGAGCTAGACAACTTTCTAGCTTCCCCTGGGATAGGCCTTCACATTTTAGGCATGTTAATTTATGTGAGATTTTTTTTTGGAATTTCCAGAACATTTTACATACCCAATTTCATATCTAAATTTCAAATATTTTTCAAAGCAAATTATGAGTTCTTGGCGGGGTTCTGTTATATATATGCATATGTAACAGTGATTATGTTCTTTTTCAGTGACATGTCCCAATTTTTGATATATTACCTAGATTAAAAAAATAATCTCTCTTAAATTTGATGGCATGAATATTTTAATACCACTCTCTCGTGTACTGTGCCATTTCACTTAGCTTACTAAACAGTTTTGTAAGAACTGAGTGTTATCTAAGAAGTCTTTTGAGTACTGTTAAACCTTATTACTCTATTCTGACCTAGAAAAGGGATAGTAAAGTATTTTTAAATATAAGGACACTGATCCATTGAAGTTAGGAGCTGTTCACTTCACACGCAGACACAAAGAAGGAACCTAATTTAAGCAGTAAGTGGATTTGTTCTACCTGCATCTTATTTCCAAAAGCCTTTGAATTCTGTGACTTAGTTTTGGAATTTACAGAAAAAGAGAAAATGTAAAACTTGGTTCTTAAGAATAAGCATCATGAGAAAAACTGTTGAATGTCTGTCAAAAAGTACTAATTAACTGAGAGAGGCTGATTGCTGAGAGGAGCATGAAGTCACATTGGCAAGAGAGATTCACACAGAAGGGGAGTAGAGAATCCAGATACACAAGAAGAGGGTGTTGGGGAGGAAAAACAACTTTTCCTTCACCCTCTTAGGTTTAGTTTCGGGAGGTCTGTGAATTATGCTGACAAAAGACAGATTAGCAAGAGAAGAGCATTTGCTTATGCATGCAAGGCACATACTGTGATGAGTAACTCAAAGGGATGGTTAGAATTGGGGGCATATGTACCCAACTTAGCAGGGGAAAGAAGTTGGGGAGAAAAGGCTCCTTTGTGAAGACCCAGTAGGTTTCTTTAGGAAAGATAAATGGGTTTTTTAGGAGAATAAACACGAGATAAGAAAGTTTGTGATAATGTTTGTTTATGCAGGTGCAAGTAGTTTTTCTGTCTTCTTCGTAGCCATGAAACTCCCCCAGAGAGAGGATTTATGGTAGCCTTGTTTCCAAGAAGTTTCTGCGTTTAGTCAGATGAAGGAAACTCTGAAAAGACATCTTCCTACATCTTTTTAATCTCAGATGTCTTTAGCTTGAAATAATCTTTGTATCAATTCTAGGGCTCTGAGCGAGCCCCCACAGGGGAAAAGGGCTGATTTACACCAAGGAAGGAGAGACTGGAGGTTAAAGAGGAGGGAGCCTCACTTGATTGTGAGGTGAAGATGTTATTCAGAGTTAAACTCTTCATTTCTCAGTTCTTTGGAAATTTCATTAGGACTTCTAAAGTTTAGCAACTCTTTACAGCACTTCTGCTCTCGGAGGATTTATTCTGAATGAGGATCTATATCTGCCTAACACAAGTAGAATTATTCTGGAAACTACATTGATCTGGCTGCATCAAGCCTGAGGCCCCAGGGTCACACTTCATATCTGGGTTTTAATTTGTAGTTGTAAATCTTTGCGAAAGAGGTAAAACAACATTTTTTACTTATATTTTCACAATATAATTGCTCAAATAAAAATTTATTATTGTTGTTTCAAATGTTAAGTCATAACTGGACATCGGTTTCAGAATGATCCGTCATGGGGATCATTTTGCATGTATTTTAAAAACTTAGAATAAACATTCTATTTGTATACATTCTATGTGACCTATATTATTTTGTATGTTCTTTAATTTAAATATACTACCCTTTTTCCCCCCAGCCACCAAACACAGACAACCTGTTGGGATCATCCTAAAATGACTGAACTCTTTCAATCCCTCGGTGAGTGCTATTTTATTTAATTAACCTAAACGACTGATAATTGTATATTCTTAATCGGAAACTAAGCACCAGTTTTTCCTACATGGCATGGTATGTTTAAAAGATTGTGTCACTGACATAGAAAAAGCAGTTGTGAATTTCTGAGGGCAATGCAGGAAACAGTTTTTACCTTTCTTCTTGAGAGAACACGTGGTTTGAAATCGCAAGAGGTTGATTTTAAAAGGAGGAATGCAAGCTCCCTCACAATGAGTCATCTTAAACTTCAGCTTTGCCTGAAAACCAAAACAATGACAGCGCAGCAACCTCTAATTCATTGCTTTAAATTTCCTGTTAGCTCACATTTTGTTCAGTTAATCTTACAAAATTGGCTTGCCTAATTTCATTTTGTCGAAGTAGTCATGAAAAGCTAAAATCATTTTAATATAAAAATGTAAGAAAACACAGGAGGTGAGAATTCTAATCTTGTAGATTTCTGGTAGAATATGACTTTGAACTGATGACCTAGCCTGCTTCCTTTAGGTTGGTCCAGTGGTTTTGAAAGAGTTTTCTCTTTGGGTAGATAAGGCACTGCTGGAGGGGGAGAGCAGCACCCGAAGGTTCTCACACCCACTCCCGCTTCAGCAGGGAGAGAGCACCCCTCTTGATCTCTTTAAATGTCAGGCATCTGTTGAGCTTTCATCTGGATGGGTGAGGGCAGCTAACAAAGGCTGAACAAATGAGAGAAAAGCCAGGGGTTTCTTTCGTTTGTAAAGTGAAGGTACAAACTTGATGATTTCTGAGTTTGCTTCCAGTTCAAGGAGTCTCTAATACAGACAACTCTGTCTTTAGGACACAGAAAGAAATTACGGTATCTTTTTTTGAACTTGATACCAAATCTTTTTTGGTACCAAACTTTGATACCAAAGTGTTTTTTTTTTTTTAGCTGAAATATAATTGGCATATAAGGTTATATTAGTTACAGGTGTACACTATAATGGTTCAATATTTGAATGTATTATGAAGCTGTCCATCAGAGTGTCTACTTACCATCTATCACCTCATGTCATTACAACATTTTTTAATCTTGTGATCTTTTAAGATCTACTCTTTTAGCAACTTTCAAATATACAGTATTATTAACTACATTTAGCCTCTTGTTTCTAAAGATCTGAATATAGATTATGGGATAATTTTAACCATATCTATAAAAGAGCAGAAGAAGCAAATAGATCAGGATGGGAGACATAAGACTAGCTTTAGGAGTAGTGACAGGGACAGCCTCATTGACAGAAAACTAATTGTCCTTGAGGAAGATTTCCCGGGAGAAGAGTCCCTCCCAGCAGCGGAGAAGGAAGGGCCCTGAGCCTACAGTGTGATGGATTTATTAAGCCTTCAGAAGTTAACAGGCCATGTTTCCTTTTCCTCATTTCCCTCCTTTTCTTATTGGATAATGCCCTCTTGAAAGCAGTGTAGCACTGCTTTGCAATGTATCTCACTATGGTGCTAATGAACATTTAATTATTCTCTTAAATAAATGCTGTGGATTTTGAGAGAAGACTTTTTAGTGAGTACAGACATAATACTTTTCCATCATCTGAAGTAAACAAATACGTTCTTGCCATTCAATAGAAGTTAAACAATAAGCCTGCCTTTGAATGTGTTCCTTTTCCATTTCAGCTGACCTGAATAATGTACGTTTCTCTGCCTACCGCACAGCCATCAAAATCCGAAGACTACAAAAAGCACTGTGTTGTAAGTTATTCTGCCAAAGTTAATCACTCTGTTTTTTGGCTTGCCTTTTTTTTTTTTTTTTGAGACAGAGATAAATGAAGAGGGTGATGTGTTTGTAGAGTTAATCTCATTTTTAGTGTATCTCACTCAAGTAATTGGCTGTGTTTCTATAAATACTCTATTATTTGCCCCATCAGCATGCATGCAGGAGTAAGACAAATGAACATATGCCATTCTCAGTTGGAGAACAAAATTAGCCAAAATACAGGAGTAACATAAAAAGCTTTTTCAAAAATTATGCTGCCGCCCAATTTAAAGGGATTAAATCAGGAAATCAAAGTAGTAGATCATTGCCTTCTTAGTACTTTGTATTCACTTGGAGGTATAGGATTCCAAACAGTATGATTCAATGCAATCATATAATAAAGAAATACTAAAAAACAATATTCCTGATCCAAATTTGAACTGGTACCTAGAAAATTAGATAAAAGGCTCTGGATTTATTTAAATATATTTTGAGATGTTTGGTCTTATCAACATGAACTTTTCCTGCAGAGTTTGTTCAGAGTAATGTTCTGTGATAGCCATTTTACCAAAGAGGTATTCTTCCCCACCCGCCCCCCCGACACACATGCCCAAACAACCTAACTTTAAACAGAAATATGAATACTTGTAATAATATAGATTTAATCTCTCTGAATTCTCTTTGTGGTCATAGTTTTAATGATTGAGTCTATTCAAAGAACATGTAGGCCTTGTCAGATAGTTAATATGGAAACTGACATCCACCCATATTTTTACAGCCTAGTAATTTGAATAATTCCAAGTATTCTTGTTGCTACCTTTTGTTAACAGTTGTTATATGTCTAGGCAGTTCAGTGAAGCTTTGAATATTACTCTTCAAAAAATGATATATCAAGGTTAAAAATCTGCTCTTTAAAGGTCAGTAGAAATCAGAATTACATTTTGAGCTGGTTACGTGAGGAGAAGTGAGGGAGGAGAAGTAGAAATCATTCAAAAAAAGCCCACAGCCGGGGCGCCTGGGTGGCTCAGTTGGTTAAGCGACTGCCTTCGGCTCAGGTCATGATCCTGGAGTCCCGGGATCGAGTCCCACATCGGGCTCCCTGCTCGGCGGGGGTCTGCTTTTCCCTCTGACCCTCCTCCCTCTCGTGCTCTCTGTCTCTCATTCTCTCTCTCAAATAAATAAATAAAAAATCTTAAAAAAAAAAAAAGAAAAAAAGAAAAAACCCACAGCCATGGAAAGCTTTAAGATAAGAAGAACGTAAGTTATGTGTGGGAGGGTAGTCTCCAGGGCTAAAAAACACCTCCAGATTTACGGATGAAAGAAAATAATGAGATGATTTTGATGCACATAACCTGCAGAGCCCCAGATAACTGGAAGCAACTGCTGCGGAATTACCAGTACAAACCAGTAAAGCCAACACAGCCTGGCCAGTGATCTGTATGTTGAGCCAGAAGGGAACAGGAAGTGAATTAGGAGCACACAAAAGGGATGTTCAGTGAGCTCTGAGTCCGTGGTGACAGCAGTTTTGAAAGAGGCTCAGCTGCATGTCCAGTATCCAGCTGACAGATCTGGAAGGTCTTCTCAGGCCTGACGAGCTATAAAATGAGGACAAATGAGTCAGCCACAAAATCTCCATTGACCAAAGACTGCTTTTTTTGTCATGATGAACGTGGTTCGGGTTTTCAGTAGTACTTCTGGCCGGATAAACATATTAACACATTTGGTATTTTCCTCTGCTGGTTCTTTTGAGTTCTCAAGAAAAAATCTCCCTCCTTCAGCTCATTCCTTCAAACCTGAGGGGAGCAGAAGAGGAAGGCCTGCCCCTTCCAAGCTACATGACATGTAGAAATGCATACTAAGAGGGCGCCTGGGTGGCTCAGTCGGTTGAGCGACTGCCTTCGGCTCAGGTCGTGATCCTGGAGTCCCGGGATCGAGTCCCGCATCGGGCTCCCTGCTCGGCGGGGGGTCTGCTTCTCCCTCTGACCCTCCCCCCTCTCATGCTCTCTGTCTCAAATAAATAAATAAAATCTTTAAAAAAAAAAAAAGAAATGCATACTAAGAGAAGCGCTGGGTTGCGTTGGATTGTAAATATTCGAGGTGTTGTGTTCCGAGCCACCTGGCCTCACTTTTCCCGCTGCCCCTGCCCCTGCTGCTCGTCAGCCCTGGGCCTCTGCACCACTTGTCAGCTCACCTGTTCGTGATTAATCTCTTCCTCCTCCTCCCATCTTTTCTGTTTACTTGGAATGCCCTGACCCTTCCTCCGCAAAGGTCTATAACCCTTTGTTCCTCCCAGACACTGTTAAAAATTTACTTCTTTTGGAAACGTTTACCAACTAATCCCACCTGCCTCCAATTTTTCCAGAACTTTATGATTGCCTGTAACGACTGTTTCTCACCTAGGCGCCATATGCTTGCCTCTGTGCGATAGGTAATATCAGGAGGAGTCCACTGCAAACAGCTCAGGTCAGGGGTGGTCTCATTTTGTGTAAACCCCCACCCAGCATAGGTCCTAATGCAGAGGGTGTGCTGTCACTGCTTCGTCACCGTTCATTCGTTCACTGGGCTCCACGATTGTGCAGGAGATAAGACCGCGTAAAGAGACTTGGTTCCCACACTCGAGGAGCCTACACTCAGAGAGAGCAGGTTACGCATGGACACACGCTTTATGGAATGGTCTTTGCCGTGAAGAGCAAGGCAAGCTTCCTTGAGTAGGAAGCACATAAGCCAGGCCTTAGCAGTCACACAGGATTTAGGCACATGGCTATTAATCAGGGGTAAGGAGGAAGGGACTTCTGTACATAAGCATCAAAGGTGTGGTTGGCATTCAGGGAACGTGTTGGAGTCTGAATGGAGTGGGTTATGAGCTATCCAGTATCAGAAATGTCCTTAAAATCAGTTTAGATCCACTTGGAGGGTCGTTTTTTTCCCACGAAACCTTTTCTCATTCATTTAGTTTTTCTGTTCCTCAAGCTCTCAAAATGTTGCATTTAATGTTTGCATTTGTTTTTTATGGAGCGGGGTGCTATGGCACATTTTCTGTTTTGTGGGAGTTAGGAGATAGGCCCAGATGCAGATGTATGCTTTAGACGATATCTAAGGCAGAAGGAAGGACCACGTGAACAGGGACAAGTACATGGTTCAGGTAAAAGATCATGGGGGCTAAGCTGGCGGGTGTAGGTCACGGGGGCGAAGAGGGTATGGATTGGTGAGGAGGAAAAAGAACTGATGACGGGGGGGATTTGCTAGTTGATAACCGGCAGAGGGTGAAAGAAGGACAGTGTTAGTACATTTCAGGATTTGCAGACTCGGGGTCCATAGAAGGTGGTAACACCCTTACTGGATTGCAACATAATAAGACCTTTATTTGGGACATATTAAGGTAGAGGTCCCTGAAACAGAATAGGAGAGTTCTGTTTGGGAACAGAACAGCAGGAATGTGGGTCAGGTGTTCAGGCAGGAGATGGGGATGAGAAAACAGAATTGAGAGCCATCCAGAGAGAAGGGATTACTGAAATATTGACAGTGAGTGAGGGTATCAGGATTACAGAGGGAAGGGGCAGTGATGCAAGACCTTGAGCGCCATCTGTATTTCTGAGGTGTCTGAGGAAGAGGTGGTAGGAGAGGTGTTAAGAAGGAATGGTCAAGGGGCGCCTGGGTGGCTCAGTCAGTTAAGCGTCTGCCTTCGGCTCAGGTCATGATCCCAGGGTCCTGGGATCGAGCCCCACATCAGGCTCCTTGCTCAGCAGAGAGCCTGCTTCTTCCTCTCCCTCTGCTGCTCCCCCTGCTTGTGCTTGCTCTCTTGCTTTCAAATAAATAAATAAATAAAATCTTAAAAAAAAAAAAAAAAAGAAGAAGAAGGAATGGTTAAACAGTTCAAGAACCTAAGAGTTACAGAAGCCCAAGGTCAGGTGCTAAACTGTGTGGTTTTGCAGAACAGGACAGTGATGATCCATTTCCATTCGATCCCTTGTGCCTCATATGTGGGATTAAAGAAAAAGCCTGAAAGTTGGTTAGAAAATGGTTCTGCTGTTTGTTTTATTTGCCACATGACCGAGCTGTCATTTGTCTCCCTTTGAAAAGAGAAAATCATAATTTTGTGTGATTTAAATGTAGTCTGTTTTTTAAAGGAACCTAAATGTGACACATTGCAGGAAGGATGGATGCTTGGCTTAGGCACCAAGGCGAAGTGTCAAAGTAAACCACTAAAAATTGAAGACATGATCATCTGTGGGATGTGGCAAATTACTGTCACAGCTACAGAGTATATCACAAAGGAGGCTGTTCTAGAAGAAATGCAAGGGCAGCGCGATCCAGGAAATGGTCTTTCTGGAATTTGGTCTATTGTCACTTTATGCCATGTGTGGATACAATGGCAGTGCTGAGTTGCTGGCGTAATTAGTGTTGGAATTCAGAAAACTTAGAGCATTTTGGCAGATTTTGAATATATTTCTTTGTGTCTGTGTGGAATTATAGTTCTGTTGCCACCATCATGAAGCACTTCTTTTTGTCAGGCACTGTGAAGGATGAGTTTGAATTTTGATCCTGCCCTCTGGAAGTTTAAAATTGAAAATAACATACAGTGCCAAGAAGTAGGGTACAAATGATATGGAAGATTCCAGATGGTTCTTAATTTTTTTCTGATACCATCTCTAACTCATGTGAAGCTTACACAAGTTATTTTTGCGATTAGCTAAAATTTTACCAATGATGTATTTGATATCGGAAGGAAAGGGATTGACCCCTATTATCCAGACTTGTGTTTTATATTTGTCTCTTTTTATCTCTTTTTTTAAATGAAGTCTTCCGTGTTGAGTTGTTTTAGTAATAATTTTATTCTGTAAAATTTTAAAGCCTTTCTTTTCCATTATAGGTAACTTGAAAAAAAAATTATTCTATGGTATTTAAGCAGCAAGAGTGGACACATTGCATAAATGTCTTTAAAAATTTAAAATTAGGGCGCCTGGGTGGCTCAGTTGGTTAAGCGACTGCCTTCGGCTCAGGTCATGATCCTGGAGTCCCGGGATCGAGTCCCGCATCGGGCTCCCTGCTCGGCAGGGAGTCTGCTTCTCCCTCTGACCCTCCCCCCTCTCATGTGCTCTCTGTCTCTCTCATTCTCTCTGTCTCAAATAAATAAATAAAATCTTTAAAAAAAAAAAAAAAATAAAAAAAAAAAAAAATTTAAAATTAGTGGTTATTCAGTGGTTAAAAATTGATAAATACAAAAGAAGCTATTCGTTCATTTATTTAACTATCAAAATATGTCATTATATTTTCTGAGGGGATAGTTTTGCATCAGACAAGGAGGAAGTAGCTGGCTATATTAAAATTAAAAGTTCCCCTGAGCTTATTTCTTTTAAATTTAAAAAGTTAAATATGGTGGGGCACCTGGGTGGCTCAGTTGGTTGAGTGTCTGGCTCTTGATTTTGGCTCAGGGCATGATCTCGGGGTCCTGGGATTGAGCCCCATATTAGGCTCTGTGCTCAGTGGGGAGTCTGCTTGAGGATTCTCTCTCTCCCTCTTCCTCTGCCTCTCCCCCTGCTCATGCTCTCCCTCTCTCTTTCTAAAATAAAAAATAAATAAATCTTTTTTTTAAAAAAGTTAAATCGGGAGATAGGGAAAACATTTTATAAAGCAGGAATTTCAATGAGCAGACCTTAAATTCATATAGGTTCTGTAATTTTCCAAACCCCTATCTTTTAGATTTAGAAGAGTCATTTCTACACTCAGTAAATGTATAGATACATGGTAATTTGATAATCTACTGTTTCCCTGTTTTCAGTTAGCTAATGAATGACTCACAGTTGATTGAAAAGAAAGATTATGTAAGTTTTTTTCTTTTTTGTCTAAACCTTTCCTCCTGGCCCATGATGATCTCCCCTAGTGCAACACGTGCTTGCCCCTGAGAGCCAAGTGTCTGCCTCAGCGTAACCAGTGCCACCCACGTGTAAGCCATGTACCATCCATAGTGCTGTTGTCATTTCTGAGAGCCCCCTAGACTTCCTTGAATTCTTGTCTTTTCCCAAGCAGTTCTATCTTCCTGGAATTCTTCCCTTGCTTTACATGGTCTCTTGTATCTTATATTCTTTAAGGCCCATTTCAAATCCCCACCTACCCAGGGAGCCTTTTTTAGGCTCCTTCTACTCCCCTGTGGTAATAGCTCTCCTAGAAATCTATGTATTCTCATTGAATTTTCACTCCTTTTAGTAAAGTTTTCAGTACGCTCACTCTCCCTCTCTGACTGGCCAACTTTGAGAGCGGGGGGCCCATCATGCTCTAGCCCTGGCCAGTCCCACTGTAGATGTTCTGTACATGAAGCATAAAAGTGGGAGCAAATACACAAAGGCCCATGGATGTGGCCTGTATTGTGGACCTCTACAAATCCCATGTAGCTAAAATGGCCTCTATGCCAAAGCATCATGGGAAGCAAACCAGGTGAGGGCCAGATTGGGAGGGCATTCTAGATCAGGTTTGTTCAGCAGACAGTAGAGAGCTACTTTTTTTGGCAGAACCCATTTTTTTAACTGCACATTTTCAGTGAGTTTTGTATGTCATAATGTATGTACATGTTGAGAAACAGAATGATTGGTTTGGCCGTGGTATAAAGGATGACTGGGAGGGGGTGAGCAGGCTGTTCTCAGGAGTTAGGAGAAGAGCAGTGCCATATTTTAGATGTTCTGCTATGTGGACTAGATTTATTTATGCCTTCCTATGTTTAAAAGTAGAAAAAGCCTGAAGAGAGGAAAGCCAGAAAAGGAAAGTAGGAAGAATTGATATTCCAAAGAGCAAAAAATGGGATCAGATTGAAAAGTAACAGAGTTTAGATGCAAAAGCATGAAAATAAGAGATTACAGATAAGAGTTTAGAAATGTAAGAATGGAAATGCTATTTATTTCTTTAAAAATTGAAATTGGCTAGAAAGGATAGATTCTTAAGTTGGAGAATCAAGCTAAATACTTAAGATGAGAAATGTTTTTGTTTCAGTGTTGTTACGTAATGTGATGATTGTGCATATTCCTTTCTCTCACCTGATTAGTGGATCTCTTAGAGTTGAATACAACAAATGAAGTTTTCAAGCAGCACAAACTGAACCAAAACGATCAGCTGCTTAGTGTTCCAGATATCATCAACTGTCTGACAACAACCTATGATGGCCTGGAACAAATGCATAAGGATCTGGTCAACGTTCCCCTCTGTGTGGATATGTGTCTCAACTGGTTACTCAATGTGTATGACACGTAAGTTTGCATTGTTTCTCCTTAAAATATAATCATTGAATGAAATATATTGGTAATGCCAAATGTCTAAATTTTGAAATGAGTTTTTTAAGAAGTACTTTCAAAGTACTTTTCCTAGTGGAAATATTTATGTTAGTTGTTGAAAAGAATGACTTTCCAAAATTTGAACCCTTAACCAGCAATATAACAAAAAAGAATGTCCACCTATTATTTCAAGATTTTGCTTCAATTTATAAATACTGTTGGATTCCTAGTGTCACATTGGCTAGGGGAAGCCTAATATAAATAAGTCCTATATCCTCCTCTCTTCTTTTGAAAGACAAAAATTTATATTTGTTGTTATGAGTTACAGTAATTGGCTCATAATAATCCACTTTGCAATTTTTATATGACAACTTAAGAGCCATTTGAATGGCAATTAAAGGGATTTAATTTGTCTTTTCATATTAGCTTTATTTATTGTAATAGTGGTTATGTGTATATGTGGTGTTTTAAATAGTTTATGCTATAGGACACTCTAATATCTGTAATTTAATTAGATGCTCACTGTTACATGAAGAGCACTCTCAACTTCCAGCATAACTCATTCGCCATTAATTTGGCTGTTTTGAATGTGATAGTGCATTTGTGAAATAATCAATTCTAGAAAGACCTGCTGTGGGCTGACATTTCCAAAACATTAGGAATTATTCATTCTTCTGGTAGGGGGTTAAAGTATGCAAAGATGAAATAAGAAAATGAGAACTGTTGATTTTCTCTCAGAACCTAAAAGTTATTTTCCATTAATTAGCTCATGAAAATTTGTGTTTGTCATCCTTTTTTTGATTTAGAGAGCAAGAAGATAGATGATAGTTTATAAATGTACATGTGTTTAGCAGTGGATTGATTCCGTATAAGTAAATGGTGACAACAATAGCTTTAGGGATGATTTAATTGAAATTTTGTTTCTTTTGATTAGAAAAGTTTGTTATCTTTCAATATTCACAAATATCACAACAAAGTTGTTTGTTTTTTTTTTAAATAATTAAATAGCCATCGTGTACTTGAGGACTCTTAAGAAACTCACTGAAGAACAGATAGGTAGCATGAATCTCAGTTATAATAATGAATGTGGGAGTTACGATATCCCTATCTGGTATCTTTTAACACATTTCATTTTATCCTTTTTTATCCTTCTAGGGTAAAATATGATAGTTAGCATTAATTCACTATTTAGTTGATCTTCAATTTTTTAAATGTCCAAAAGAGACATTTTCTATATAGTAAATTCATCAAAATAGATGGTCAGTTGGGTATTTTAACTACAAAGCCTGTAACTTAGTTTGAGGACCCAAAAAGAATGCTAAATTCATAGAATACTTAGTTGAGAACTTCGTTAAGCACCACAGGGGTATGATAGAGATGCATATTTTGAGTAATAATTTCAGGAAGAACTAACTGAAATCACCCTCCTCTAGTTCTAACACACTACATTAGTTTGCTAGGACTGCCATAATAGAGTACCACAAACTAGGTAGCTTAAATAAAAGACGTTTATTTTCTTACAGTTCTGCAGACTAGAAGTCTAAGATGAATGTGTCAGCAGGGTTAGTTTCTTCTGAAGCCTCTCTCCTTGGCTTATAGATGGCTGTCTTCTCCCTGTGTCTTCATATGGTCTTTTTTCTATGTGTGTTTGTGCCCTAATCTTACAAAAACATCAGTCGTATTGGATTGGGGCCCACCCTATGACCTCATTTTAAGTTAATTACCTCTCTAAAGACCCAATCTTCAAACACAGTCACATTCTGAGGTACTAAGTGGTTAGAGCTGCAACACATGAATTTCAGGAGGATCTAACTCATAACATGTAACACCTACATGTGCTGTTTTTACTGGACAGCCAAAGGGAATAGTGCCACTTAGTTGTGAAGGAAGCAGAATGTGAAATGTTGTGATTCATATTCTAGGGAATCAAATGTTGGCATATTTCCACTTTCCATCATCAAATGTGAACACATGAGAAATGCTATACTAAGGTACTGTTTCTTATTTAGAAAAACAGTTTCTTGAAATTTTCCATTTTAAAGGAAAAAAGGCTTTTAGGATTTATTTCCCTTCCATGCCAAAGAAATACAGTGAAGACCATGCTGGGTCAGAATGGTGTATGCATTCAGTCTAGTTTTCTGTCTTGGAGAGGAATATCATGATTAACCTAAGGGGAAAAAAACACAGTTAATCATACAATGGCAGTCTCAGATGGCCAGAGTTGGTTGCCCAAATTTCTCTAACAACTGTAATTTATCAATTTATGTAAACAAGAGTTATTAACTCTTTTTAAGTTATTAGTTTTCTTTGAGAATCTGATGGAACTATGATCTACATGATCCAATGCACTAGAACGTGTTGGACCCTAAGAAGTCTCTGAACCTTGGAAATGGTACCATGATCTAACCTTTCCATTCATTTAGCTATTTTGATATTCGCTTATTAACCATATGTTTTTGACCGCCTTACTTTGTGTAGTATGATACAGCCAGAGCGGATATTTTCAGCTCTTGAAGTATATTCAAGCAGCTCTTGAATTAATGAGTGATGCACACACAGGAGATCATAGAATTCTAGAAGGAGAAGTACTTTGAGGACATTCCATCTTCCATTCTGCCCTCTTCATTTTACTCTGCCCTCTTTGTTTTACCAATTAAGAAATTGACCCAGTGAGATAAGAGACTTTATCCATAGCCACCTATTGCATATAAGTGGTAGATAGGGAATTAATACTCAGGTTTTTTTGATAATCACTTGTTTATTTCTGCCATGTAGCCATATCTAAAAAAAGAGTACTTTTTAAGTTATATTGAGTTTACTATTTATTTTTAAGTTTTAACATGTATCCAACTCCTAATATTCTGAATTTTTACCAAAAAAAACCCCTGTTTTCTTCTCTTGTGAATGATGAGAATCCAAATTTTTGGTTCTTGTTGCTTTGTACCTTGGCAGCCACTCAGCTTTTGGCATCTCAATTCCTCATCTGAAAAATTGAGATAAAAATATCTGCTCTGCTTACCATACATAAGATATTTGTGAAGGGCAAATGAACTAATATATGTAGAAAGGACTTTCTAAACTATAAAGATAAAATTTATTCCATTTATGAGTTCACAGCCTCACTCAGTCTTCATCTTCCCAGGTTAAAAAGTCTTAACTTCACGAACTTCCTTCTAAATTTAATAGAAATAAAAAATGTTTAAATCATGATTTAAAGCAATAGTCTGGAACGCTTGGTTTAAATATTTTTGTCCCTACAGAAAATATTAACCTCATTTGCTGCAGTGTTAAGTCATTTTTCCACTGTGCCAAGATGGATATAATTTTATAAGGTACATACCTTTCCAGTTAAAGTAATTTCAGGAGTTACTTATGAAGGTAATCAGGGAACCAAATACTTAAATATTAGGTTATGTCACTCACTAATAAATTTCTTTGCCTCCCTCTTCTTTTTCAAATCCAGGTATCTTATTTAACATCAAAGCCTTATCATCTGGTTCCAGATGATATAACTTGGACAGTTTTATCAACTGTTTGCCTTAATACAAGCCTTTCCTCCACCTGAATGCATCTTGTCTCTGGTGTTCACACTGCTGCTTCTTTCCCCTTGCCCGGGATTTTCCCATGATAACCTACTTTCTCCTAGGGACAGTCCAGCCATGTCATGCCTTCGGTATCTGATTTGAGTCTTCTCTTCTCTATCAGACGTTATGAGACTAATAACTACTCAGACTAATCGCCAGTCAGAAATAACGAGTCAGCCACAACTTTCTTGAACTTGACTTATTTCCATGTATACAGGTTGCTCTCCTGTTTCCTTGTGTGTTTCCCGTTGTTTTCTTGTCTCTCTTGTCTAGCTGTATGTGACCTTATCATGGGTGGGAACTGTGTCTTGTACTTTTTTGCTGATCCTCATGGTACACAGAACAATGCTGAGATCACAGGAAACCTTAATAACTGTTAATGGTGTGATGAATGGATGATTGACATTTTCAGTAGCCTTCCTGATGACGTTCCTTTCTTGTGTTGTCACACAAGAGGTCATCCTCTAATACATATCATTTTGATCTCTTTTCCCTTAAGGGATTCCTTTGTCCTTAGCCACATCCATCTACTAGTCTATTCACCAGCCTTTTGTTATCTTCTGCAGGCCTATTGTCTGATTATCCAGAGATAATCCATAGCAAGGATCATGTTACCAATTTTTGTAGTTTCTGCATTTCCCATTCCCCATCCCCAGGCTCTAGTACATTGGGACATTTGGTAGACAACTCAGAAATTCTTCGATAAATGACAAGAATAAAGACAACTCAAAGCTTTCAAAGACAAAAATTTTCTTCTAGTCAACTTATGGTTTCTCATTGGCATAGTACGAAGCTTTTTCCTTGTGTTGATTAATTAACGCATTTTGTATTTAATTATAATTTAAGACTTCCCCAAATAGAGATTTCATACCTGTCTATGTAAGATCACCGACTATTATAATTACAGTAGTAATTTTAAAAAACTGAATTGACAGAGACCAAAATCAATGAAGACAACAAGTTTTTAAGTATCTAACAAGTTATTAGCCCTTGGTATAGTTAATTTTCTAGTTTTTGTATATATTTTTTTAGATACATCATTATACTTTTCTTGCTATATTAAACAACATGCATATTATATATACCTTTAGCTATCTATTTTAATATTGCATTTGTAACTATTAACAGATTTCAATTCATACTATTTCTAAAAATATCTTTTCAGCTTTATAATTATCATTATCATTTTACTTTTACTCATTCTTCCTAGTTCCTATGTTCCACGTAAGTGATTTCAGGCTATATATTCTTCCAGACTGGGCCAAACATACTGTTAAAACATATCATGAAATTATGGTATGGATTTAAAATTATTAAAAGTGAATAGAGGGGCGCCTGGGTGGCTCAGTCGGTTAAGCGGCTGCCTTCGGCTCAGGTCATGATCCCAGGGTCCTGGGATCGAGTTCCGCATTGAGCTCCCTGCTCTGCGGGGAGCCTGCTTCTCCCTCTCCCTCTGCCTGCTTCTCTGCCTACTTGTGTTCTCTCTCTATCTCTCTGTCAAATAAATAAATAAAATCTTTAAAAAAAAAAGTGAATAGAAAAATTGCATCTCTAAGATGTAATCATTGTCTAATAGTTTACCCTCAAGAAAATAGGTATCCAGAAATAATTAGTGTCCTGTATATAGCTTTAAATGCATCTTAACACATTGAGATTCTTATAATTACAGGGGTCGAACTGGAAAAATAAGAGTGCAGAGTCTGAAGATTGGATTGATGTCTCTCTCCAAAGGTCTCTTAGAAGAAAAATACAGATGTATGTAAGACCTTTCCTGTGCAATAGTGTTTTTAGTAATAATAATGATAATAACAATTGATTGGAGGCTTAATTTATATGATTTGCTTATAATAACAGTTTCCATTCTTTTTACCCCTTACTACAACATGTCCCAGGCTAGACAAAGGGTGTCAGTGAGAAGTGACGTGGATTTGTATGAAATGAGGTGAGGTGCCTTGATGGAGTGAGAACCAACTGCACATTATTTCTCATCTAAGTTGCAGAATAATCACCTCAGAACGTGGGCATCATGACTTCTGTTTTTTAGCTGAAAAAAAAAATTAATTCTGAGATGGATTAAAAATCTAGTCCGTGGCTGCAGACACAATAAATTATGGGGGTAGAATTAGATCTTAGATTGTTCTGACTCTAAAGCCCAAGTTTCTATCTCTCTATACTTCCAATGATTGAAAAAAAAAATTAAGATGGACTGGAACTATTACAGACATTGGCAAATACTTATATTTTATCATGTAAGAAAATTAAAAAAAATTGTTTTTATTCACCAAATAAATCCGTGGTATCCTTTTAGCTGTCAGTTAATGAGGGGCAGGCATCTTGGCATTTTGAAAGGGATGGGCTTGGGAGCCAAGGACACCTGCCTTCAAATCTCAGCATTGCCACTTAGTGGCTGAGTGACTTTGGGCCTGTTACCTGATCCCACTGAATACCACTAGCTAAGGGGCGATATTACTCCCATTTCACATTTCAGAAAGCTGAAATGTAATGGAGCTCCTTCAACTGAAGAATGAAGCTAATAGTTCCTGCTTTGAAAGCAATTAGAGATAATATGGGAAAAGTACCTAGAAATAACAGCTGTTGAATAAATGGTAACACTTGCTCGTGTGGCTCCAAACTCTGTAAAGTTTTTCTGATTTAATTTTGTCCATAAAGTGTGGGTGACTTGATCCTTCCATGCATACCTCCGATGATTCTTTACAGAATCTATTCATATATTCTGGGGGGAAGGGTAGGGATATTTCATGAAAGTTGAGATACCAAAGCACAAGAGGATGTTTGATCACAGGTCCTATAAACTTAGTTAAGTTTTGCATCTTCTGTGAACATACATGCCTTTTTTAAAACTTCTGTTTTCTGGGATGTCTGTGAGGCGATTTGCCTGTGAATTTCAGGACTAGATCGTGGTGGCTTGTTTTTCTTAAGCCGTTTGACAAGGATGTCAGTGAAAAGAGATGTGGGATTTGTATGAAACAAAAAGCTGATTGTGGTAAGATCAGGAGGTGAGGTGCCTTGATGGAGTCAGAACCTAGTAAACCATGCAGAAAAAAAAAAAAAAAAAAAGCTTTGCAGAAGGCTTTTGTTGGGTGGCCCTTTATTTATCCAGAATTTAAATCAGCCTCAGCATTGTAATTGTCGAAAGATAATAATTTTCAAAACTAAGAAGGTTATTTTTTATAATGAGTGGGAAAGGAAAATGTTCATGAAAACATCACTGTAGCACTAGAAGAAAAGGACTTTTTTTTAATCATTTATAGTCTGGGGTTTTCGTGTGCTCCTGGAAGAATTTAGAGTTCCTTAGAAGTAACAGTTACGTCATGGTGCTCATCTTATTCTGTAACAAATACAAATTCAAACTCAAGGTTTATCATGAATCTTAAAATGTAAGCATGATCTGCTTTCGTAGACCAATGATTCTTCCTCCCTTTCTTTGCAAGTTGATTATCAGAGGGTACCTGAGACCAAAAGAGTTACAACACGATGACTGTAGTTATAGAGCAAAAACCAGATTCTACACAGTACAGTATATAAAGATTTCTTTTATCTGTACACATACCTTCAAACGTATTTCTGAAATACGTCATGTTTCAGATGAGTGTATTTCAGCATACCGATACTCATGCACTCATCATACAATGGACACACTTTCTACAAATGTCAGCAAATTTCATCCTCTGTATTATTTCACATTAAATTTTCAGATTATGGCAAGGAAAGCAGAGGCCCTGCAATGAAAATTTCTGATATTTATCTTAATCCATGAAGTATGCTATTTTAGTACTTAATTAAATAAGACATCTCTTGGGTTGAAATCTTTAAGTCTTTCCTGTGAGTATTGAGACTCTGGAGATGGTCTGGGGTTTTGTTTTGTTTCTTATTTTGAGGTCCTTAGCAACTCTGATTTTAGTTTTGATTGCCCCAGTGATATCAGAACACTTGCTCATTATTATTTCCTTTGTTAGATTAATATTGAAGATAATTTGCTCTCCAAACTCAGCGGCAGAGGTGCCATTCTGGGTCAGTTGGTATCCAAATGCACATTGATTTTGCAATGGCTAATGTCCGTGTCTTCACCCTGGTGACATCTCCTTCTCTCTTCGTGCCTTCTTGAGAATATCCCTTGATTAGGTTCTAATAACAGCTGGACCTTCTTGCTTATAGCTGAGTAGCTTTCTTCCTCATCAAAAACACACTTACAAAGATCCTTCAGAATGGCCTTTTGCATCTCTTCTGTGCCAATTTATTGGAACTTGAGTTTTAGGTTGTGACCTGTCCCCACATCCTTGATAGTCCTTCTTGTTTCTGACTATAATATGAAAATGTGAACTTCTGTCAGAATTCGGAAGTATGTCAAGATGTTAAGGAATCTTTTCTTTTATGTTTTGTGTGTAGTTTTACCTTAACTGGGACAGAGTAGTATAGTTGTCTTCCTCAAAAGAGGAAAGTTTGGCATGATTGATGTCACTGGAATGTGTACTTTCCTGCGTAGAGCATTATTACCTAGGAGGTCTCTTCCTGGGAATGGGTTTAAAATGGGCATCCTGAGAGTCTTGGATAAATATTTTGTGGCTTTGATAGTCTTATTTTTAACAAAGGGAAGGGGGGTGAGGGAATGAGCAAAATGAGTGAAGAGGAGCGGGAGATACAGGTTTCCAGTTATGGAATGAATAAATCACAGTAATACAAGGTACAGCACAGGGAATATAGACAATGGCATTGTAATAACATTTATGGTGACAGATGGTAACTATACTTATGATGAGCACAGCATCATGTATAGAGATGTTGAATCACTATGTTGTACACCTGCAACTAATGTAACGTGTCAACTGTACTCAAATTTTTTAAAAAGGAAGAAAAAAAAGAAAAACAAATGGAACTCTAACCAAATCTAAGTGAACAAATGATAATGAAAATTAAATTTATCTAACTTGGATTTGCTTCTTCTATGTATGCTTATAGTTAAAGTTACATTTCATTATAATCACTATGTCAGTATCACCAGGCTTGGCTCAGTTGTTTGAAAGTTCGCTGTTGGCAGTGTTAGATTTAGCATTATTTCCCTTAAAAAAAACACCCCAAAATGATACACTTTGCTCTGATATCCATTTACCAGATATTGTTTGAAAATGGTTTTTAGGATCAAATAAATATTTACTCCCCTTTTTTCTGTTCTTGTAAAACTTCACATGAAAAGCATTGAGAATTTATGTGTTTTTTTTTTAATTTTTAGAACTTGGAAATTTCTTTCTAAAAAGTATTCACTTCTATAAGAAAGTGGATTGTTTTTACATGAAATTTCTCCCTCGATAACTAATGTGATTCATGTCCATGTGTTTTTTTTTTTTAATCTACATCATTCAATTGACAAAACCAAGGATATGGTTTACATAAAAGAACAGTCTCAGCCGATAGAAGTTAACCTCTGGGCTCTCCTCCTCGTAGATCTCTTTAAGGAAGTGGCGGGGCCCACAGAAATGTGTGACCAGAGGCAGCTTGGCCTGTTACTTCACGATGCCATCCAGATCCCTCGGCAGCTGGGGGAAGTAGCGGCTTTCGGGGGCAGTAATATTGAACCCAGTGTTCGCAGCTGCTTCCAACAGGTAAACACGAAGGATCACTGGTACGTAGAATGTGTCAGGAATGGTGTTGAGGATGTTCTGAGAATTCAAACAGGGAACCAAATGGTAGAAGACATTGGCTACTGTCCTGGTACATTTGTGTTTTATTTCTTCAAGCACATTTGATTCAAGGAACAGCAACCTCCTCGAGGAGACTTACTACTTATCAATGGATAAAACCCCACATCATTAAAATATGCTCTTAGATTGTTGTGGTTTGGCCCTGACTTTGCTGCGGGCCTCACCTTTTCCCCCTCATTCCCTTGCTGTCTGCTTTCCAGGTGCAGTTTTCCTTCCTTCATTCATGCCCTAGCACCTTCGGGCGTGTGCCCTCTGTTTAGAATAGTCTTCCTTACCCTTCACCTACAAACTCTGTTCTCATTGCTGATCCTTATTCTTTCTTTTGATCTTTGCTTGAACCTCACATTCTCTGAAAATCCTTCTCTGAGCCCTTCAGGTGAGGTTCTGTACTCCTACTATCTGTTTTCACCTGAATCTCCTCTGTCTCCCTTTGATGCTCATGAAAGTGTAACTACATATTGAGTTACATAATTGATTGATTAGTGTTTTTTCTTCCATACAAACCCCAAAATTCTTTTTAATGCTTGCTGTATATAAAAGCATTCTAGAAATGTTACTACTGGTGTTATATGTATGCATAAAGGAAAAGGCTATAGATATTTTGCCAAAGCATATCCAGTGATTTATTATTGCTGAGAAAAAAAAAAAGCTCACACCATCTCTTTAAGGAGAATTGATGTTATGGGTTATTAGATTTTATAATGGCCCTTTTACTTATTTTACAAATACAAAAAAATACCGAATGAACATTCTAAATACGATTCTCCCGTGTACTGGTTCATAGGGTGACCTTGACAAACGTGGGAGAAGGATGTTGTTACAAATTTAACTTTGCACATATGAAAATTAGTCAGTATTACGTTCTAAAGAGAGACTAAGGCATTTAATGCAATTAATCATAATCAATTTGGAAATGCTGCCAGGTATATTCATGGTAATATATTCCCAGTGTAATGTTGTAACAGGTGGAGCAGGACACAGAGATACCAGTTTTTATTTAGCATCTATAATGACCTTCAAATTTGGGAAGTTACCAGTGAGTCTTTACTTTCTCAAATTTTTACTGTCTTAGATGAATAAGTTTTGTAGGATTAAAATATTTATGTGAAAATAGTACGAAGAATTGTGTGGTTTGGGGTTTTTGTTTGTTTGTTTTAAATCTGAGCCTATTAAGGTCTTGGGATTTTTTTTCTTCCTCCCATATGATAATTTCTGCTTTTTCTAATTTTAGATTCTAGAATTTTCTCTCCGTGAAGAACCTTAACTATTTTATGATTTAACTCACCTGGAAAGAGTTCTATAACTTATCTTTCACTTTATATAGATTTTCAGAAGATTATAAAGCAGCACCTGCTGCAGTTTAAATGAAGAGGTTTTCTTCACTTTGAGTATATGTGTTTCTTTACCAGAATAACAATAAGCCAGAGATAAGCGTGAAAGAGTTTATAGACTGGATGCGTCTGGAACCACAGTCCATGGTCTGGCTTCCCGTTTTACATCGAGTGGCAGCAGCTGAGACTGCAAAGCATCAGGCTAAATGCAACATCTGTAAAGAATGTCCAATTGTTGGATTCAGGTGAGATGATCTGTTGCCCGTGGTAGCAGGAGACTGTTTTCTGTTCTGTTGTTGCAATTTCAGCATTCATCCCTTCCTACTGATTCCCACTGGGGGGTTGTGTCCTCAATAAATGGGATGCTTAGCATATTCCATCTATCTGAAAATGGCATTCCTTCTTATAGCTACTACATGAAGCTTATTTTATTATTATTATTATTGTTATTTATACCACTCTGCTCCAGAAACAGAGATTTTTCTGAATTTCTATTTACATAGATCCCAGAAATGTTCATGCATGATAATTGTATGACTCATTATACTTACATGGCCCCGATGGAATTTGGTGATGTTGCAAGGCCTTTGGGGTCAAACTTAGTAGTCAGAAAGCGACATTTAAATACTGAGAAGTAACCAGATCACTTTGTGTTACTTCTGCCCAACTTTGTTATGAAGTTGATTAACCTGCTGTTCACCCTCACTGGAGGAAGCTTTGTCAGGGAATTTTGAGATTCATTTCTTATTGATGGTGTAATGGATTTTTAAAAATTTGATGTGTCAAGCTAATAAACATGACTCTCCTTCTCGGCCATTTGCATTCACTTTCACACATTACAGAAAATCTTCTGACGTGGATATTTGTCTTCACATAATGTTGAAACTGATGGAAACATGCGTTAGAGACTTGAATTCCAAAAATTTGCTTTTTTTTTTTTTCACTTGGGAGGTGAGTTCATTAATTTCCCTTGTGAAATCCAAGATTCTCTTGGCCCTAATTTGGAGCTAAGATACTAAGAAAATTCCACATTTTGTGGCCAATCTACCTTTTATTTCCATGGTGCTTTGGGTGAATGGCATTCCTTACCACCAATGAATGATTTAAATAATAGGCATGCAAATAATAGGCATGACTAAATAATAGGCATGCAAGCTGATGAATTTTCTTTTCTTCTCTCTAGGTATAGAAGCCTAAAGCATTTTAACTATGATGTCTGCCAGAGTTGCTTTTTTTCGGGTCGAACAGCAAAAGGTCACAAATTACATTACCCAATGGTGGAATATTGTATACCTGTGAGTAATGAGCCACTTCTTGTTTGTTTGTTTGTTTGTTTGTGGGAAGAGAGGAAGAGGGAGAGAAAGAATCTTAAGGAGGCTCCATGCCCAGTGAGGAGCCTGACTTGGGCTCGATCCCACGACCCTGAGAGCATGACCTCAGCCAAAATCAAGAGTTGGATGCTTAACCAACTGAGCCACCCAGGCATCCCTCTTGTTTTTTTTAAATGTCATATTGCTTTTGAAATAACAAACGTCAAAATTACTCAATATGTTTAGACTTAAATTTTTATGGAAAAAAAATCACTTTTAAGATTGCTTAACTATTTTGTGTTTTTTGTTTTCTTATAAACAAATACATCTATGTTGAATTCATTAACATAGAATAATTATACTTTTTTGAGAAAAATTAATTTATCACATTTTATTTACATCTGTGTTTTGATTTTAAACTTAACTTTCTTGGTAGCAAGCTCTTTTTAAGAGCTCACACTGGCCTGCGTTGAAAATGATACTATGTGATGGAAACCATGTCTCTTTTAGACACATTTAAAATACGTTTTCATAATTACATATTTTTATATTAGCAAAAAAGAAAACAGAGGAAGTGAAAAATTCATAAATCTAGCTCCTGAATCAAATCAAATCAAATCTCTGATTTTGTTAAGATTAATTTTTATATTTATGTTATTTTGATCCTGCTTTAATCACTGAACATATGGTAGAGTAAATGCTGTCCCCTTGTAATTTTCCTAGTTACAGAATATTTAATTGAGTGAATTACTAAAATTTATCTAACCACTCCCTCAAATTTATTTGGACACAAATTTTGTTTTGTTTTGTTTTGTTTTAAAGATTTTATTTATTTATTTGAGAGAGCGAGAATGAGAGACAGAGAGCATGAGAGGGAGGAGGGTCAGAGGGAGAAGCAGACTCCCTGCCGAGCAGGGAGCCCGATGCGGGACTTGATCCCGGGACTCCAGGATCATGACCTGAGCCGAAGGCAGTCGCTTAACCAACTGAGCCACCCAGGCGCCCTATTTGGACACAAGTTTATTTTCAATTTTCTGATACTATAAACAACACTCATATAAATATCTTTGTGAAAATAGGTCTTTCTCTATATTGCATAAATTATATTTCCATGATATAAAATACTGGAAATAAATGACGTGGGTTGATGAATATGAGTATTTTTATGGCCAAAATTCTTCATGTTAATTTATTTCCAAAAGATGTTTATACCTCTTTACATTATTATCACATTTTGTTAATACCCCGATTTCATTACAGCCTCGCTAGCATTGGACACTGATTCTTATTGTTTCTTTGATTTAAAGCTATTTTTTCTGAAGTTATCTTCATTTGCTGTCAAGAGCTGTTTTTTAGCTTCCTTCCAAATAGTGAACCAAAATTTACTCATAGAGCTGTACATTTTCTTTAGGTTTAGGGAATTGAGTTACTTTTTCGAGTATAAATTGACAGAAAAACAGCAATGCTTATAAAATACACACGTTTAAATCTCACAGTCTTGGGTATCTTATCTCAAATAGGTACCCCGTATATGGAGAGGAAATTTCCAGAAAATGCTGCACGATTATAATAGATGAAATACCCATAGTGCATAATAACTTTAACTAGGATAAAGATCCTCCAAGAAAATTTATGAAGCACCATTTATTACTATGATTAACATATTTATTCACTCAACAAATAAACATTGAGTACTTACCTTGTGTCAGACACTCCTCTCGGCTCTAATTCATCATTGTACTACCAGGATAGACAAGATTACTGTCTCTCCTGCTACTTTCCATTTAGGAGGAGGGAATGTGTGACGAGGAACAAGGAAACAAATAAATGAGATCATTACAGATTATAGTAAGCGCCTTTAAAGAAATAAATGGGTAATGAGATAGAAGATTAGAGGAGGCACTTTAGATAAAGAAATCAGGGAAGGTCGGCCAGAGAAGTTAACATTTGAGTTGAGACTGAAGGATGAGAAAGAAGCAGGTGTGTGAAGAACTAGTAGAAACACATTTCCAAGAAGAAACAGTAGACACAGAAGTCTGGAAATGGGAAAGAGGTTGGCGTGGATGGAGCACAGAAGAAAAATGGAGCATGTTCCACAAGGAGAGGGTGCTGGGTAGCACCAGCTATGTCATTTGAAATGCCCAGAGTATCGTGAAGAGGTGGAACCCCTTGTTCAAAATGTCTTATAACTTTTAAGATGGCAACAGCAGAGCATTAACCCAAACTTAGGGAGCTTGTGCGTGTGGGACCCCTGCAACTGCGCAGGTCACACATCCAGGCAGATGGGAAAGAAAGAGGTGGGAATGATAGGGGAACAGAAAGCAAAGGGTGAATTTCTCCATCCACCAAAGGGAGAGTGGTAGGAGATGAGATAAAAGAGAAAGGCGGTATCAGATTGTACAGAACCCTGCTGGTCGTTATAAGAAATTGGGGAGAAGTATAGTATTAATATTTGCATGATTAGAAGTAGGCATTTAGGAAACTGATTATAAAGAGCTGATGTCAAAAAATGGGAAAAATCACAAAGTAAATATACATTGAAGATGTATAAAAATGATGACATGTTTAAAGATGTATAAAGTAAGTAAAGATGTATAAAATTACTATTTTTCTAGGTCTTAAATGTAATTCCTAATGATTTTGCAAAATACCCACACAATTTGAAATCTACATCTCTTCAACAGTAGTCATTGGCCATTTGGAAATGCTGGCGAATCACTGATACACTGATGCATTTCACTGATAAATAAAAACTCATTTTAAAATGAAATCTGTAGGTTACCCAAAGCTCTTCTTGTTACATAGATTTTTGCAAAATCATTGTTGTCCTTCTCCTGCATTGCAAAGGATGGCTTCCTTTTTGTAGGTGTGCTTTGGGAGGTCCTTTGCCTCTTTCTGGAGTTTAGGTAGTGATCTTAATCAGCAGCCTACTCATAGATCATCTTATGACAGGTTATTTTCTGCATTTGACCCCACAGCTTTTGATAAAGTAACTAGAAATATATGTAAATTGAATTTTTGAACGGTATACTCTTGAATTGAATAGTAATGAATTAATAATTAATGGTTCTCAAATTTTCTTTCTTTTCATCCACATTCTTTGGATTTTTGCTCTCCTCTTTTAAGTAAGCTTTTTTTAATACTTCATCTGTCTTTTACCCAACATTCCCTAAACTCATTTGATGTCTGTCTTAGAAAAGGAACTCAAATCTGAGTTTTTCAATGCAATGATAATAAGCACCGTTTGCATGCAAATAGGTGAAACCTTTCCATGCAGATCTTGACGTTTGCATTTCTCATAGAGCATCTCCATTTGTGGTGGGGATGGTGCTCTAGTTATATTACTGACGTCATTTCTTTCCCCTTCAACTTTCTTCTTCCTGAATCTGAATGTTTTATTGTTAAAGGTTTTCTGAAGTCTTATTTTAAACCCTCAAAGCTCCAGAAATATTTCTTCAAACACATCAGCTGACTGTAACAATGTTTGTCTTCAGATGTAAGCAGACTAATGGTGTGTGAATTCTCTTATCATAATTTATGAAGGCATTTTATGAAACTGATAGTAAAACATCTATATACAGAAGTGAAGTAGAATTCTTCTTTCTCTCGAAAATGACTTTTTTAAACTCGTATTTTCTCCCACCATTCTCTAACCCCACTTTGTACATTTAAGGAGTTTAAGGACAGTGATTAGGCTCAGTAAGAGGTCATCTAAAACAGCAGCATGACATAGGTTCTGTTTCATCCCTGTCACCACTCTCTCTCTCTATCCCTCCAAATCCCACCCCTTCACAAAAACAGCTCAACTCTCACTGGTGTGTAAAATCTCGCCAACGTCCTCCGGCTTCCCCTCCCAGGACGCCTCACCCTGCGGGCTCTACCAGTCGCTTCTGTTTCACCAGTTAGTACTTGACTGTGTATTATCTTGTATTGTTTTCCATGTGTTTTTATCCCCTCCACTCTCTTTTTAACTCCTTTTTTCTTACTACACTTAAAGCTGGCTCATAAAAGCTAAATGAGTTCATATCTGATATTATAAATACTATTGATAGAATATTAAAGCTGGAAAGATCTGAGAAGTCATCTAATTCATTCTCATTTTAAAGAGAAAACTAAGTCTTAGAAAAGGTGATTTGTTCAAAGTTGGTGGCCTGGATTTAGTGATTTTACTGCCTTAGGGAAATATATGTAATTTGGCACATTAGCAAACTGTGTCCTGTATGCTTGCTGGAGTGTTATGTTTGTTGGGTATCCAGTTATATAGGCATTTTGCTGGGGACTGAAGATACAGTGAAAATACAATGAAGGAAAGTAAAGATCTCTATGTGGAGAAATTTAGGACTATGTATTTTTTTTAAATGACTAAGTTTATGGCTCAAGATAATAGTCAAAATTTTTTATTGTTACCTGTGACCTACGTGTTTGAATTCAGGGATTATTATTTATTTAAAAAATAGTGACATTTTATATTAAAGATGTGCAGATTTTCAGTTTCTTTTTTATTGGAGTAAGTCTGTGATCATGTAATTTCACAATGAAAGTGACCCTAATTTTATCTTTTAAGAAATTGCTTATATTCTCTGTTGCAAATAACCAAAATTTAATTCACATTAGACACATTTTTGTGTGTTAGGACATAGAAAAAAGATAGCCCCCTTTTTAAAAATTCAGTTAAGTCAACATATAATACATCATTAGTTTCAGATGTAGTGTTCCATAATTCATCAGTTGCGTAAAAGCTATCCCTTTAAACTAGAGAGAGAGGATGATGAGTTTCATGTATGATTTCTAAGAGTTTATGCAGTTGCTGCCAGTGAGCGAGAGCTAGATAGGATTAAATATTAGGGAGCATGGAAAAGGTTTGGAATTGCTACTGGGGGCAAGCATGAGTCAACAAGAGATGAGTAAATTGATTGCTACCTTGCAATAGGAGTGCAGCTGAGGTTAATTGGCAAGGATTTGCACTGACTCCATCACTGCTCAGTCGCTTTGGAATTAAAGGATGGTAGATAGAGTTGAAGGCCAAGGGAGTGAATGATACAAAAGTGTTAATGATACTGGGATTGCTTTGGGCTGTCCCCATACTGAAGAAATCCCAAAAGGGGTAGAAGGGCTGTGGGGGAAAGAAGAGGTTTGTTCATATTAAAGAAGTAGGAGCAAGGGTAACATTTTTTTTTTCCAAGTTAGAAATTGGGAACCAAATAATGTTTTGAGTAGTGATGAGGTCTGAGGTTTAGACATACCCCAGTATGTGGCTAATGTGGAACATAAAAGGTTTTGAGATGAGGTGGCATTTAGAAGATCATCAGTATGTCTCCAGAAGGTGACAGGTGGTAGCTGGGTCTGGCCACATATGGTCAAAGGGGAGTGGACGGGCACATTAGTTTTAGTTGGTGAGAAGGCTGAGGCTAAGGGCAAAATGCTGTAAACCTCCTTTATTCTTGGCCTTTGTGGGAGAGAGATTATACAGCCCATCATGGAGAGGATGGTAGGGGAGATGTTTTATCACAGGACCATCAAGATTCACTGAAAGAGAGGGGTTGAGGTTGCAGATATGAACAAGATGTAGTGGAGTGTGTATATACATCAAAGAACACAGAGTCCACGATGTTGGGGAAAGGAAGTAATTAATCAGAGGCTGTGTGCATCTGGGAAGGGACAGTGGTCCAGGAGAGAAAAGGAGAAATGAGAGGGAATAGGGTACTTGCTTGTTGGCAAATACAGGCACAAGGAACCAAAGTGTGAGCCAGAATAAGAAGGTGGTTTGAGAGATGTGTTAGCTCAGGGAGAAGAGATGGGATGTTTGCAAAGTTTTATTGCTAGAAAAGTCTGCAATGTCAGCTATTCTGGGCATTCAAATTGATGGAGTAGAATCTTTACCAAATTCTCTGCTTATGTGCAAGGTTCGGATAGGACTAGTTTGCACTGATAGTTTCATTGAGATTTTGGTAAGAAGAGCAGAGGACAGGAAAAACATACCTCCATGGGAAACAGCTTATTACTTTAATAACACTTAAAACACATTTGTATTGTACTTTCTAAGCAAGTGCATGTTACTTTTAAAGCAACAGTTTCAAGCATATTCTTGCCAATATTGATTAAATATATGGGGAAATAAACCAAAGTTTTGTACTTTCAGTATTTCTAGAAACTGTAGAAAAATCAATTTTCTACTAAGAAAAAAAAAAGTTTTATTTTTTTTATTTGTTAATCACCATACATTACATAATTAGTCTTCGATGTAGTGTTCCATGATTCATCGTTTGCGTATAACACCCAGTGCTCCATTCAGTATGTGCCCTCTTTAATACCCATCACCAGGCTAACCCATCCCCCCATCCCCCTCCCCTCTAGAACCCTCAGTTTGTTTCTCAGAGTCCATAGTCTCTCATGGTTCGTCTCCTCCTCCAATTTCCCCCCCTTCATTTTTCCCTTCCTGCTATCTTCTTCTTTTTTTTTTTTAACATATAATGTATTATTTGTTTCAGAGGTACAGGTGTGTGATTCAACAGTCTTGCACAATTCACAGCACTCACCATAGCACATACCCTCCCCAATGTCTATCACCCAGCCACCCCATCCCTCTCACCCCCCACCACTCTAGCAGCCCTCAGTTTGTTTCCTGAGATTAAGAATTCCTCATATCAGTGAGATCATATGATACATGTCTTTCTCTGATTGACTTATTTCACTCAGCATAATACCCTCCAGTTCCATCCACGTCGTTGCAAATGGCAAGATTTCATTCCTGTTGATGGCTGCATAATATTCCATTGTATATATATACCACATCTTCTTTATCCATTCATCTGTCAATGGACATCTTGGCTCTTTCCACAGTTTGGCTGTTGTGGACATTGCTGTTATAAACATCAGGGTGCACGTACCCCTTCGGATCCCTACTTTTGTATCTTTGGGGTAAATACCCAGTAGTGCAATTGCTGGGTCGTATGGTAGCTCTATTTTAAACTTTTTGAGGAACCTCCATACTGTTTTCCAGAGTGGCTGCACCAGCTTGCATTCCCACCAACAGTGTAGGAGGGTTATCAAAAAGAAAAGAGAAATGACCCAAATAAATAAAATCATGAATGAAAGAGGAGAGATCGCAACCAACACCAAAGAAATACAAACAATTTTAAGAACATATTATGAGCAACTCTATGCCAGCAGATTAGATAATCTGGAAGAAATGGATGCTTTCCTAGAGATGTATCAACTACCAAAACTGAACCAGGAAGAAATAGAAAACCTGAACAGACCTATAACCACTAAGGAAATTGAAGCAGTCATCAAAAATCTCCCAATAAACAAAAGGCAAGGGCCAGATGGCTTCCCAGGGGAATTCTACCAAACAATTAAAGAAAAATTAATACCTATTCTTCTGAAACTGTTCCAAAAAATAGAAATGGAAGGAAAACTTCCAAACTCGTTTTATGAGGCCACCATTACCTTGATCCCCAAACCAGACAAAGACCCCATCAAAAAGGAGAATTACAGACCATTATCCTTGATGAACATGGATGCAAAAATTCTCACCAAAATACTAGCCAATAGGATCCAACAGTACATTAAAAGGATTATTCACCATGACGAAGTGGGATTTATCCCTAGGCTGCAAAAAGCTTTATTTTTAAAGTGAAATCACATCTTTTCTTTGCAAACTATATGTTGTTAGCAAGACTCTGAAAATCAAATATCAGAAAATGCTGTTTCATTCTTTGGAAAGCTCTACATCGCGTTAGTGTCATTGGTTTTTGGCAGTCTTGCTTTATCAGATGAGACTTGGGACATTTGCCAGCAGGCTCATTGTGCAGCATCATCGCTCCTTCTCTGACCTCAGCATCCTGAAGTGGCTTTTCAGTTCTTGCTAACCTTACCCTGTGGTCCCAGTAAGTGCAGTGCATTTAGAGTGTGTCATTAGCTCTTAAGTTGAGGTTTGGACAACATCCATTTTCCATTGGATGCCTTATTACCCTACTTATTCTTGACCCCTTGGTGATTCTGTTAATGCTAATTTTTTAGTTTCATGTTTTTCCATTAGAACTTGAAAGGCTTCAAGCTTGTCTTACTGATTTCCTTCTATTCATGGAGTTCAGTGTATCTGAATTTCAACTTTTTGAGATCAATGAAACTTAAATCAATCTTGAGAAGTTGTTTTTGCAATTATAAAAAAAAATATTGGAACGTCTGTAAGATAAGTCCTGTGATAATGATGGACTCCTTAGAAGTATGCATATACCATTTGAGATTATTGACTTCTGTGTTTAAGAAATAAATCTTGCTAATGATGATGCTTTTCAACAGTGATTTTTGCACTTGTGCAAAATGGTACAGGTAGTGTTTAATTATTCTACTCATGTGCCAAATGGCTGTGTTGTTTATATAACCTTGGTTTTCCTCTTTGTACTTCCTTTTTTTTTTTTAACTGTGTCTAAAATTTATTCATTTTTGTAGTTAACGGTTAAAGCTCTAACAATAGGAGCATTTGTTAAAGAATTAGATAATATTGCCATCCCAAGTTATGAGCCGACCAGAGGAATTTGGGGGAGATTTTAACTAAATATGGTTTTGCTTATTTATTTGCAGTTGTTTGGTGTTTTGCTTAAATTGCTAAGTATTTAGAAGTTGGATGTTTTGGCCTCTAGCTTATTTGACATCATTGTTAATAGTCCTTTTTATGTTTTGCTTTGTGGATCTTTCATGTTAATAGGAGGAGTCTTTTGAGCTGAAGTAGTAAAGCAATTTATTCAAAGATCTACTTGACTACAATACTGTGAGGGTTAGCATATCTAAATTGTAGATTCTTTTGTACCTTCGCCTTGTTGCTCCTTGTAATTCACATTAATAAGAAGGAAAAGACTCTCAGTCATATATCCATGTTTTTGAAGTTCAATAATACATAGGTGTCAGCATTTACAATAAGAATATATAGTTTAAAACATGAACAGGGATATGTAGAATAATACATATGGATTTATATGTAGATATACAAACACAAGTAAAAAATAGATTAACTCTAAATTTGCTCTATATGATGTCTGTATTTGTCCTCAGTCAAGGAATAAAATGAAGGAAAATTTAAAATACTACCAACTTTGGTTGGCAAAATAGAACTCGAGTGAAAAATCATCTGAGGGCAATTTACACAGGAGTTTCTAAGGTTTTGGTAGAGAGTTACATGCACAGACTTACCCCAGGGAAGCATTTGTAATTCAGCAACATGTTTTTGTATTTTATGCATTCATTTGTGTTAGTTGGTGGGGTGCAAGTTGAGAACTAATTACTTGTTATTACCCAAATAAGTTTTCATATTATCTCTGTGCTACTTAGTAGCAGCATAGTGGAGGGAAGTATAATTTTGAGTATTCAAAGCCCACTTGTCTGTGTAGGTTTAGTTTTAAAATGTTTTTCACAGTGACTCACCTTCATTAGCTTTCCAAAAATGACAATTTGAAAGGCAGTCCTCATTTGGATATGTGAGTTCTTATGTGCTTGTTAAAAATCAAGCCAGAAGGATTTAGGGGAGATGGTGGTAGAATTTTTCAATATCTTTTGTCTTTGTCATTTTCTTCCTATTTCTAAATTAGTTACGTAAAAAGAGAGCAACTAGACAAAAAGCCAACTCTCTGGGCCACATTTACAATAAAACTAGGTAATAAGATATCCCCCAAAATAAATCTGGGTGCTGACAAGCCACCACTAGCCATAAAACCTGCATGAAGATATCATTATCTGTAAGATAAAAGAAAAGGAAGCAAGGTGCCTGAGAAATGGAGAACCCCAAAACAGACAGCAGGTGTTCAGTGGAGAGCTCAAAGGGCTGATTTGGGAGCAGAGCTGTGAACCTGGGAGGGGCCCAGAGGGGAAGGTCTGAAGATGCTGGGGTGCTCTGGGCTTCTGGAGTCCTTAGACCTGACCCCCCCAGGGCTTCCTTCCAGGAAAAGAGCCTCAAGCTGTATAAACTGCTAGGAATGACACCAACATAGCAGGTCAAAGCAACAGAGATGAAAGAAAGAAATGGTCTAGTCCAGAGTAGGGCAAGGGAATAGGACCAGGAAATCCCCAAACTCAAGTGCCCTATTTTTGAATACCCAGCAAAAGCAATGGAAGAAGGAGCCCTGTGAAGTTAGAGAAGCTTTCCTGAACCTGCGTGAAGCTTTCCTGAATTAGTAAAATTAATTTCACAACAATGACAAAATTGAGCAACAGAAAGTATCAAGATCAAATCTCTTATAAAGCAATTATAAGGAAAAGATATAAGAGCCAAATAATATAAGTATAGTAAAGCATACCAGAAATATGTGCTCCTTGAACAGGTCAAAACTGTAACCTACTATTTTAAAATAAGCTTAAGAAAATGATCCAACACACGAAAGAAAACATAAATCAGGACTGGAAAATCTTGGAAAGGGTGAGGTGACAGAACTCAGGAAAGAATTAGAAATAAAAGAAAAAACTCATTTCAAAAGTTGACTAATTAATTTTAGTCTTAATAAATAGAACAGGTAAATATCTTGAGAGAAATAGAAGGTGAATAAGATAACAAACTTTAAAAGTCAAATGAAGAAAACAATATAAAAGATCCAAGAGAAAATGACAAATATTGAAGATAGGGGAAAAAATTGAAAGTATGAATAACAGAAATGCAGAATAGGAACCCTGAGTAAGACAGAACAAACACTAAAAATAAAAATTCAAGAAAAACCTTCCTTCCCACCAAAAAAAGAAAAGGTGAAACTGTATACTGAGAGTATATCACATGCCTGAGAACACTGACTCAGAGTGACCAATACTATAATATGTTCTGATAAAATTACTGGACTTCAAAGTCAAAGAAAAAAATCTTCCAGTCATTTAAACAAAAGGAACAATGTGACTTAAAAGGAAAGAAAATTAAATGATCAGCAGCAAAGCTTTATACCAAAAGAAAATGGAAGGACATTTTTAAGAAACTCAGGGGAAAAAAGCGTGTGAGCCAAGGATTTTATACTGAGAAAAACGAGCCTTCTACTATCTAGTAAGGACCCAGGAAAATTATCACCAACATACAAGAACTCAGGTAATACTGGTCCTATGAGTACTTCTTGAAGATTTACTAAAGACCAGGCTTCAGAAAAACAAAATAAATGGAGAAGTAACATCCTAAGGACAGGTAGAGACCATTAAATATTCTGTTACCTATAGAGCTTAAACTAAGTGGGGTTAACTGGAAGGGGCGCCTACTGGCCAAAGATAGGACAGTTTGATCTTCAATAATGATAATAATTGCAATGGACCCAAAACCCATCAAATATGTTAAAAACCTACAAGTTCATTAATGATACATGAAAATAATTTTTAAAAATTGGTCATCTTTGGAGAATGATAGGAATGTATTACTGGGAAAATTGGTCAATAAAAGGGAAAAATCAAACATGTAATCTTGCCTTTCCTGAATGAACTGTATTACGGAGTGGCCGAAGAGTGGTCAAGGGGACATGCCTTCATAGAATTATTTCAACTAATAAGTGAAAATGGATGATAGAATTAGAATGCCACCATTTTGAAGCCCCCATTGAGTGGATATAGGCATTTAGCATGAAATCTGCTAGGCTCACAAAAGAATGATAACCAGACATCATGTGCCTACCGAACACTACTGATAGTCTTGCCAGATGATCCCTGAAGCTGATGCATTCTCTGGATTCAGCTGTCAGTTTGCAGGATATCCAAAGGCCTGAAGAATTTGCTGAACTGCACCAAAAATATGCAATCAGCAAAGTTTAGCTAGGTCAAATTGCCTGTGTTTTCCAACAGATAAACTGTAAGGAAATGGCAAGTATGGAGGAGAAATCTGTAGATTAAAAGTGAGTTAAAATATATCAGATTTTTTGAAATGAGCAACTAAAGTATCTAGGGATAGACTTTGGGGTGAAAAAGTATTTTTTACACACAAGGTAGTTGTTGCTCATAAAAATGAAGATAATGGTTATTATGGAAAGAAAGGGATGGAACGAGGCATGTGGAAGGGACTTCTGGAATGTCTGGCAAAGTTCAATTTCCTGACTGGATGGTATTTGCCTTACATATTCACTTATATATTCACTAAGCCATGCATTTGTTGTATATAGTTTTATATATCTGTGTTTTGTTTTACAATAAAAAGAATTAAAAAAATCAGTCCAGTCACAAACATTTTAAGAGTGGGTATCCCTAGGTGGTCAAAGAGCAGGCAATTTTAATTTTTTCTTTTTTCTCTTTCATGTGTCATTTTTTTCTAATTCTACTTACACAAAACGTGTCTTGGACATACAATTTAAAAGTCATAAAATGACATTTCAATATGAATTGGTAAAAATCAGCCACAGGGTAGCTTAATGTAATAATAGGTATTTTAGTCAATGGCTATGGGTTCTTTCTCTTACAAAACTTAGAACTGTTGCATTTTTCTAGGAGAAGGGATATAGTGCTGGTATAGTGAAAAAACCCAGGTTTGCAAGAGCAGCTTTCTCCTTACTGACTTGTAGGTCTGAAAGCTTGGGTGTCAGCTTTTGAAGGGGTCAAAAAAGTAATGGTAATCTTACCACCCTTGATGGTAAAAAGAGAATGAAGGAAAGCTATTTATAAGGTGCAGAGTTCTATGCCCTTATGTTCCCCTTGTCTCATATAATGAGATCTACAAAATCTTTTGTTCTCCTTCTTTGTTTTCTTAACAGCAATAAATAAAAACCTAGTCTTTCAAGAAATACATGGATAACTTAAAATGTTGGATAATTTGTGTAGTAATGAGTGATTCTTTCAATTTCATCCTCAGATCATAATATCAATAGTTATTTGCTTTAAAAAGAAAGAGAACAAAGTATTATACCTAGCTTGAAGATAGAGTTGAATTTGATTATATTCATTATGCTAGGTGGGTGGTCCTCTTTTTTGCTTTTTACCAAACTGTTGCTCTAGTGCTTTGAAATAGAGAGATATTAGGTAGCAAATTAGACCAAATATGTAAAAATATCTTTTAACTTTTTTTTTGGTGAGAAAATAGGTGTAATTCATTTTCTTGGCTCTCTTTCAACTAAAGAATTACATTTTGCTAACCTGAATATAACACCTGGTATTTGTGGGTTGAATTACTTTCCACTTTTTCTTTTAATATTACATAAAGTTTATGGCATTAGTGAATTCAGTGCGTTTAGATTGTAAGTATTGGTGGAAGTTTTTTTTCCCCTTGATATGAAAATTCATGAGGAAATAAAAATATGCTATTTCTGCATGAGAATGCACTCTTTTTTTCAAATACTAAATTTGAGCATCATCACAATTAACTTCAGCGCCTGCTATAACTTTTTGGGAAGCAGGTGGGTACTTTTTATTTGTTTTTTGTATTTTGTTTCGTGGGAGATGGGTTTTTTGGTTGTTGGTTGGTTGGTTTTGCTTTGTTCTTCCATGTCTGGAATGTCTTTAGCTAAAGAATGTTTGATGTGGAATTGGACGTGTACTTTTGAATGATGTGTCATTTTTTCCCCCAAGCAAAAGTTCATGTTGAAACCTAAATATGGATAAGCTAGAAGAACATTATGTTAAGTGAAAGAAGCCAGTCACAAAAGACTGTATGTATGATTCCATTTATAAGAAATGTCCAGAATAGGCAAATCCAAGAAACAGAAAGTAGATTAGTGGTTGCCAGGAGCTGAGGGGAGGCAACGGGGTTAGGGTGGAGGTGGGAGTGATCGCGAGTGTGTACAAGGTTTCTTTTTTGAGGTGATGGTTGCACAACCCTGTGAATATATAAAAAGCACTGTGTTGTATACTGCCCTGGCGGAGGCTGACTGGTAAGTGTCCTGGTACCTTGCCCCCCTGGCCTTTTGCCCCACCCGCGCCACTCAGGGCTACCTGAATTGAAAGCCTGGATATGGCTTGAAAACCACTGGGCTAACTGGTAAAACGTTTTTATTGCCAGAAGAAGGTGGACCAGGTAATGGAGGCCAGTACTTCCGTACCTCTCTGTATATTAACAAGGTGTTAAGAGCAGACAGAAAAATAAATTGAGTCATAAATGCTTATCTTTGCATTGGGGTCTTCTTTTTGTATTTCTGTCATGGAAAGCTTCTTCCCTTCTTTTCCTCTTTATCAAAACATTTCAGGGAGAACGTCTCTGTAAATGTAATGAGCCGCAGTTGTGAAACCCATTACCAGAGGTCCAAATGTCCTTTATAAGGTGATAGGTCCTTTTGGCTTTATTCTCAGTCCCAGGCATCCCTTCTCTAAGAATTTCCTTCTTTACTCCCAAATGTTATTCTGCTTATTTCTCCTGTTCTATCTGGTTAGGTCTTAGCACCCTCAAACCATCGTCTCTCTTAGCAACACTTTTCCTCTATGGAGTGCCTTGGGTTCTTTTTCTTTTCATTAATAGCTTATTTTCTAAAAAATTCTTCTTTATCTTTGGAAGGATCTGTACCTAAATAACTACAGACATTATATAGTTTATTCTGTGTTAATTCAGGAAAAGATTGGACACTGTGGGTCTGATGGCAAAGGCCTAGTGACGATGTGGGTGGTCCTTGCTGTACTTTTTTTTTTAGTAAAATTAAAATTGATGAGCTTACATTATAAATAGCTTGGGCTTATTCCTCTCTGCTCTGCAAGCCTAGAGAATCAAAAGTTCTCTTAATTGTGTACTAGAAGCAGACACATTTAGGTAGAATGAGAGCAGATGGAAAGCAACAAAACCACATAAGGGCTGACTCAGAATTTAGTTGTTTTAAAAAATAGTTATATTTTTTAAGCTTCTGTTTGCAAAACAAGTTTGTGTGAGTCCCGGGCATGCTTGTCATGGAGGAAAAGATGGACTGGGGAGGGTGCAAGGAGAGAGGGGCAGGCAGCAAGTGAGCAGCGTATTTAGTACTGGGTTTGTTATTATAGAAAAGTTCTCTGTTTTGTAAAGTGATAGGAGTGAGGTCTGTCCAGGTTTAGGTTGAATGGCCAACTAGGAGTCAGACGAACAAGGTTTTAATTCAGTTCTCTGCAGGTAGTGTAAATATTTTAAAGGCCTCTTCACAAGGACTGAAGTTGGTGTCTGTATAACATATTGTAAATAAAAACTAGAATTGGTGATAGGGAGTAAGAAGGTGAGGCTTCGGGAACAGTTCATGGGATAGGAGGAGGGGATGGGGTGGGGATAGATTTCAGCTCACCTCACCCTAAATGATTATTAATAATCATCTTGAAATGGTCAAGGAAAGAGTAACATTTTATATCGCATTACAAATTAAGTCCATGTCAAATAATTATATGTTTGTATGGTTGGGAAAGACAAACTGACAGTATTTCTTACAATATTGTGGCCCTGTTCCTTCTCTCTTATTTATTGCTTTCTCCTTTTCCAGACTTCAATATATGCTGGCTTGTGTGAAGTCAGTAGGAGCTATATAGCTCACCCTCATTTATTCACTTTAGTTAAAACCGTATTATATCCAAAATCCTTCATCATCACTAAACACACAATAGCAAATCACAGCTCTTTTATTAATAGGAATCAACCAATAACATCGCCAAAACTAATTTTACTTTTTGGCCCAATTTTTTAAATATTGGGGAAGTGAGCTAGTTATGAAAATTAAAAAATTACAAACTGATTGCTGGACATTATTTAACGATGAGTCCTGGTTGTCGTGTGATTTCATGACATGCTTTGTTGTTCCAAAAATACATAAAGCTACTGAAACTGTTGTCATTTATATCTGCTCGAATTTTATTATAGCTAGATATCTCCTTCCATTTTAATGAAGGAAGTACAATTTTTTCAACTTCCTAGACAACATCTGGGGAAGATGTACGAGACTTCACAAAGGTGCTGAAGAATAAGTTCAGATCAAAGAAATACTTTGCCAAACATCCTCGGCTTGGCTACCTGCCTGTCCAGACAGTTCTTGAAGGTGACAACTTAGAAACGTAAGTTTAATTTTAATATTGAAACTTCTATGTACCCTTTTCTCTGATGTTGTCTCTTACTATGTTAATGATACAAGAGAAATTATCTGATACCAGAAAGAATTTGTGTTTTGGTAAAATGTTTCATTTTTTAAAATTTTTACTTTATTTTTTTATTTAAATTCAGTTAGCCAAGGTATTAGTACATCATTGGTTTTTGATATAATGTTCAATGATTCATCAGGTCAATATAACACCCGGTGCTCAGCACATCACGTGCAAAATGTTTCATTTTAAAAGAGGTAAATAACCTTGGAATCAGTCTTCACAACATGAATTTTTGCTGTTTGATTTGACAATGCCACAGCTAAAATTTTAGGTAAAGTGTTCCTCCACTTTAAAAATATGTATTACTGTGTGTTCAACCTTTGCCTTGGTCATCTCTTTTCCTCTTAAAAATACTTAAAGCCAATTGTGTCATGCACTGTTTCATGATTTTATTCATTTTCCATTTTTCCTCCTGTGGGAAGGGGTTTGCTATTTCATGTAGTATGTTTTACACTTATTTTACATGTTTTTACTTTAAATTTATTAATAATATTGACTATCTTGATTCATATATACCTGTGCTAAAATCTCATCAAAATCTTGATGAAATATTTTTAATTTCTTTTCTCTTGAGCATGAAGGCAGCAAAACGAGATAGCTTTATAGGTACATAAAATAGACAAAATTTCTTAAAAGTATGTAATTTGAGTTTATAAACATAAATGAAACAAAAAATCTCAAAATAGCAAAATTACTATGGCATTATAAAGAAAAGAAAAATAACAACTTGTAACCTGAAGTGAAAAGAAAAAGAATTCTTAAAGCAAGCCAGAAGAAATGCAAGAAGTTTAAATTATTAAACAATGATATATCAAGATCAAAATAGATCTGATTTTAAATCTTTGAATCACTTTTCAAAATCGCAGCATAAATGCACCTGCTGAGGCAATTTTCTTGTGCTTGAATCTTGGGAAAAAATTAACTTTTATTGCTAATCATTAGCAAAGTGCCTAGTCATAAAAATAGTGATGTTCTAGTTACAGAAAGATGCCCTCTCAAATGACTCTAGAAAAGCTCAGAGGTGTGAAGTGTGAAGTTTTCTACATTCTCCTGTAAAGAAAATTGTAGTGAGAAGTATAAGAAGTGTGTTGAGTGCAATTTTTGTGAAATCAGTCTTTTTTTCTTTAACCTTCAAAACTGTTAGTTCATTTTATTGGGTGTATGAGAGATATGCAGAGAGCAGTCATAGTCTAGTATTAGAACAATCTACGACTCAAAGATGTCAAAATGGAGGGATAGACTATTTAGCTTGGATTTTTTTTTCCATATAAAGCTTTGTAGACCATTGACTTTGCTGAGTTTATGTACAAATGTATGTTGTTGTTTTTTGTTGATTTGTGGAACTTCTAAGAAGTAGAAGAAAGACCACAGCCAAAGCACAGTAGATATTTGATCCCTCAATATATAATGTTATGGGTGCACAACTGTGTATGTTGATAGATCCCAAAATACCACACATTTAAAGCATACAGAAAAATTGTAACTTTTTGATAACTTTGCTCGATATCAGACTGTGTACAATTAAAATATTATGCCTCCCAGTTATTTTTCCACAGTACATTTTAGAGTAAAATTTTTTGGAGCAATTTCAATTTACAGAGAGCTATTCAAATACTTAAAATCCATAAGGAAAAGTAGATTTTTGGTTCTCTCTTTGTTTTGTGGATATATTTTTGTCTTTTTCTTCAAAAGGTTATATGATTTTACATTCTTATTTGTTTTACTGTCTAATATATAGTTTAACTGGGCTGAACACACCATGATAAACGCACAATTTTACTTCCCTTGGTATCAGATCTAATTAACCTTTGGAGTAGCTGCCTGAAGCATAGAATGATCACATAGTGCTTTTGTTTACAGGACAATTTGATAGGCTTGAACTAGTGATGCGCCTTTCACTCTTAGGATAAACCATTGGCATTTTGTGTCCCATTTCAAATATCTACATCCTTCATATGAATCATGCATCTAGATCGATCTTTTATACTCCTTTTATGCATTTTTGATAATTTGCCTTTTCATGTCAAAATAATTATTGACATCAATCATTCTATTCTGAGTGACTTAGTTAAAGACACTCAGATGAAAAAGAACAGAAAAGCATACCAAATAGTTTTGTGCTATGATTTTTGGCTGTAATTCTGAAAATGCTTCATTTCGTCTATCATCCATTTGCCCGCATTTTCAGGGAGAGGAAAATAAGAGAAAGAAACGAAGGGGTATAAGATTAAATCAGATGTCACAAGATGCTTTTTGAAAAAGATTTATGAAATACTGGATAGAGTGGGCAGGTTTTCTTTTTTTTAATTCTAGAACGCATCCTTGAAGTCAGTATAGTTCATTTTTTTGCTGAGCCCTTTCTAGTACAGGGCCACTTAATCTTCTGGTGTAACAATTTATGTGAGTGGGTAGTAAAGTTTGATTTTGTTTATTCTCCTATTTGTGAGAGAACATTGGAGAAAAACCAGTCAAGTGGTAAATGTGTTGAAGTTATTTATGAAGCTGATTAGAATTTTCTTTTGCATCTTTCTCTTTCATCCCTGCAAAATGTGATGTCTTATCCCCTATCCAGTAATTATACATGCATACATAGAGGGGATTTGGGAGAAAAATGAGTTATTACTAAACAAACCCATGCTTAGGTTTATTCAGTTAATTTGGTAACTATATGTGCAAGAGTTTTCAAAAAATAAGTCAAAATAAATGAGTAGAACTTGATTAAAGAGTTACCATTGCTGTGGTGAGCAATGATAACTCTTCAATCCATTTGCTGCAGAGTAGGTGGGGCCCCAGTGTGCTCCCAGTGTGCTGTGAACTGTGTAAGACTGATGAATCACAGACCTGTACCCCTGAAACAAATAATACATTATATGTTAATTTAAAAAGAGAAAATAAACCTAAGAAACAAGCTAAAAATAGAAGTCATTTGAGAATTGTGAGAGATTATTATTGGCTAAAAGGTAGGTTGGTTTCCCTAAAGATCAAAGAAGTAAAATAGACAATTCTGCCTGGTATTGGTTAAAGTGGAATAGATGAGTTTCATGGTCCTTTTGAGTTCTTACTGGAGCAAGAACCAACTCCTGGACCGGGAGGAAGTGAGAAAGTAAGTCTCAGCTACACTGAGACGGGGAAGATTCATAGAGCCAGACGTGCAGGGTTTGGTGTGGGAGGAGGAGAAGGAGAGTTTCTAGGCGAGGGAAGTATTTTCAAAATCCCAGAGACAAGATCATTTGGGAAACTGGGATGGGAAGCTGGGAATAGTGGCAAGAAATGAGAGTGGGGAGAGAAGCAGGACCCACATAATGAAGGGCCTTGTAAATCGTGCCAAGGTGTTTGGATTTTATCCTGAAAACAGTAGGGAACCATTGAAGGTTTATATGTGAGAGCACACTGGGGCCCCACCTACTCTGGGGCAAATGGATTGAAGAAGGCAAAAGACTGGAAGCGTAAGGAATTGAAAGAATCATTAAGTTCTTCAAGGAAAGTCTGGATTATATTTTATAAAATATTAAGTATATTTAATAGAGTCTAATTCACTGCATATTAGTGTGTGATTAACCAAAACACCCCATTCAGCCCCTGCTCTGGAAAGCAGGGATAGGCTACATTATTAACTGTGTCTTATTTTGAACCCTCTCTAACTATAGACTCTAACTATGCAGTGGGATGTTGCCTTGTTTTTATCTCCCAGAATTAAATGAGAAAATTTATCACTTAACCTTTTTTTTTTTTCTACAAATCAAAATATTTTGAAGTCAATGAGGCCTAAAGTTTGATTTTTTAAATCTTACTTCTTTTCTTAGAATTCTATGTTCTCAATATATAAAACACTTTCGAGAACTTCGGTTCAGCTTTCTACGTCTGCCATTCTTATCTTAGTTCAGGGAATCACTTTTGTGCTAACTGAATTAACTTCACAAGAACCAGTCATGCAGTTTCACAAAGCTTTTCCAAGTTCAATTAAGATCAAAAGTACATATTTTTCTTGTGCTTAAAGTTTGCCACAGGTGTTGTGTAGTACACTTGAATTTTAGAAATACTCTCTTGAGTAGCTACTATTTTTTTGGAAAGTTTATAGCAAATCATTCACTTGACATTTAACATCCATATCTCAGAGTTAAGGAAAAGTAATGATGTAAAAGACGATTGAATAATACTGTGTTGTTTCATTATTGTTGTAACTAGCTTATACGTGGATGATTAAGTCTATTTACAAATATTCTGACAAACACAGACTGGATTAATGCCTATTTTTGAAAGTCGGTCCAAATAGTCTTAGTTTTTCAGCCCAATAAGATGCCCTTCATCTCCTTTTAATCTTTGTTATTCAGACATTAACTTGTGCTTTCCAGTAGCAGCTAATGAGATCATTAACTTTTTCTTAAGTTTCTATGTATAATAGAAATAGCAGAATCAAGCAGATCTAGAATAATTTAAACTTTTCTTCTTCTTTGTTTCAATCAGCATGAGCTTGTGTGGGAGACTTTTTATTTAATTAAATAAAGAACTGATTTTCTTTAGACTTTTAAATTCCCACATTCATCAGCACCTCACCCCACTCTCCTCAAAAAAAAAAAAAAGTAGTGTTTTTCATTATGTTCAGTTTTCAAAAGATATTTCATGGAGACGTGAGGATTTCTAGGCAGTTTTTGAGGTTGGAGAGTCCCCAGGGCTGGGAGTGGTACTGAAGGATCAAGCTCCAGATTCAGGCAAGAACACATTTCCTTATCATTTTCATAGATTGAACTTCCAGAAAAAATTTTGTTTGAAGAAAGTGTATCATCATCAGTTGCTTTCAGCTTTATTGATAATGTGAAATTTGGGGCTGGGTGTAGGGGAGAGGATTTAGGTGTAGCATCTTCTTTCAGCGTCTCTGGGAGGTTGAGATACTTTACTTTGTGCATACTCGGGTTTGAATTTTTACATTTAAAACTGGACAGGGAATCAGAAAAATCTCATTTTATTGCAACTCTGCCATCAATATATAATGTAGTCTTTGGAATTTCTGACCAAGTTTCTTCTCCAGGAAAAACAAGAATCTGATTGCATCATCTCTCGGTATATCATGGAGTGTTATCTTTTCAATTATTCCATGTTTTTGAGCTATTGTAGAGCATTTTGTTTCTTTTTTTTTTTCAATGAGACTGTTTAAAGATGTGTTTGCTCTCCTGTAACAAATGTCCTATAATATCTGTGAAAAGCCCCTGCAGGCACTTGAATGCGCAGCTTCTTCTCTAGAATAAACAGGGACTTCTGCTACTTTTGATTTCCCCATGGTGTACCTCAGGGCAACCAAACGTGAGAGTGGAAGACAATTGAGAATGTCTTCTCGCCCAGACTCCCACTGCTTTTGTCTGCAATTGCTCTCAAGTGCTAGTTCTGTGACTTCTGTTTCCCTCTCCCCCTCTGCAGTCCTGTCACACTCATCAGCATGTGGCCGGAGCACTATGAGTGAGTATTCACAGCTCCATCTGCAGGAGCCGATACTCTGATCGGTGTCATTAGCATGGGGTAATTATGAAACTCTTGAACTAAAAGAATAGTCTGCCTCCTGGGTAACAATCCTCATGGTTTGTTTGCATGGCAAATTCACTGTTTAACTAAGCTAACATTCCTAATAGTGACGTCTATCAATATTTGGGCATAAAACTGTTTCTTTGCTTTTTCTTTTATAGCCCCTCACAGTCTCCGCAGCTGTTTCATGATGACACCCATTCTAGAATAGAACAGTATGCCACACGGTAAGAGACTTTGATGGGAGCCCTCCGCTGCGCAGCCACCCAGAATGTATCTATTGCTGTATGAATCCTATATCATTGACATGCCTTGAGTTAAGAGATGTTTTGCAAGAGTTGTGACTCCATTATATTTGGAATCTTGGTTCTCATCTTTCCATGTTGTGACTTGCACTTTACCAAACACTTGCTATACATTCCATGAAGAGTGAATCTCCATGGGATGTGATTATTGAGCTCATGAGAATCCAAACACTAGACAAGCAGGATTTAGATAATATAACCCATTTCAATGAATGAGTGTAGGAACTGAAAGTGTTCTCAGGAGATGGTGCGCATATGAATTACAATATGTAATTAAGTTTATGCTAATGCTTTATTATAGAGGTTTATTTTAGAGTCCTTAAACAATATAGAGTACAGGCTGGTCTTGCTGGCTTGCACAAACTTTCAGAAAAGAAGTGTATATAGGAAGTGTCTGTGGAGCTAGCAACTAGCTATTCCTAAAATGGTTAGTTCAAACATCATATAAATAGTAACATTTGAACTGCATCTTGGCCAGATAGAATTTCTGGGAAAAGGTAGGCTTAGACTAGTGGAAAAACATACTTACAAGCATTGAGCTGGGAAAGAACATGGCTTGTTTAAAGGAGTGAGGAGTGAAGGAATAGAAGCTGAAGTCTGATAATGAAGCCCCACTTGCTAAGGAGTTGGGTTATGTCTTAGGTAAAGGGGGTCATGGTGAGTCTTTAGACATGAGAGGAGCATAATCAGATTTGTGAGAATGGAGACCCATTGTAGGGCCTGGGAGATCAGTTAGGAGCCTAGGTGAATTAGGAGTCTATATAGCATGGTAAAAGATGAAGGCTGACAAGCCTTAAGGCAGTGGTGATAGAGAGGTTACTGAACTTTAGATGTTGTTTTAAATTCCCAATCTTATTAGGAGATTTAGACCTTTTCATATTTTGTCAGAATTATGACAGTTTGAGAACAACAGAGAATGTACCTCAGTTGACCATGCCCAATGGGGCCACCTTATGGAACCTCTTTATTTTCATTTTTCAGGCTGGCCCAGATGGAAAGGACTAATGGATCTTTCCTCACTGATAGCAGCTCTACCACAGGAAGTGTGTAAGTAAATCATGAAATTAGCACTGCCTGGGAAGGCCAGGTCTTTGCATCATGGCTGTCGGAAATAATCTTCATTGATTGTGCCTCTGAATTTTGATCCCAATCAAAATTGATACGTGATTACAAAAATGTCTAGATAGATTTTATGCTTTCCAGCCATGATAATATAAATCGGATATGTTTATTTAGTTTCATATAAGTTAATGAAAAAATCCTGTATTTGTCAACTAATTTGCCTCAGGAAGATCAGATTGTTCTATTTATAAATACAGGTATAGATACTTATTTCATTTGTCAGCTATTTCTTGTTGATTTAACAAATGTATTGCCACAGAATACATGCCCTTCCGTAAAATCCTCTTCCTTCTGCTGGCTCACTTTGTCTCCATAATCCCTGCCATTTAACAACTATGACCCACACAAGCTTGGACGTATACTCCCCACTCTTCATTGAAAAGTGTTATTTCCTCTGCCAGTATTTTATTATATTAGCAATGAGGAAAAGTCTCGTTGACTTTAGAAAAATACCTAAAAAAAAAACTTTCCAGGCAATTATTTTATCTCTGATTATCCTACTATTGTGTGTCATCTTGCTTTGGAGCTTTTCCCCTTTTTGTCCCCCCTCCTTGGGATTAACATTTTTGATTTTGCATGATGTCTGAAAGATTTCAGTAGTGTCAGGTTTACTTGACTTAAGTAGGTTCACTGTTGTTTGCATCTGGTGGGAAGCTGTAAGTCAGCCAGGAAAGTTACAGAACGTAGTACTCGGCTCTTTTGTACTAAAAAAGACCATGAAGAGAGCCAAGTTGCAGTAGCTTAAGCACTCTAAATGACAAACATTTTAAAGAATTTAAATTTGTTTTAATTATTTTGGTTTTAATTATTATTTTTCATTTCATCTAATTCTTTGGCTGTTGCCAACCTTGTGGAAATTATGTTGATTCAGGGGATACTCGAGATACCTAACTGCTTTATATAAAATACATACTAGTAGCTAAGTATGAAACAAGCTTTATAAATATGTTATTATCTTGGCTTGGGAATCGTTTCATATTCATAGTACATGAATAATAATGTATAAATCACTACTGTATTCTTGTAAAGTATTAACATGCTAATGTTTGAAATTTAAAAACCTCCTGACATTTTTATTTATAAGCTTAATGATAGTAAACCAGTTTTTAAAATATTGACAGGGAACTATTCCATATTAGAGTGCTTAAGCTACAGGAAGTTTGTAAGCTATTTGGTAAACAGAGCCGTTATAGAAATTAATTTGTATATACTTACAATTAACTAAATTAGATTCAAATGAAAACAAAAGGCATACTCAAACTCCATCATGCCCTCGTTACTCTACTTCATCTTACTATTATCTATGTTCTTGGGGTAATTTATTTTATTGTATTTGTCAGATGGTGTACAACTCTGTATCTTTTCCAAACTCTACATTCAGTAAAGTCATTAGCTTGAAATTGGCCTTGATGAAAGTATTTAAACCATAGAAATTGCAAAAGCTACAATTCAGGGCCCTTTTATTCCTTTTTTTTTTGGAAGGCTCATTAAATGTTTATCAGCATACCACTGCCACACAGCCAATGCCGTAAAAGTCCACAGATGTAAATACTATCCCCATGAATCTTACCAGCTAGAGAAAGATCCATTGATAAGTGTTTTTAGAGGAAGAACATGGGGTAGGCATTTTTTTTTTAAGATATATTTATTATTTTGAGTGGGGGGTGGAGAGACAGAATGCAAGCAGGGGGAAGGACAGAGGGAGAGAGAATCTCAAGCAGACACCCTGCTGAGCTCAGAGCCCAACACTCAGGACCCTGAGATCATGACCTGAGCCAAAACCAAGATGCTCAACCGACTGAGCCATCCACGTGCACCTGGAGGGCATTACTGATAGACAAATGAATGACCCCCCCCCCCCGAAGAACTTCACATCCTAATCCCTGAGAGCTATGCATGTGTCACTTTATATGACAAAAGGGACTTTGCACATGTGATTAAGTTAAGAATCTTGAGATGGGGAGATTATCCTAGATATTTAGGTGGACCCCATGTAATCCCATGAGTCCTTATAAGAGGGGGGGGGAGAGTCAGAGAAAGATACAGCCATGGAAGCAGAGGTCAGGTACAGAGAGATTTGCAGATGCTATGCTGCCGGCTTTAAAAATAGAGCGATGCAGGTGGCCTCTGGGTACTGGAAAAGGCAAGAAACAAATTCTCCCTTAAATGTAATATTCAATTAAATTAACAGCATATGAATGTATTTATTGGCCACTAAAGAGAAATCATTTTCCAGTCACTGGTGCATTCATATTTTCTTAGGGACTATGTTAATAAATCTTATTTTGATAAAGCCAATCCTGGAAGTCCTTTGCTCTTTCACAGTTTGACTTACTGAGTATTCTGGGGTTCTTTTCCTGTGACATGGCAGTGATTCTGCCACTCGAGTGAGGTTGCAAACAAGGACTCTGAACCCTTGAAGCCCTATGCTGGATCGGGAGTCCACGGGTTTGACTTGGAGTGGTCACCTTTTCTCACTTCAGTAGGTAATATTTACTTATCTAAGCATTTCCACTTTATTGACTTGACAAAGTGAGTATTACACATACTATAATAAATACCTTTCCTCCCAGTGGAGAGAGCCTTACAATGAGGATTCTTCTTACCTCCTTTGGGCTGATGGTGCTCCTCAGAATTTGTGATGGAAGGGTTAGGAACCAAGCCCCACTATTTATTTCTCTGACTGTCCTTCTGTGTCTCCCCATCTAATAATTTAGCATCTTGGATCACAAGATACAGGAAGAAATCTTCACTGCTCTTAATAGGATGCTGTGCTGTTCCTTCTTTGCTTTCAGCTTACTTGTTACCTATAGGACCTTACTATAGTAGCAGGAAGTATGCAACATACTCCAACCCTGGCCTTTCCCTGGAAATTTCCTAAAACCCCGGCATTGACAGGGTCATAACACAATCCTGAGATAATCGAGGACAGTTTTCAGTCCATTTTCTGAGCGAGGGTTCAGGGGCTTCCCAAGGAAGCCTTGGCTCTTCTGCTTCACTCTTAGGTCTATCATGAGGCAACCAGCATCAAAATATTAGCAATTTGTATTGTTGTTGGGAAAAATTGAAAGCTAACTCGGAGTGCCTTAAGCCAAAAAAAAAAAAAAAAAAAATTAATATTTAGAAAACTTCTACAATATATTTTGGAATTTTTCTCATTCCTGAATTCTCAACCTTTCCTCCAGGTCCTTTTGCGTGGAGGTTTTGTTATCCCAATAGGTCATAAAGATATCATTAGGTTTCTCTTGAATAACAACAGGAATGATACAAAAACAACCACCATCTCTCCGTCTGTGAATAGCGTACTGGGAGCCAGGCACCACTCTAAGCAGTTTGCCCATCTTTGTTTCTTTAATCCTTGTAGGACCCCTTGAGATGCTACTCTTGTTTCTGTGACCACCATTTTACAGATGAGTAATTTGAGGCCCTGAGAGGTTAAGGAGCTTGCCCAGGGTCTCACCCTCCGGAAGTCGTGGGATTCAGACCCAGGCAACCTCCGCTGCGTGGGAAGGGAAGGCTTCCCAGACGGGAGCACTGCAGTGGGGGTGAGGATGGGTGGGGTCAGAGCACCTGCAGTCCTCCTTGAGGTCATCCCTTTCCTTGTCCCAGTCCTGCCCATTCTCCATCCACACCTTGGCTTCACAGTCCAGACCTAATTAGAGGATTTTGTAATTCAGTACGTCCAAGACTGATCTACTAAATGTGGTTTGGGATGATCTCAGCCATAGGTGATAAAAGAAATCCTTATACTTTCGGGTGTGAATTTTGAGATTTGAACTTGTGATTTTAAATTACCCAAGGTCCTTTTAGTCATTTGTATCTTCAAAAGCAACCATCCTACCCTGCAGTTCGAGCATTTCTCTGTCCCTCACATTGGTCTGTGGAACCAAGTGCCTGACTCCCAACAGCATTCATCCTCTGTGAAGCTGGTTAATTCATTGTTGCATTCCCATGCATCACGGGCGGCTGCCTCCCCAACCTAGACATGAATCAGTCTCATAGCTACTCCCCCACATAGACCCAATTCCCAGTGCTCCCTTTCCTTCTGAAAGTCTGCCTCTAGACAATTTAAAAAGGCATGAATTTTGAGGATATTAATTTTCTTCAAAGGAAGAATTGAACATCCATGACTCAAACCGAAACAGGACCCAGGATAGTCCTGGAGAATCTCAGTAGCAGGAACTCAAGGACAGATCCTTAGACCACTACCATTAGGATGTCTCCCTCCATCTGCCACCTGCCCTTGAGTGACACTGTCTTATGTGGAAAGATCAAACTTGGATCTGGTTGGCACTGGCATTGCTGTCTGGAACAGAATAATCCTTGAGAGGAAGGAAATTATTGTTATTTTTATTTTTATTTATGTCCTGCCTACTTTCAAAAGGCCATTGAATGACTCACAGTTCTTTCATCATCTGATATGTACTAATTTTGTAATCTAGATAGTGTTTACTCTGTGCTATTTAAATATAGTATAATTATTTTCCACTTAATGGTATTTCAGTGGTGCAGACTTATATTTTTGCAACCTTTCTATTTTAGCACTATTGACATTTAAAGGCCCTCATCTGGTGCCTCATGTACTATCTGTATTTAAAGGGTATGCTCTTGGTTTTTACTATATATAATTAAGAACTTGAGTGTATTTATATTTAATTTTTAGGCCTAATAATCTGTGAGAAATAACGCTAAAATCGTATGTTATACATAAACGATTTTTTTTTAGAAGTTGCCTTAAATCCCTTTCAGATACCTCAGTGAAAGAATGTAATGATAGTGGTGATGATGGTGATTATAAGTTAAACCCTATCAACTCCCCAGAAGAAATGAAGCTATATCAATGTTTACAACAAGATATATCTCAGATCTAATTTTGACTTGTTTGTGTATATATTTGTTTCACTGTGGCTAGTCCCCAAATCTTGAAAACAGAAATTTAGTTGGTGCTAATATTGAGCACTGAGTATATTCCCCAAGTCAGACGCTTGCTGGCATGAATGTTCTCAGGGCCTCAGTGGTCTGATGGTACCTTGTGACAGGGGAGGAGCTCCGGGCTAGGATCCATGATCATCATAGACCTACCAGATGGCTTACGGGACTCAAGTTTTGCTTTGGCTCTTCCTGTCCTTATTATATATTTTTTTTAACTTTTAGTCCTTAATTTCCTTTTAGGTGAATTGTTCATAGGAATCATATGATTGTTTTTTTTAACCAAAGTGGAAATCAGTTTACCTCTCATTTATTGCAATGCCTGAGATTAACATCTACTTTTGTTCTATTTTGCATTATCCTTGCTTGTTCTTTCTTTCTTCTGCTTTATGGACAAAGTGGTTTGCTGGACATTTCCTTAGTCTGGCTGGTCACAGGAATGGCGGGGTTAGACCCTAGACATTGCTTCTTAGCCTTTTGACATTAGATATTATAGAGAGCAGGAGGCTAAACCTTTTGCTTCTTTTGTAAGAGTTATTGTTTTGTTTTGATTTCTGGCTGATTGCTTGTGATGCTTTATCCTTAAAATAGAGAAAGTTCATGGGGCGTTCTCTTTTGTTATGATTATTATTATTTTTTTGGATACTCAGTCCTTCTAGTTTCTATACATTTTTTTTCAGCCCAAGAAATATTTACACAATGTTGCATTACACCCTTACTTTGCTATTTCTTTATTTTATGCCCCCTGTATCTTCATGCTTTATATTTTTCCTCTCCACATTTTAGATCTCTACTTCTTATCCTTTCTCACTATGACTTCTCTCTCCGCCTGAACTGGATAAAGTGCCTCCAAACCCTGGCAGTGGTGAGGATCACTGACTTAGAGTCTTGCCATCCTTAGCAGCTAATTGGTGTCCCAGTGTGTTGATGTGTTAGCCTGATAGCCAGCTTCTGCCCTTTCATAATAGTTAGGGTTAGTGGGGCGCCTGGGTGGCTCAGTCGGGTAAGCACCGACTCTTGATCTCAGCTCAGGTCTTGATCTCAGGGTCGTGAGTTCAAGTCCCACGTTGGGCTCCACACTGGGCATAGAGCCTATAAATGAATGAATGAATAATGAATGAATGAATTGGGTTTAGGGTATTGGCCATATATTTCCCATCAGGAAAATGCCCGCCCCTCACACACACACCCTTTCTGTCTGATTTAGCTACATGGGCAGCCCAGGGGCGTTTAAACGTGCCTCCCTGCAGTGCCGCTATGCCTGTTCCGTCCTCTTATCCTCATCCTTCCACAGTTAGGAGCAAGCATGCGATTCTTCTAGAGGCTCCTTTAATTTATTTTTCAGTGACACTGCATTTTCTCAGAAAGGTAATCAAAGGGTAGCTTATTTCAGTCTTTATCCCATCCATGGTCCTTATTTCCCGTTTCTCACTGTGTGGAAAAGGTCCTACTCCTCTCCCCACTGAAGTTGATAGTAGAAGGACGGTGAGGTTCGATATCGATGTTTATATTGTGATCCTAACCAAAGTGCATGACCTTTATTTTTCTAAATGTCTGTCCACACACACTCTCTCCATATATACATTTAGAGAGAGGGAGAGGTTACCAATAAAGGAAGCAAAAGAAATGGATCAGCAGTTCATCTGAACCCTTGCTTTGGCAGGCGTAACACTCATTTTGCTCCTTTGCTTCATCGTATCATTCTGATCTCAAGGCTCAGGACGCACCTTTACTATGAGTTCACTAACTCTCAGACACAATTTCAAGTCCCCTTTTCATCACAGTAAACTGTGATCCCACAGGGTTGCATTTTCAGATTGGACTCCGAGGAATCAGAGGTCTTACCTCGTGTATCGAGTGTTGCTTGTCAGCTGCCGGGTGCCAGTCCGAGGTCCCAGACGGCCACCACCGCTCCCCAGACTCTCTGGACCGCAGTAGGCTGTGCTCTGACCCTGTGCACAGACGAGGGCTCTAAGGGACACTTGCAGTCACATCACTGTCGGATGAGCTAGTACAGTTATGCCATAGCTCCATTTTATACCCTCAGAGCTGCTTACATGTTGTTTTTCTGAAGCCCTATCCTGTAAACCCCCATAGATCCCAGGATTTGTTTTACCAAACCCTATGAAAGCAGACCAGGTCCGATCTGCTGAAGTCTTCATTCCACAGCTAGCGCCTCCAGCTGGCTTGAGCCAGGGGTCTGTCCCTTGCACGATTACAGGGAGGTCTGACTGGATCTCCCTATAAAGGAAGAGAAGGGCTCCCAGGCATGCTGTTGAGCACTTCCTTCTCAAGAATGTACCAGTTTTGTCTCTCTCATTATGCTTCTGTTTCTGTCGATCGTTAGATTCGACCATGCAATTGATATGTCTAATTCATTAGACGAGTAGTTAGAAAAGTAGGAGAGTCTAAGTTAAGTACCTGTAGTTTCTTGTTTTAGTGCAAAATGATTGATCCTAGTGAGGACATGCTGATAATATCAAGTAAAATATCTGCAGATATTTTATAAATATCTACAGTTAGAATTTTTGCTATGTTATTTAAATGAAAGAATATGAGGATTATATTCTTCCATTCTGTGGGTTACAAAGCATTACAAAATGGCTTTCAACAAAATGCTAAAGCCAGTGAAATCAACTTAGGCCTTAGTCCATGTGGGCTGCTATAACACAGTATTAAAGGCCGGGCAGCTTAGAAACGACATTTATTTATCACAGTTTTGGAGGCTGGGAAGTTCAAGATCAAGGTCCTAGCAGATTTGGGGTCTGGTTAGAGCCCTCTTCCTGGTTCAGAGGTGGCTCTCTTCTTACTGTGTTTTCACGTGGCAGGGAGGGGGAGCCAGCTCTCTGGACTCTCTGTTCTAAGGGCACTCATCCTATTCATGAAGCTCCACCCCCATGACCTTAATCACCCCCTAACGGCCCCACCTCCAAGTACCATCACACTAGGATTTAGGCTTCCACGTATGAATTTGAGGGGGGGTCTACTGTCTAGTTTATTTTTAATTAAGTCTTTTCATCTACTCATTTGGTATTCAATTGCTGATTTTGCCTAAAGTATCTTTTCTATTAACTGTATAAGTGGTGGACCTTCTTCGATACCTCTGCTGAGTAGAATCTCTCCTGAGGTTTGTGATACATACAGGTTAGTCTAAGGCAAAGCATGAAGTGTTGGTATGTGTAGTACACATACCTTTTAGATAAATATCTTCCTGGATTTTTTTTTTTTTTAAGATTTTATTTATTTGACAGAGAGAGAAAACACAAGCAGGGGGAGTGGCAGGCAGAGGGAGAGGCAGAAGCAGACTCCCTGCTGAGCAGGGAGCCCGATGCAGAACTTGATCCCAGGACCCTGGGATCATGACATGAGCTGAAGGCAGACGCTTAACCAGCTGAGCCATCCAGGCGTCCCCTTCCTAGAAGTTTTAAAGGGACGTTAGAGGGACATTGAGCTTTAAGGCAGACGTGGCCCAGCCGCCATCCGCATCCTCATTGTTTCTACTTTCCTTACAACTGGAGACATCGACCGCCAGACGTGCGCCTCAGTGTGTCCGTTTTGTCTCCCTAGGGAGGATGAGCATGCCCTCATCCAGCAGTACTGTCAGACGCTTGGAGGGGAGTCCCCAGTCAGCCAGCCCCAGAGTCCAGCTCAGATCCTGAAGTCGGTAGAACGGGAAGAACGTGGGGAACTGGAACGGATCATTGCCGACCTGGAGGAAGAACAAAGGTGCGCCTGACCTGGGAGAGGAAGCTATGTCCCCCTGGGCAGACTTCTGAAGGGAAATTCTTGAAAAATACTTTCAAGATGATCCCTAGCCATTCTCTTTTCAGAAGTGTTTTCTAAGAAATCCAGGTGGAGTCAAAGTTTTCGAGGAGGTTAACAAGCTGGGGCATGGGCTGCAGATCACACATGTGAGGTTTCGCGGGTGACGTCTGTCAGAACACCTGCTTAAAGCTATAGTGTTGTTCGCGCTTACTCGTCTCACTGTTAATACATGTTTTTACCTAAAAAGAAAGGAGCCCGAGTTAAACCTGGAGCTCGTGGGCAGTTTCAGAGAGAAGACGATGCACGCAGTGGTGATTCCGGTTTTTCCTTTTCTGCATTAGAAACCTGCAGGTGGAATATGAGCAGCTGAAGGAGCAGCACCTGAGAAGGGGTCTCCCCATCGGGTCACCTCCAGAGTCTGTTGTGTCTCCTCACCATACATCTGAGGACTCGGAACTTATAGCAGAAGCAAAGCTCCTCAGGCAGCACAAAGGTCGGCTGGAGGCTAGGATGCAGATTTTAGAAGATCACAATAAGCAGCTGGAATCTCAACTCCACCGCCTTCGCCAGCTGCTGGAGCAGGTAGAGTGTGTGGAACTCGGGGTGGCGCCCACACCCCCTCCCAGCCCGTCCATCTCCCTGGGGGTGGGGGGTGGAGGTCCAGCATCAGCAGAGAGGCTCAGTGGCGCCTCTCACCTCCATGCTTAATTTAGACTCTTCTAATGGAAGCATCCCAACCCCCACTGGCTCCCAGAGTGTGTTTGCCCTACTTAAGGTGGAATTTCCCATTCTTCTGTAACACGGAAATCTGTCTCAGCTCTGAATACTTTAAGGGAAAAGACCCTGTAACATACATCTGCGTAAATTACATGTGGGACCACTGTAGAGATTAAAGGGAAGGAAGCTACTGGAGCTCTGTATGCTAAAGCCTTTTGTCCAGGGAGCTATTTTCGTGAAATTCAGTAACAGATGTTTATTAAGGTGCAGCTATCGTTTCCTAACATCAGGCCAGTTTTATGGCAATTGCTTGCACACTTTCTTGACAATAAGAAATACAACTTACATTATGATGAATGCATACCTGTGTGATGAATACAACATAATAATTGCCATTATAAAGATCTGTTATTTTCTATTTTTTTAACTTCCTTCCTTCCTTCTTTCCTCCCTCCCTTCTTTCCTGTCTTCCTTCCTTCCTCCCTTCTTTCCTTCCTTCCTCCCTCCCTTCCTTCCTCTCTTCCTTCCTGTGTATCTCTTTCGGTGTACCTCCCTCCCATTTTTCATCTCTTTCTCTTTTCTTTCTTTGTGCTGGTCAGCACCTACCAAATCAATTTTATAGCTCATCAGTGGATAATAGCCCACAATTTTGAAAAATACTCTTCTTTGGGATATGAAAGAACCATCAGACAATTTTTGCCTTCTTCTTGCTTGCAGTCTTATTAGGGACCAAAACAAGATAGTACAATATACAACAAGATAGTATCGCACATAAAGGCAATACTATAGAGGACTAAGTACTTGATTACATTTAGCAGTTAAAGAATAGGAGTCGTGTCACAGAATTAGTCAGAAAGATGCCTTGGTAGCAGGTGCATATTGGGTAGAATCCCTACAGATGGGGCTAGACTTTCTCTTTCTTGAAGAATCCCTGACATCAACATTCATGTCATCTTTTGCCTTTTTCTCTGGCCTGTGCTGTGTGGGGCCCCAGGCAGTGAATAGGCAAGGCCTTTCTCCAGAAATGATTTCTCCAACCAAAGGCAGAAGCAGCTTTTTCTCCAGTGATCTCAAATGTCAGAAAACCATCTTGTCACAGTTGCTGTCAGTATCTTTTAACTTGTCAGAATCATTCAAAACAGTGTGATTTCTGCATTACCTACACAGCAGGCCACAGATCTCGCCTTTCAACCATAAACTTTTCTGTATGTCTGTCACTGTTTCAGGATTTGCGTCAGGCTGTTTTGGGGAATGCTTACTTTGGGTCTCCAAACTGTGCATCATTAGAAAACAGTAGTGCCCCTAGAGTGCCCCAAAGCCTGGCTTTCCCTAAGCCTTCTGGAATGTTTGAGTCTTCTCCGGTGCCACATTGTAAGCACTGTGAATTTGAAGTTTCTCCATGGTGCCTGTGTGAGGGATGAATTTTCTCTTGAAATCTCTGATTTAAAATATGAAATGTTATTGTTAACCTAGAGCAGCAATAGAATCTTTGCAGAAGGAAGCCGTGCTCGAAACCTTTATTTGCCATAGCCCATTGGAGAGCTAACAGCTCTTCTGCTTCCCTTACTCCCCTCCCCTCCCCTGACTCTCTCCATCGCATTAGATAGAGCTGCCTAATGGCTCATGTGCCTTCAGAATTGCACAGTAATGCTTTTAGAGATAGCTGATATCTAAATGGCTCGGTATATCCCAGACTGTGGACCTCTTATCTCTTCTTAATGATTTAGCATGAATGCCAGAAGTAGATGGAAAATTCACCTGATAGCAAAAACTGGCAAAACCACCAGACTTCAACTAATATAAATTTAATGGAAAAACCGGCATCAAAAACATTGTAATTTCTGCATTCCCTGTAAAATGGATCACATTGTCTAATTTGAGCACATACTTGTCAATGTGTCAGGCACCATTTCCAAGCTTTGTGCAGAGTAGATTTACAAAATGTTTGCTATATGTCAGATTCTGTTCTAATCTCAGTGGAAATACTAACTGATCAACCTCCTCACAAATTCCTTGGACACAGGCATTCTTTTTACCACCCCCAGTTTATAAATAAAAAATCCAAGGCATAGAAGGTTATAAAATTTGCTCAGAATTAGGTAGGTTCTGAGTGGTGGAATTTGAATTCAAGTACGTGAATCCAAAGTTGTGTCCTTACCTCTCCAGTGTTGCCTTTAAATATTGATTTAAATAAAGAAATGAGCTGATTTTGAAATTGGTAAATTTATTGTATGAGAAGCCATGCTCCTTTTTTAAAGATGAATGAAACCTTTTTTAAATTCACTTGGTTGAGAATCATAGAGAGAAAAATTGAGGGATGAAGCTGACACTGATAAATAAATCTCACATTATAACCAACCGAGCTCTTCAAGGAGCCCAAAATGAAGGGGATGGACCATCAGTACTCAGGGGAAGTACTGGTGATCTACCAAACTGATGAAAACAGGTATTGTCTGTGGCCAAAGAACTCAGTGTGATTTAATTATCCATGGAGGTTAGACACAAAAATGTTTCCCTTAGCAGTTGTTTGAGTCCTTCCTCTGCTTTAACCTCTGAATGCGATTGCAGCCTGAATCTGATTCTCGAATCAACGGCGTCTCCCCCTGGGCTTCACCTCAGCAGTCTGCCCTGAGCTACTCGCTAGATCCCGACCCTGGCTCTCAATTCCACCAAGCAGGTTGGTGTCCCCAAGAGCTGGCTAACTCCCCCGCTCTGCTCTGAGCTTCACCGTTTGTCTTTCATTTTATTTTTTTTTTAATTTTTAAAAAATATTTTAATTATTTATTTGACAGAGGGAGCTCAAGCAGGGATAGCGGCAGGCAGAGGGAGAGGGAGAAACAGACTCCCCACTGAGCAGGGAGGCCGATGTGGGGCTCGATCCCAGGACCCTGAGATCATGACCCCAGCCGAAGGCAGCCGCTTAACCCACTGAGCCACCCAGGCGCCCCTGTCTTTCATTTTAAATAGCGTTCTTACTCACCAATGCCTTAGAGCATAAAGAAAGGAGTTTCATATTCTCTTTGTGCTTAGCTGCATACAAAGACATTTTAACAACACCCAAAAAGCAAACATTTTAGAATATTCATCTATAATATATTTGCTTATATAATGTGTAGTAGTGGATTGAGTTTTGGCAAAAGATGAAAAAAGTGCTCTTTTCTTTTGGGATGAGCAACAATTTATTTTTTGCTTTGCCCTCAGAATGATTCTTTTTTTTTTTTAAATATATTTTCTGTCTCTAAAACTTATATTAGTACATATTCAGAATATAATCCTAAAGTATATTATACCAAGCATGGTTTTCTCTGCCCAGGTCTGGGAACTGAATATTCTGCTTTTTCCATGCTAGTCCCTATAGACATTGCCACCCATCTGAGGCCAAGGTCTCACCCAGCCTGTTGTTGGTGACAAAGGGGCTTGTCACTGCTGTTAGGAAGGGCTCTGTCAACTGGCATTCAGGAATGACATTTTGTTACTGATGAAGATTAAGTTGTAAAATTCTACTGAGGACCACATATTTTAACCAAATTAATTTGTTTATAAGATATCTTTTGCTACATTAGTCAGAAGAAAACCAAAAATATTAATGTTATTTTAATTGTTTTAAGTAAGTGAATTATTTTACTATTTATTGGTTATAGAATAAAAACCATCAAAGTGAAAAGTATCTTCTCAAACACCTCTAGATTTGTGGCAGCGTAAGCTAGCCCACGCCAGAATCTCCAAGAAGAAAGAAGGAAGGAAAAAGAAACTGAGAGGTTTTTTTTATATGAAAAAACACCTAGAATGCAAAATAATGGAATTCCATCTAATATGTTAAAATAATACAACCGCATTACTTATTTTTCACTCATAAATGTTCCCCTGGCACATGGAATCTTCCAACAGAAACATCTAAATACATTTTATTGATATGAAATTCTTTTACCAACAAATTGATACAAACATGGTTTTGGTATTATTCCCTAAAATTGTTGTTTTCAAGGAGAATGATTTTCACGTCGATGTTTAGAGGCCAGGATTAGTATTTTCTCCCGATGTTGGGTTTTGGTGGAAGGCTGGGACCATCCTTTCAAAACCGTCTGTTGTTCTTCTTCTCTGCTGTCACAGCAGCGGAGGACCTGCTGTCTCCCCCACACGACACCAGCACAGACCTCACGGAGTTTATGGAGCAGATCACCAGTACTTTTCCATCTTGCTGCCGTGAGTATGATCCCCACACCCCCACGACGCTGTTCCCTTCCAGGTCTTTTATCTTGCTTGGGGCCCTTTGTCTTCTTTGGTAAGAGCAAAAACCAATAGGAGAAAACAGGATTGAATATTATGAGAGACGATGGACTCTGAGAAACAAACTGAGGGTTCTAGAGGGGAGAGGGGTGGGGGGACGGGTTAGCCTGGTGATGGGTATTAAAGAGGGCACATTCTGCATGGAGCACTGGGTGTTATGCACAAACAATGAATCATGGAACACTACATCTAAAACTAATGATGTAATGTATGGGGATTAACATAACAATAAAAATTTTAAAAAAAGAATGGGTATTTTAATAAAAATGACAATTTAACATTTAAAAAAAAAAAAGAAATCAAACATTCTACATGTCGACAAAGCAAATGAAGCTCAGCCGAGATACCATCACGTCCCTGGGCAGCAGTGAGAGTCCTGCTCCTTGAGAGGTTTCATTGTGCCTGATGGATGGTAACGTGAAGGCAAACGAGACAAGCCCCTTTGTAAGAAGTTTCCTATCCGGGGCATACTCTAGTAAGAAATGTGTTATTACTTCAAAAAAGAGCTTTTAGCAGCACACCAAGCAAAGCATGAAAATAACCTTTTCTGGTGTAATTCCCTATCTTTTTTTTTTTTAAAGATTTTATTTTTAAGTCATCTCTACACCCAACGTGGGGCCCGAACCCGCAACCCCGAGATCAGGAGTCGCAGGTTCCAGACTAAGCCAGCCAGGCACCCCCACTCTCTTTGCTTCAGACATTGTTCGCTGATGTCATCAGATTCAGTTCCGGAAGGGGATTACTTTCAGATTTTTTTTTTCTCTTTTATTTTCTTTCTTCTGGTTTCTTTCCTCATGGAATCAAACAGTCACTGCATAAAGGCCAAATAACTGAAGGCATCACAGATTATGACCCTGTGACTTTTCCATATGAACTACCAAGAGCCAGAAAATAATCAAATGAAAGCAGTCCAAATCCCAGAGGAAATTACATAATGTTACTTACTGATTTTTTTTTTCCCAAACTTTTTGACTTCAGTCTCTTGTCACCTCACAGTGAGCTCTCACCAGAATAACTTGTGCTATTTCAAACAGAAGCTGCTTACTTGCATGCATGCATACTACTTGATGCTGCAGTTTATTTTAAATAATCTTTTAAAGAACTAGGAATATATTATTTGTAATTTTTAGGGTGGTTTCCTCTCAAATTGATTTTTAAATCTAGGCAGCCACGAAATTAAGGTTTTAGTATGTACATATACTACTATATGCATTATGTATGGTAGTACATATATGAAACAGCTTCTCCTATCACCCTTTTCCATCCTGTCCTCAGAAAATACCATCCAAAGTTATGAAGAAAGGCATTACCAGGAAGGTAGTTAAATAAGATATATTGACTTCATTTAAAAATATGCTTCAATGGGACGCCTGGGTGGCTCAGTCGTTAAGCGTCTGCCTTCGGCTCAGGTCATGATCCCAGGGTCCTGGGATCGAGCCCCACATCGGGCTCTCCCCTCTGCGGGAAGCCTGCTTCTCCCTCTCCCACTCCCCCTGCTTGTGTTCCCTCTCTCGCTGTGTCTCTCTCTGTCAAATAAATAAATAAAATCTTAAAAAAAATAAAAATAAAAATATGCTTCAACTTATACAACTCTACAGTTTATAAAAATGCTATCATTAGCAGGAAGTGAAAATAGCTATTTGAAATATAGTCTTCCCTGAATTTTCAGAAGTATTTGCCTAAAGGACATAGTACAGTTTCCACAAGCACATAAATATATTTATATTTGGGAATGTGTCATTTTCCATTCATTATCTGTGATTATACTCCTCCAAGTTTCCTGAACTGTACTTACTATATGTCAGTCCCCACACTCATTCCCCAAGAAACACGTGCCCACATGTGCAAATGTGTGTGCACACACACGCATGCACACACACTTGCACTTTTTTGGCCCCTAGAGTCTCACAAAGGCTGAAGAGGGTCAGTTGAAGCCCATATGCTGTCAGATCATTGCATCTGTGCTAGGCTCTCTAATAGCCACATAGATGAGCAGGTTACATCTTTGATACTAAGATTGGATTTTCTAGAGATTTTGATTCTGAGTCGTATGTTGCTTAATGGCTAGATAAGAACTCATCATAGTCACCATAAAACCTAGAATTTCAAGATTGTATTTCTAAATGGAATTACTTTTTAGTTCAGCTTAAATCCAAATACATTAATAATTAGTTAAGAACAAATTCTATAAATCAAAGCCTGTTTAGAAGTTTGCATTTAAATGTCATGATGGACATGTTCAATTTGAAAGTCATTTGGCAGTGAGAGTTAGGATAGGAAGTATGTTTAATTAAATGCTCTACAGTGACTATAGATGTGTAGTTTCCATATTAACATTTTTATATTAAAAACTCATGATGTATATTTTTTTAAAGTTTGTCATAAAGCAGTGACTCTTAAATCTTTTCCATAGGATATTCTTATATCTAGATATTATAAAAGACTAATCTTATTTTAGAAGAGAATGTAATTAAACACAAATAATAATCACAAGAATAAGGCAAAAATGAGTGAAAAAAGGAGATGAGTATGTTCATCTCATTTTATGGCCTCCCTTAAAGATAAATATAAAATTCCTATTGGTTGGAATCTCATTAACGATTAACAGATATCATTGGTCCCTGAGAAGAGTGTATACCTTCAGTGGGACCTACACGACAGGTTAAACTCCCACTTTGCCTGGTGCCCTCGCCACTCATGCCCTTTTGGGTTGTGAAGGTGGGTTGTGGAGCCCTAAGGTTCCTTCATGGGACACTGGCCCCATGTTCTCCTAGTCTTAAGTTTGTACATTCACAAATATTTAAGATTAATTATAATTTTTCGTGCATGAGAATTACTAGTCATATGTTATTTTGAAGAGTTCAAGTATATCCCATGTAAGAAATGATGATGACTGGTGTCTTTTAGAGTCCTCTGAATTTTACATCTTATTATTTTTGATTTCTGAAGTTCTGCTATTTGGCTTTAGTCTGTTCTTTTTCATATTTATATTCTATATTTTGCTTTGATAATATAAAAATCTCCAAGGTAAGAACAGTTTTCCCTAGAAATAAAGGGTGATTTTACTTATTTACAAAATTGATACATATTTTTTAAATTGCATCTAAAGTAATTAAACCTTTTAAAAATTGATGCAGAATAGAAATAGCACCTGACTTAGACTTTGTGCCCAATACATGTTTCTGAATTGAATGAATGAATGATTACATTTTCTAACCAGGAAGGCTTAATTGGTAAAGTTTCCCTAGGTAGTACGTAGAAGGTTTATAGGATTCATTTGCTTTGTTGCCCCTTTTAAGTTGCTCAGCTAGCAAATCTTTTAATAAACCTTTGCGTTCCCAAAGCTTCCTGACCACCTTTAGAGGATTTTTTAAGCAAATCGAATTGGCCGTCTCCCAATGCCAAACCAATCCCTTGAGCCCCTGTTACTAATGAGAACTTTAAAACTGCTTGTCACCAGCATTCAGTGAATTGATCTGCATGTTAATCTTGACTTTTGATCCTTTGTGGATTAAAAATTAGCATGGTCACAAGTGAATTTACACTCCTGGCAATCCTGGAATTAAAACGAAACTGTATTCATAAATGCTAATTGCATGAATTGCCTACTTAAGCGTGGCATTTTTTTTTTCTGAGTCTGTATACTGTAGCACATAGCACTTTAGAATTTCTGTCTCAAATTATCCCAGATGTTCCTGATCACATCCTTGAATTGTGGCCTTTTAAAGTCTTCTTTTAATTATTTACATTAAGTTTCAGAGCAGAGAGGAAAGTATTTTCATCTTTTCTTGACAAGGCGTTAATGAAGGGAATTTCATTGTGGTGCCCATTAACTAATGTACATACTAAAATTTTCACTGCTTGCTGTAACATTTCGTTTTATGTAAATTCCTCTCAGTTTTTTCATTTATGTCATCCAAATATACAGGATCCTAGGACTGAATATTTTTGGCTGACAGACCGTTAAAGGCTTTTAAAATTATTTTTTATCTACAGGCATATTTTCACTGTGAATTGCCCATGTTTATTAAACTTGAGTAACATTCATCATAAACTCAAAACCTACTAAAATGCAAGGATTTCCTGGTTTCTTTTAGAAATAGGTGTGTGCGGTTTGTTCAGGGGAGTTATCATAGCCTTTTATTTGATAAAAAGCTGTAGGGTTAGGGGCACCTGGGTGGCTCAGTTGGTTAAGTGTCCAACTCCTTCCTGAGCTCAGCTCAGGTCCCAATCTCAGGGTCATGAGTTCAAGGCCCGCGCTGGGCTCCACACTGGGTGTGGAGTCTACTTAAAATACAATTAAATAGATAAATAGCTATAGGGTTAATGATGCTGATTTGGAGCAACATGGATTTGCTTTCTGGTTGGGGTTGGCTGTTTGTTATGCAGAAGAGAAGTGTAGGTGTCTGTGGTGTACTTAATCCTAAGGCAACGGAGCGCTCCCTCCGTGTAGCTCAGTGGGAAGGACAGCCACTCTTGTGTTTTCCTGCTGTAACTTGTGTATCTGGTAGGAATAGGCTGGATTTTAGCCTCATTCTTCCCCCAGGTATGGTGGGGGCTCACACTTTCCCTCCTGGCATCATAAAGTTGCCCTTCTTGTTTACTCTGTTTTTCTCACAAAGCACCCACTGTGTGGTCATGGAGCTCTCATTTCTTTCCCCTCAGCACAAAAAAATGAGAGATGGAAGGAATGCAACATGATAGATGATTAGGGACAATTCTTATTTGACCCAGAACAGATGTTACCATCCGGGGGGGTGGGGAGCAGAACATCCCCTGACCCAGCTGCCTGTGCCCACCCTCACAATGCCCACCCGATCAATTCTGCTGACCACGCTTTCTGTAACCAGGAAGGAATGGAGCTGCTCAGCTGCAAAGGCAAATCTGTCACCATAGTCCACCTTCTCCAGCTGGGCCCCTCCAAGGCACAGTGATTAGCCTAAGTGCTCACGAGACAACCGAGGGTGCGGCCAGCGCTTTGTTGGAGGCAAACACGTTGCCACCAGTTTCCTAGGCCTTTGGGGCCAGGGTGAGCCAAGATGGGCAGAAACTGAAGACGCATGCCTCTTCATTTCCTTGTCACCTGTTAGTCAGAATTTGTGCTGTTCAGCAAACTGTGCAAAACTTGCTCTGTTCAGAGACATAAACCAAATATATGGCATGATTTCAATAGGAAATTTTGAGATTTTTTTTTCAAAACTAATTATTCACTGATGCTTTGGTGTGTACTTATTTGAGAGACCCAGCATGTGTTTTGCATATTTTGGTAGAACTTTTATATCTTAAAGGACATAGAATATGAGAAACTAGGGAAAAGAAACTAGTCTAGCCAAAACAAAAAAAAAAACAAAAAAACAAAAACCTGTTTCTTATTTTCTTATTAGCACCCATTTAACAGCTGGGAGCTGGGTACACCCCCAGTTTTGCATGCCCCAGATGGGGAGTCAGCAAGGCGACCAGAGGGCCTTCAAGTGATTTCTGTTTTTTTCTCTTTCAGCCAATCTACCCAGCAGGCCACAGGTAAGAGTTAATGGGGTTGACTGGCTCAGGGGTTGTTGATCACAACCTAGAGTAAGCAGATGAACTGCTTTTGATTTTAGTGCTAGACATTATTCCCCATGTAAATTAGCAAACTTGCTTGACATTTAAATGTTAATTCTGTCAGTCCGGGGAGGGGAAACCCCTCTCAAGCCAGTTCTTCCAGAAGCCCCAAAATACCAACCGCCTGATCCTTTGTGTTCCAACACTTTTCACTGGCCCCATGTGTACTGTGCAAAGCCACTCTGGGTAGATCTGGCTGACCCCTGTTCTCCCAAATTTGTACTTAGGGCAGCTATCACAGAACATTGACTTAAAAATAGTGACTGCAGCGGTACCCAAAGTGGTTTTGTTACTTTGAGGGGGCAGACGTGTTGATTTTTCTTTTAGAAGTTTGCTGAGGAGGCGAGGGGAGGGATTTACCGAGAACGGTCGGCAGCCATACCTTTATACCCGGCGGTGTTTTCCTTATCAGGAACGCTCAGGGCTAAGGAGCCGCAAGACCACAGCCCATCTTTGGAGAACATTTTCTTTCCTGAACTTGTTTATGAATCTTTAACCTTCTGATGTTGTCATTGTCTTAATGGCAAGAGGGTCTGGGGTCTTCATGAGAAGCACAGACAAGTGGTCTTTAAAACCCGGAGGGAAGAAAAGGAAATCTCAAGTCAGTCAGCAGGTGTGAGGTGTGAGCTCAGGAGATGTGAGGTGAGAGCTCAGTGAGGAACAGTCTTCTGATTGCTTGTGTTGTCTCAGTGAATTGGAAGCCAGGGCTTCAGCAGAGGGTGAGGATGGGAGGAGGTATCCTAGGTGTGAGAAGAGAGTGGACGATGTGCCCTAGCTGCTTGGAGATCAGGAGATCATGGACAGGGAGGTAGTGTGATGACGAGGCAGCATTCAGCATGACTTCTGGTGCCTGCCTATGAACTTAATGTGAGGCTATCTGCAAGGCTGTGTGTTATCTCCTGGCCACATTCAAGTTCATAAGCACAGGCACCAGCATCGGCGGAGTGTGGCATTTAACCAGAGTTGAAGTCATGGTTTGGCTGAGAGAGTGCAACAATTCAAGGGAAGAGGCAGATAATGCTGCCCCTGCTGATAATGATTGAACCAGGCATCTAAGCTTGGAGGGAAAGAAGTGATGACATTTTAGGTGCTGGAGACAGAAAAAATGGCGGGAGAGCAATGGATTGTGGTAGCAAAGGGTGGATGGAGTTGGGGGTCCTAATGGAAGTAAGTGGTAAAGTATGCGTAGTTGTCAGAACGAAGGATGATTGTAAATTGAAGTGGTGGAGGGGTTGAGGTATTGGTGATGGTCCATTTGGAAGTTTGCGTGGCTGACAAGGGTGGAGGACAGGTTCACTGGAGGAGAGGAGCTCGAGGAACTGAGAGGCCAGATTTTTGGAAGAATCATCTACGTGGGTATTGAAATCACTAAGATTTAAACATAGTTTTAGCTTGATGACAGTGAGCCATTCTTCAAAAGTAAGGGAACATGACCCAAGGGGTCAGAAGATGACTGTAGAGTGGGTGGTATAGTCTGATGGCATGAGATTCAAAGTCGAGTGGGGAGAGAGAGAGAAAGGCCTGAAAAAACATAGTGTGGACCTAGAAAGCAGTTATCCAAAATATATGAAGGGTATAGGAGATAAACAGTTATATGTGAGAAGGTTGTGGAGGAAGCTGGCTTCGGAGGAGATCCAGGTATTGATTAGAGCAAGCAGCTGTAGGATGCAGATAAGAACTGAAGGACATAGACTTTGATGATGATGGATGCAGCTGTTTGACATTCTCTTTAAAAGATTGGTGCCACTCCCCTGAGTGTGGCCCAGATTTAGATCTTCTCTGGCCTATGTACATTGGCCCTGGTTTCCAGCCTGGGCAAGAGAAAAGTCTTCCAAACGTCCTCTCTGTTGGCTGCAGTGATAATAAGCAAACTAGATGCCTTCAGCATGAAAGAGAAAGACCTCATCCTGGGCAGCAAAAGCCACAGGACAGTAGAGGGTCCCCTTCAAACACAGCAAAATGGGATTTGACTTGTTCTGAAAGAAGCACTTTTATTTCTCAGAAGAGTTGACAGGTCCCTCCTACCTGGAATGTTCTGTGTAAATGTTGTTCTGACAGGACTGTTCCCCTTCCTGCAGGCAATGTGAAGTATCCATCAAGCCAACCAACATTTCCTGACTTCCAGTATTGCCCTTTTCAGCAAATGCCAATTCCAAGTTCCATTTAATTAGAAGCTCCATGGCTCCTTGAAACATGCTGTTGAGCGCTGACTGTGTGTTCTACTGAAAGAGTAAACACTGACTATCCAAAGAGAAAAGGATATTTTGTTTTTATAATAATCATATATTATTGTTTATTGTCTTCTTCTTCCCTTTCTATGCAACTGTAAATTAATGAACAGAGTGGTATTTGGAAACGGTAATACATTTGTCACTGATTTGTATACTGTATACAGCATTGGGAAAGTGGGTGGGGGCTTTCTAATATGATACCGTCTTTTTAATAACCATGACAAAAATCACATAAGAATTAGAAAGCAGTGTTACATTTTTACATTCCTTCATATTAACCTTGTACTATAACTTCATTTATTTTTTTCCACTCTTTTACCATTATGTTTTGGTTATTTATAATTCATCAGCCCCATGACCAAATAGATGTCCTTGTATTTGTTTCCATGATTTGGCCAAATTATTAAGTTCATGTATTTTAGTCAAATATTTATGTATATGAATTGGGCTATATCTCTGTGTATACTGCTTAACTTTATTTGACATCATGCACTTCAGCTCTTTAGTGGCCACTTGGATAAGCACAGTGAAAGTCCTACGGGGCCTACTGACATTCCCATTAGGATTTCTTTCCTGCATTTATTTCCCTGCTCTACGTAAGTAGGTCTTGATTTCTTTATTTCATGTCCCAATCTATATGATAGAGGAGACTCAAAGCCGATTATAATCATCTCAAAGATCATTTCACCAAAGGTTACCCATTTAAGTCTAGTTTCATTTTGACATAGAAACAAAACGTGGGATAACGTTTCCTTAGTTGCAAAGTCTTGATTTTCATCATTAAATACACAGCAGACCTTTACTTAATTGTGCTACCAGGACACATCTTTGTCTTTAAGTCCCTTGAAGAGAATTTTATTTTTGTTTATGTATACGCAAGCCATTTGTAATTCTTGAAATTCCCAGTCGTTTTCTTTCTGACGGCAGACACAAATTTAATGCATGTTTCATGTTACCTTTTGGGTGAAGGATTACATTTTTTATTACTTTTCATTTGATCAATATATTTGGAAAGGATGTTTATCGAAAGCCTGTATCACTGCTTCCAGAGAAGAATGAAATTAATACTTAGATGGTGGAACCCCTGCCTGTACCTTTGAGTACATTCAGTTGGATGTTTGCTTCAGCTTCTGATTTAACATTTAATTGATTCAGTTGAAACATGTTACATAATCACCAAATGTAGAGAAAACCAAAAAAAAAAAAAAAAAGTGAAAATAATGTGTTTTGATTCAAGCATATGTGCGTTTAAAACATCAGGACATTTTAACTTTGGGTTCTCTTGACCTGGGATTTGGCCAGAAGGAGGCTTAAAGTTAGAAATTGCTATTCTTTTAGAATAGGTTGGGTGGGTTGGGGGGCAAGGGTGTCTATTTGCAGCATAGATATTTTGAGAAGAAAATTGTTTTATATAAGAGGAAAGCCATGACCACCTTTCTACCTCAGATCCATCTTCATCCATTGTGTTGGAAATAGCTTTATGCCGCTGCAGTCTGCAAGATATAGAGCTTTTATCGGGCCACATCAAACCCAAGAAAAGCACCTATTTAAAGAAAAAAAAAAAAAAACTTTCCCTGAACTCTGAACTACAAGTTGTAGATTTGGTGTCTTCCTTGTTCTTACTTTGAAAAAAATATGTATTCATTTTTTTTCGGCTTGTAATTGTGTGCAACAAGTCTTCTCTCTGCTATTAAGGAAAAGCTACAGAAAACACTACATTGTAACCTTCTAAGTAATAATAAATAAAAAAGAAATATATCACAGTAACAACAAGGGGAAATAAGTATGTAGTTCTTTTGAAATATGTGGTAAAGAACTAATCATAGACTATCATCTACTCTGGTTACATGTTGTATTTTTCATCCTGAATAAAAGTAATTTTAACACAAGATGACTTTGATATTCTTCAGCTGTGTTCATTGATAGACTCTGAGCTTTGAGTGTACATTTATGAAAATAAAATATAAAAAGAGCCTGTATACTGATAAATCTGCACGTTTTCCTCTACTTCCTCTCATACCCACTAACACATCGTTCCTCTTGTTCTCATTGTCTCATTCTTTCTCTGTGTTGCTCTCTTCTCTCCTATTTATATAATTCTCAATTTCCTTTACAAATAGAAAGCTCATAGATAGGGAAAAAATAATGTTGGATGTTAAAAACATGTACATGAAGCCCTATTGGGCTTCTGTTTTAGTAACTTAGGTGCTGTCGGTATTTACTTGATTACTCTTCCAAATCCACTTTTAGCCTCATGCCCTTAAATAATGTGCTTTTTACATGTGCACTGAATTTTAACCATTCTGGTAGTGGGTTTAATCCCTTCCTGAAGCCATCCCATGGGAAATAGTGCTGAGAATTGTATTACTTGATTCTAAAAGTAAAAGCTCTCTATGAAATAGAAAAATCTCCAAACATGTAATTTGTTAAAATAAAATGAATATATTCTAATGAATATACATTTCAAACATCTTGTCTACCCCAAAGTAATATTCACATTAAATATTCCTAAGGAAACAATTGTTGAGTTCCAGTGACCTCTTGAGTAGGTACTTGAAAATGGAAATGAGAACAGAAGAAAACGTTTTGTTTTTACACTAAACCTCAGCTTGTTACCTCTATCATTGAAATTAAGTGAACATTTTTTTAAAAGGGTTTATTTATTTGAGAGAGAGAGCACATGAGCCTGGGGGGGGGGGGGGGTGCAGTGGGGAGAGGCAGAGAATCTCAAGCAGACTTCCCCCCTGAGCAGGAAGCCCGAAGCAGGGCTTGATCTCACGACCCTGAGATCATGACCTGAGCCGAAACCAAGAATTGGATGCTCAACCGACTGAGCCACCCAGTTGCCCCTATATGTACATTTTTAAAGAATGTAGTTTGCTCTTGGATTTCTCCCCACCCACCCACTCGCCTAATCAACTGTTTCAGTCAACTTTTTCAGAGGCCTTTCTGAATTCATTAGTTGAAAATTTAATGTAAATACAGTAAGACACCACTAACTCCACACCGCTCAGCACTATAGGTAGGATCCCAAAACCTCATCGCCGTACAAAATCAGCTAGTGGTTTGGTGAGGTTCAGGAAATGATAGGAGTGAGCCCTTGAAGGAGGCCAAGAGCCAGTCCCAATCATGCTATGTCCACTCCCTGGGGTAGGAGTTTTCTGTTGGCACGATAATCGGTATGGCAACGAGAAAACCTCAGTGAGAAGCATGTCTTTAGCTCATGGGATGTGAGGTTCGGCTGATCTCGGCAGGACCCATCTGCTCACAGTTGGACTTGCCTGGATGTCTCGGGATGACTGGCTGTTGGAGGGGTGTGGGATGGCCAGACTGGATGGTTCTTTCACTCACTAGGGAGCTAACTGGGTATGTTCTCCTACACTGGCCCATGCTGGGGGTGCAAATGGAGGGCTTTGCTGAGAACCGGCACACCACCCGTTCTACTAAATCCTGTTGTCAAAGCCAATGGCAAGGCTAGGTATGGAGACTCGATCCCACCTCTTTTATGAGAGCAACTGCAAAGTCACGGTAGGGTGTGGTGTAGAGAGGGGCCATCAGGTTTCACGGTATGAACTTGGAGAGCGGTAAAGCAGGGCACTTAGGCCAAAACACCAAAGTGTTCATTTCCTTGGGCATTATGTCCACTGTCTCAATGGAATGGGAAAGGGGTGGACTTTTATAAGACATTCTTTGAAAACAAAGGTCAAGATCACTCCCTCCTCCCCAGGCTACCAATCCAATTTCATAAAGAGACACAAGTAGGAAAACTTGGCATGTCTCTGCCCAAAACTCTATGAGTGGGAGGAGACCTCAGGACTGATACTGAACTTAGAAAAATAAAAAATAAAAACAAAGAAAGCAGAAAACTAGATGAAAAATGGAATAGAAGGGATATTGTTTTAAACGGCTCAGGTTTGTTCAAACTGAATTATTAATTTTTAGTTGGAAGGACACACAATACATAAGAGGTTCTTCGCTTTGACCAAATGAGTAGACCCATGTGATACTGTGTCCCTGCCAAGCATTTGTTGAGAAGCATGCAATTTATTTGCACTTTCTATGAAGTTAACCAACCTGGCACTAATCTCTCATTTTGAAGGCATTCCAACTGGTGGCATAGTTTCATATTTTAGAATATTTGCAGGTATGCTCTGCTTAGATAGTCTTTTATAGACAGCTTATTTTTGGGGTACTCTTTGGAGTTTTGTATATGGGTAATTAGGAAAAATTAATTGACAGTTTGCCCTCAGCCTAGCTCTGTCCTCTTCCAGAAAGCACAAATGTTGAATTTGTAATTAAATGAGATGAGTTCCCAGGCTGCCGTGGGATGTAATTACAATTAGTTCCTGATACTACTTTTTTTTAGCCCACTTTTCAAAAGTATTAAAATAGTGATTTTTAAATTTTTACTTCAATTATTTTTTTAATTTGCATAAAATAAAATGACATTATAAAACTGTTGGAAAGAATTGAGTCGTTCTAGTGTAAATCTGACCCAACTGAGCCCATCAAAATCTAGAACAGTCTGATTATTATACCCTGTGAATCTCGTGAGCCCTGTTTACTGCTCGGCAAATTGCGGACAGCAAGCGGGGATGTCTAGGGGTACGTTTTCGAAAGCTCCCCCTGCCCCACATGATCCTCCTGTATCCCATTCTCTCCTCACTCCCACCCCCACCAAGCAGTTTTTCTTGTCAGTGATGCCTAAAATAAGGTGCTGCTTAGTGTAAAACAAAAAGCAGGCTGGATACTATCTCCCCAAAATGTCAATGATGAGTTAATAAAATGAAAAAGGTAAAGAGGAATCTTAGGATTAACCATGGATCAAAATTTTGCCTTGGCTTGAAATTTAGTGGCTATAACTGCATTGAACACAAAACCTCCATGAGCCTGGGATGTGTGAGGAGGGGCTGTTCAAGTTGGCAAAGACAGAATACGGGAATGAATCCCTGCACTGGGGAGTTCCTAATCTGGTGGTAAGCCCCATATATAAGCAAGTCGTTACAATAGTAGTAACGGGAGCTGGAAGGAGGATTACATGTAGCGCACTCTGGACCCCACAGGATATGTATCCAAATATAGAGACAGCTCAAAAAAACATATGAAAGTCACCACCACCTATAGAGAAGCATATCCCAGGAACTTCACTGGGATGTTTCAATGTACTTATTAGTGATGTTAGAGTCCTAAGAAGACATCGCAATGAACACTAAAAATGCACTGGATGTAGCAGCATTTCCCCAGTAAAAGGATTCCCTGGTTAAATAATTTGGGAAACGCTGCATGCTCTAACACTCTTTAAAGCTTCACAGTAAAGCACAGTAAAGCACATGAACACATTAAAAGCTTTTAGAAATCCTGAAGTATCCCGCCTAACTGTGCGTCACTCCGCATTTCTAAAGCCTTTCACAACAGAACCCTTTCACTGCTTACCTATTCACATCCTGCAGTGTACGCTTGGATGCTGAATTAATGTTGTAAGTTTTAATCTTGCAACTACATATGGGTGGTGAGCCCATGAAATCTAGAGAAGTGATAAGTGAATAATAAAACAATTAGTATTAATTCAAGAAAGTAACCTCGTGCGACAACCAACATATTCCTATCATTACAGGGATATGCTAAAGCATGGGTAAGAATCAAGACAGTTTGCCCTCAGCTTAGCTCTATCCTGGGCTCAGAAAACCTATTTCTAGAGGAAAATGATTTCTATTTCTAAAATCCATGTCTTCCTAGATGAGCCATGCACATACTAAACCAGGCATGAATTACAAAAACAACAGGATCTAGACATGGCTAGGGTATCCAAATACCGCTTCCTGAGATCCCATTTTTTATTTATTTACTTAATTTATAATAGGAATTTCTGGGGCACCTGGGTGGCTCAGTCAGTTAAACATCTGCCTTCGGCTCAGGTCACAATCCCAGGGTCCTGGAGTTGAGTCCCACCTCAGGCACCCTGGCCAGCTGGGGTGGTGCCGGGGGGAGTCTTTTCTCCCTGTCCCTATGATCCTCCTCCCTGCCCCCGGCTCATGCTCTCCTGTGCAAGTGCCCTCTCTCTCTCAAATGAATAAATTAAAAATCTTTTTAAAAAAAGTAATGGGAATTTCTGGTTTCTGCCAAAACTGACCAAAATGTTATCCAATCACAATGTGGTTATCATGTAATAAGTAGAGTTATAAATACCATTTATTTTCTCTCCTCCAATAGCCCCTTTCTTTTGAGGTCTGGGTCTCTTGCATGCAGGTAAAAACTCTCATCCCCCCCCCCCCGATCTATTTGTAAGGTTTTGTGTATGTATATATATATATGTGTATATATATATCACAATACAACAAAACAATGTTCTAGTTTGTCACAACCTATTTGAATTATTTCCCAACTCTATTCCTTTAGTATATTGAGCAAACAGTACTCTAAATGGTCACAACCTGTTTGAATTATTCTTTTTTTAAAAAAAGACTTTATTTCTTTATTTGAGAGAGAGAGAAAGCATGAGTGAGCACAAGCAGGGGGAGAAGCAGAGGGAGAGGAGGAAGCAGACTCCCCGCTGAGCTGGGAGCCCAATGATGCAGGGCTCAATCCCAGGACCGTGGGATCATGACCTGAGTCAAAGGCAGACGCTTAACTGACTGAGCCACCCAGGCGCCCCCATTTTATTTTTTTAAAGATTCCATTCATTTATCTGAGAGAGAGAAGGAGAGCGAGCATGAGAGAGAGAGCAAGCACCAGAGGGGGGAGAGGAAGACGGAAAGGAAGAAGCAAGCTCCATTCAGTAGTAGTGTTCCATGATTCATTGTTTGTGTATAACACCCAGTGCTCCATGCACAACGTGCCCTCTTTAATACCCATCACAAGACTAACCCATCCCCCCACCCCCTCCCCCTAGAACCCTCAGTTTGTTTTTCAGTGTCCATAGTCTCACATGGTTCGTCTCCCCCTCTGATTCCCCCCCTTCATTTTTCCCTTCCTACTATCTTCTTCTTCTTCTTCTTTTTTTTTTTTTTTAACATATAATGTATTATTTGTTTCAGAGGTACAGGTGTGTGATTCATCAGTCTTACACAATTCATAGCACCCACCATAGCACATACCCTCCCCAATGTCTATCACCCAGCCACCCCATCCCTCTCACCCCCCACCACTCTAGCAACCCTCAGTTTGTTTCCTGAGATTAAGAATTCCTCATATCACTGAGATCATATGATACATGTCTTTCTCTGATTGACTTTTTTCGCTTAGCATAATACCCTCTAGTTCCATCCATGTTGTTGCAAATGGCAAGATTTCATTCCTTTTGATGGCTGCATAATATTCCATTGTATATATATACCACATCTTCTTTATCCATTCATCTGTTGATGGACATCTTGGCTCTTTCCATAGTTCAGCTATTGTGGACATTGCTGCTATAAACATTGGGGTGCACGTACCCCTTTGGATCACTACATTTGTATCTTTGGGGTAAATAACCAGTAGTGCAATTGCTGGGTCATACGGTAGCTCTATTTTCAACTTTTTGAGGAACCTCCATACTGTTTTCCAGAGTGGCTGCACCAGCTTGCATTCCCACCAACAGTGTAGGAGGGTTCCCCTTTCTCCGCATCCTTGCCAATGTCTGTCGTTTCCTGACTTGTTAATTTTAGCCATTCTGACTGGTGTGAGGTGGTATCTCATTGTGGTTTTGATTTGGATTTCCCTGATGCTGAGTGATGTTGAGCACTTTTTCATGTGTCTGTTGGCCATTTGGATGTCTTCTTTGGAAAAATGTCTGTTCATGTCTTCTGCCCATTTCCTGATTAGATTATTTGTTCTTTGGGTGTTGAGTTTGATAAGTTCTTTATAGATTTTGGATACTAGCTGAGGCAAGGGTTTTGAAGAATGTGGGGGAATACAGTTGTTTGATGATGTCTGCTGAAGAACTGAATAGTTTGATGTTCACATAACTAGGTTTTTCAGGAAGTTTCTGGAACAAACAATGAAGTTAAAATAAAATCATAATAATGAACACAGAGGAATCCTAAAACTATGTTAGTGAAGACAATGGAATTCTAAACTCATGACATTGTAGACAAAGTTGAGTGGGCATAGATATTCTTGGCTCTCAGCTTCTTCAGCCTGAGCTGAAAAGTAGATCATTGATATCTGAGAACCTGATCAAGCCACAACTTCGCCACAATTTGAGGTGTCAGAATCAAGTGTCATGTTTCTCAGGTGGTCATTTCAACTGCCATTGTCAGTTTTCCTATTCTTTTTGCCGAGTGATCATTTGTTAGATCATTAGATGGGACCACAGCTACATACAATATGCAAAACAATATGCAAAAAAGATGTGAACACTGCAACTCAGACAATAGCAAGACCGGGCTTACAATCAGAGTTTGCATTCCATTTTTCAGCCAGGAGCCATGAGTACCCATACTAAACTCAGAGGATAGATACTATCACCCATTTGATGAGCCGGCAGAAATAGGTATGGAGTTACTAGCAAAATTCTTTAAATTTGTAATTTCTTCATTTGTATCCTGGATTCTGTTAGTAATATTTTAGATATCAAAAAGGTCTACAGAGCTGTAATCACAACACCCTTTCTCTAAAATAGTACCTGTTCCCTTTAGAGGTCGATGTTACATGGCAGCTCTATTCTGAACCATCTGTTATTTCCCATTTCAGTCTTAAGATCTATCCCATCAACAAACAAAACTAAGTCTTGATTTTCTAAAGTAGTTGCTAGCATATCTATTCAAGGGCCTAGACAGTTCGCAAACAGATGTTAGACAGTAATAAGTGCCTCCTTCTTAAAGATAATGGAAGAAGAGGAGCAGGATTCAAAGCATTATAATGATGTATAGGAATATGTGAGGGGAAAAAAGAATAGGATTTTGTAGGAGGTAAGCCTACCTGCAGAGAGACGTTGTTTATTTTACAGTGAGCAACAAAGAATTTGCCTGAAGAGGGACTCCAGTTGAAAGGAGATGCTAAAAAAGGAGTTGACAGAGCCTCCACTAGTTTAGCTGTTGTGGCTAATGCCCTTAGCAAGGTGAGTAGACTTTTGCCACCAAGTCAAGAAAGAAACCGTAGTATGCTGTTGGGCTCTGATGATTCACAAAAGCTGAGTCAGAACACCCAGGCCTTATTCAAATCTCTCATATTATATATAATTAGACAAATGTGTGGTAATTAGGTAGGCTCAGAGTGGGAGGTTTTTGAAGAGTTAATTGTAACTCAAGAATGGAGTGTTTGTGTTTAGATTCCCGAAGGGTTGGGTTACCCAGGGTTTGGTTGCGTCATACAATGATGTGGAGATTCAGAACAGCTAGGAACTGCAGTAGCCAGTGAGATTCTAGAACCCTCTTCATCATCTCTCAGTTCCTGCCCTGAGAAAGTCCGGCAAGGCCAAGCCTGTTAAGAGAAAGAAATTTACCTCCTCAGGGTAAATCTTGTTCTAGGTGATGAACTTGACTTTGGCAAAATTGTTAGGTTCTCTTTGGAAATATGCTGCTTCTGAGCTAAAACAGTGAGCAGAAGGATGGCATCAGTCTGAGAGCTCACCCCATCTCAAGAACACAAAAAATGGTCATTCACATATTGGATAAGAATTGAATCACGAGGAAATTTAGGTTCTAGAGTTGGTGGTTGAAGACCTTGTGAAAAGTAGGAGGGAGCTTTCATAGTACTTTAGGCCACAGCAGTCAGATGTATTGTGGATTTTTCTAGAAAGCAAAAAATTATTGATTATGTTGACCTGAAGGGACACCAAAACAAGCAGAACACAGATATACTAGTGTACAATGGAAGCCTCAGGAGCCACTAAAAGAAAATCGTATTTGAGTTTGGTAACTACAGGGAGGCAGGGAGTAACTATCCTCATGGCCTGGACAAATATATATTCCATCCCCTGGGTTATTAACAGTGATGATACCAGTGTTAAAGGGAATGCTACAAAACATTGGGTCCTTTATTAGACTTTTGGTTATTGGTTCTAGTCCATCTTTAACTCTGGTTAAGAAGCTATCATGTGAGTTTGAGTTGACATTTAGACAAGGGCAGTCTTAACCCTGAACGGCCCAGCCCCAGGAAGGTGATCTATATGAGTAGACTATTTGTCTGCCAGAAGTCCGGTATCCCCTCCAGAACCACAATGTGGGCTTGACTTAGATACGCAGACATTGGTAAGTCACTCTCCAAATTAACTATGCCATTAGGATGAATAAGGGGCCCGCAGGTACTTCAAGAAAAGAACTATTAGCATATTTAGTCTGGCTATTCAATTTGCACAGTAAACTACTCTTTATGAAGTTAGCAGGTGTGCATGTTCATTAAGGAGGAAAACATGTTCCTTGGTTAGAGACCCCAGGGCGACAGTTATGGACTGGGACACAGGGAGTGTCTGAGGATTATTGGAGACACCCACCACCTGAGTATTCTAATAGTTCTGTGTTCTGTTTTAATATAGTCTAATAGTTCACTCCAAAGGCAAGGTTGTATAACTGGTAGGATTTCAGGTGGATATTGCAGCACCTGTATCAATAAAAAGTTTGCAAGGTTTCCCTTCATTATTTAAAGAAATTTCTCCTAGTTAAGTTTGAAACTAGCACAGCTCCCCTTCAGAGCACCTTCACTGATTATTCACTACATTTTATTCCTATAGATTCTTGGCCAACACAAGATAATTCTTTTTCCAATGCAATTTTGTTTACAGTAACATTTTGTTTATGCTTTATGTCTTCACAAAAGATGGCCTTTTCCCACATAGACTGATTGGGGTGGGGTCGTCTAGCTAATTTTTTGTTTTTGTTTTTGTTTTCTGTAAACCCACGTATTTGTCCTGAGACTTATTCTGGTTTTGTTCTGAGCTTTATTCAAAATATTCAACAAAGTGTTGAAGGCCTGGTAATGTAGCTATTAACCATTCTAGTTTTTGCTCTCATATTAAATTCCCTCTTTCTAACTTAAGACTATTAACAAAAAGTGAGAAGAAAGCTGGGATCACATCTGCCTCAAGATCTACTTCTAAATTTTGCCTAAAAGTAGTAAACAGCCTGTTCTCGAAGTACCAGATGACCTCATCCTCGCTTTGCCTATGAGCCTGTATCCTAGCCCAATCTGTTCTCATCAGGAAATCTTGGGGATAGCAACCAGAAGACTGTGCCCGGCATTTCCATCTTTTCTAAACCTCTTTAGATCCCTACATAATTAGGACTCTTTTCAGTTGCTCTTGAGATCTTCGAACCCGCCCTATTCTCCTGATTTCTGCATCCAAGTTTCCACTAATGCATTAACTAATTGGTATAAATCTGGAAGCCTTGGATTATTGGTTTCTAAAGCTCTCCTGCATTCCTCTGCAAATTTCCTTCCATCTTATAGAGGTTTGGAAACTATTTGACAATGGCTCTCAGCCCAGAGTGAGACCGGGGCTTAAAACCAAGTGTAAGAGGTTTTTCCTGCTCTGAGTGCACTTTCATTTTAAGAGTTAATTGAGCTTTGGGGGTTTCCAACCAGCCAGGCAGCAAGGGGAGAGTGCCAGAGGGAGAGATCCGATGGAGGAGAGTGAAGGTGTGTCATATGGTAGAAAAGGGAGAATAAGATAAACGTGATTAAGTTCATCTTGTGATCTGAGGAAATTCAAGAGGGAGATAACTTTATGTTTTTCACATTTCTTTTGCTTTGGTTGAAAATCTTCTTAAGGAAACCATTTTGGATCTGCATTTCTTTTAGACATTTCCTTATACCAAGTTTGTAGATGGTGGATGTTTGCACTGTTGTTCCCTTTTTGTTTTTAAGGTGTCTCTCCAATGAACAATTTTGATTCTACTACAAGTTCCCCCAAAGTGACTACTGTAACTCTAAATTATCCTTGGTGAATTATGTCATTTAGAAAGTGCAGCTCATGACTTGGAGTTGGAGTGTAAAAATGTGAGGACTGGACACCCAGCCAGAGGGTGTGCAGATGTAATGTGTGGAGGGAGACAAACCTGTGGGAGTCTGGGAACAGTCAGTCAGTCAAAGGGGTGTTTGGGTACCTCATGGCTCAAGCCCCTCAGCCTGATGGCCAGGCCATCTCTGATTAATCACAGAAGACAGAAAAGCTTGAAAAGATCTTTCCCAGAACCAGACTCCCAAAGACAAAGCAAATCAAGACTGAGGAAAGTTCTCCTAGGTTTGGGAAGTGACCAAGACAGTGTTCAAAGGGTAAGTTCAAATAAGAAAACTTCTGAACTTCTCAGTTTCAAGGACCAGTTTGATAAAGGGATTTATTGGGACCTCTTTTCTATAAATTTTCTCTTATAAATGTACAAGCAAGGTGACAAAGACAGAAACAAGGAGTTGTACTAAAGCAGTTTGCACCAAGAATAAAACTTTTTTTTTCAAATCTAAGCAGATAAGAAAGCATTCCTAAAATGAGTTCCATTGATCTATGTGTCTGTCTTTGTGCCAGTACCATACTGTCTTGATGATGAGAGCTTTGTAATAGAGCTTGAAGTCCGGAATTGTGATGCCGCCAGCTTTGCTTTTCTTTTTCAACATTCCTCTGGCTATTCGGGGTTTTTTCTGGTTCCACACAGATTTTAGGACTACTTGCTCCATTTCTTTGAAAAAAGTGGATGGTATTTTGATGGGGATTGCATTGAATGTGTAGATTGCTCTAGGTAGCATTGACATCTTCACCATATTTGTTCTTCCAATCCATGAGCATGGAACGTTTTTCCATTTCTTTGTGTCTTAATTTCTTTCATGAGTATTCTATAGTTTCCTGAATACAGATTCTTTGCCTCTTTCGTTAGATTTATTCCTAGGTATCTCATGGTTTTGGATGTGATTATAAATGGGATCGACTCCTTAATTTCTCTTTCTTCTGTCTTGTTGTTGGTGTATAGGAATGCCACTGATTTCTGTGCATTGATTTCATATCCTGCCACTTTACTGAATTTCTGTATGAGTTCTAGCAGTTTTGGGGTGGTGTCTTTTGGGTTTTCCATGCAAAGTATCATATCATCTGCAAAGAGTGAGAGTTTGACTTCTTTGCTGATTCGGATGCCTTTTATTTCTTTTTGTTGTCTGATTGCTGTGGCTAGGACTTCTAGTACTATGTTGAATAGCAGTGGTGATAGTGGACATCCCTGCC